>NC_135236.1:243425087-243726478 GCF_051348905.1 Ranitomeya variabilis | reverse complement strand
CCAGCGGGGAGAGACTGTCCGAAACTGCAGTGATGAGGCTGATGGAACCATTCATGGACAAGGGCAGAACTGTAACCACGGACAATTTCTTTACATACGTCACTTGCACAACGACTGCTTAGCCGGGAAACCACTATCCTCGGCACAGTCAACAAGAGTCGCCGGGAAATTCCTCAATCCGCTAGACAGATGGACCGCACTGAATTCACCACTCAGGTGTTTTCAACCACTGGTGCCACACTGACAGTGTATGCACCCAAACGAAAGAAGGCCATCTACATTCTCAGCAGCATGCACAGCGTGGTTGAGACTGAGGATACCAACAAAAGGAAGCCAAACACGGTCACACAATACAACCACACAAATTGCGGTGTGGATGTAATGGACCAAATGGTGCGGGAGTACAGCGTGCGTGCAGGAACACGGAGATGGCCAGTCGACGTGTTCTACAACATGATTGACATGGCAGCACTCAATGCTCATGTTCTTTATCAGGCATGCATTGGGGTGCAGGAGAGACGGGTGGACTTCCTGGTTGAGCTTGCAAAAGAGTTAGGTGGCCGTCATGTGACTGAAAAGAAGGCACGCAAGGAGAAACTCCTTTGGCAACTTCCTTCCACACCCAGCCCTGGCAAAAGGGTGAAGTGTCAGGTCAACCATCGATGCACGAACAATTGTGCAACTGAGAGATGTGTTGACTGCTACAAATACACGTGTGGCAAATGTACCAGGGACATACCCAGGCAGTGCCAGGTATGTTCCGACATGTTCAGACAGACTGCTAAGTGAGTGCTGAAATGCTAGTCACACAAGGACATGCCACTCACACACACACAGCCCCTCACTGCAGCCTATTGAAAATATGTGTGGAATTGTTTTATTCCTTGTATTTTTTTAACATTTTTATAACAAAAATAAAAAGCATCCTTTGATGCGTGCTCCTTTACTCCCCTACCCCCATGTATTTGTCTTTACCCTTTCCCCCCTCCCCTCTTCCCACTCCTCCACCAACATCCCTCCCTGTTGTATAATTTGATTATATTGTTTTCTTGTTCACTGTTTTATCACATTTGTTTGGCCATGCCGCTTATACACTGCTCATCTTGAAAATGTGACTATTTGTTTGATGTTGGTGTGAAATAACCCTTTAGTGAAAAAAAAATCTTATTGGTTTTTAAAAAAAAATAAAAAGCATCGAAACAAATAACAGTTCTTTTGTATATTTTTCACACTAATATTTCAGTCCTCTTGTGCTAATTTTTTTCGCGCCAAATTTGCACAAGAATGAACATGCTGCGATTTTTTTTCGCTAGTGTGATTGAGGCCTAAAGGTACAGTTACACGTTACGATCTCGTTGACGATATCGTTTGAAAACATCACGTGATCACGTCGTTCATGCGATGTCGTTTTCACATCGTTGCGTGTAACGTGAAGATATCGGATGAACACATCGTTGGATCGCTGATCGCAGATTTGAGGTCAGGATCTCAAATCTGAAGATCCTCGTCCAATTATGTGTCAGAAGATGTGCAGCATCGTTCAGTGTAACGCTGAGATGAACGATGTCGGTCTAAATTCTCCTATTCCTGCCATTGTGAAAAATCGTTCTGCAAACGTTTGCAATGAGGCTAACGTGAAGCCAAAATTTACATCGTTAACAAGATAGTTGCATGTGACGCCTCTTGGACGATGTGAAACTGATTGCACGAACGATGTGATCACGTGACATTTCTAACTATATCGTCGACGAGATCGTAACATGTAACGGTACCTTTGACCGCTGCGGATCCGCAGCAATTTCCCCTGAGTTTACAGTACAATGTAAACTTATGGGAAACAAAAAACGCTGTGCACATGCTGTGGAAAAATCCACGCGGAAATGCTGCGGATTACATTCCGCAGCATGTCACTTCTTTTCTGTGGATTTTCACCTGCTCCAATAGGAAACTGCAGATGAAAATCCGCAGAAGAAACCACAGTAAAAAACACGATATATCCGCAGTAAAAACCGCAACGGGTTTTCACTGCGGATTTTGGAATTCCGCTGCTGAAAAATCCACAGTGGAATCCGCAAAGTGTGCACATAGCCTTAGGGTCCCTTTCCACTTGCGAGATAAAAAACGGTCCGTAATCTGGACCGAAAAAACGGATGGAACGTATGCGATTGTCATGCGAGTGTCATGCGAGTGTTATGCGAGTGCCATGCGATTTTTTAATCGCACCATCCGTATGACATCAGTATGACATCCGTATTGCTGTCCGATTTTTACGCACCAGTGTCCTTTGAAAAGCCGGCAATTCAGCGCTGTGTACAGTAAAATCACACTGACAGGTTAGAATAGAGTAGATATATGCACATAGAATGTGTATATATACATATATACATGTCAGTGAGACACCTATATATGTATATTTATATTTAATGCAGCGCTAGATAGCATAAAAGCCTCTAATTCAATTACCGGCTTTTTCCTTCTCCTTCACAAACCCGACAGGATATGAGACATGGTTTACATACAGTAAACCTTCTCAGATCCCCATTTTTTTTGCATATTCCACACTACTAATGTTAGTAGTGTGTATGTGCAAAATTTGGCCGCTGTAGCTGCTCAAATAAAGGGTTAAATGGCGGAAAAAATTGGCGTGGGCTCCCGCGCAATTTTCTCCGCCAGAGTGGTAAAGCCAGTGACTGAGGGCAGATATTAATAGCCAGGAGAGGGTCCATGGTTATTGGCCCCCCCGTGGCTAAAAACATCTGCCCCCAGCCACCCCAGAAAAGGCACATCTGGAAGATGCGCCTATTCTGGCACTTGGCCACTCTCTTCCCACTCCCTGTAGCGGTGGGATATGGGGTAATGAAGGGTTAATGCCACCTTGCTATTGTAAGGTGACATTAAGCCAGATTAATAATGGAGAGGCGTCAATTATGACACCTATCCATTATTAATCCAATTGTTGGAAAGGGTTAAAAAACACACACACACATGATTAAAAAGTATTTTAATGAAATAAGCACAGCGGTTGTTTTAATAATTTATTGCTCTCTCATTCCATTTTCATACCCTCGCTTGGCAAAACAATAAACACACAAGATACATACCCTCTCTGATGAACTGTCACGTCCCACGAGGTAATCCATCTGAAGGGGTTAACTAATATTACAGGCAGAGCTGCGATAATCCACTCGCTCGTGCCTGTAATCCCCGGGTGCTGAAAGGAAAGCAGTGATCTATACTTACATTCAGTCGCGGTGATGCGCCCCTGCTGGATGTTCTCATGAACTGCAGCCTGGGAACTTTTTCCCACGCTCCAGGTCATATGAGGACATCCACCAGGGGGCGCATCACCGCGACTGAAGGTAACTATAGGTCATTGACCTACATTTCCTTCAGTCGCGGTGATGCGCCCCCTGGTGGATGTCCTCATATGACCTGGAGCATGGGAAAAAGTTCCCAGGCTGCAGTTCATGAGAACATCCAGCAGGGGCGCATCACCGCGACTGAATGTAAGTATAGATCACTGCTTTCCTTTCAGCACCCGGGGATTACAGGCACGAGCGAGTGGATTATCGCAGCTCTGCCTGTAATATTAGTTAACCCCTTCAGATGGATTACTTCGTGGGACGTGACAGTTCATCAGAGAGGGTATGTATCTTGTGTGTTTATTGTTTTGCCAAGCGAGGGTCTGAAAATGGAATGAGAGAGCAATAAATTATTAAAACAACCGCTGTGCTTATTTCATTAAAATACTTTTTAATCATGTGTGTGTGTGTTTTTTAACCCTTTCCCACAATTGGATTAATAATGGATAGGTGTCATAATTGACACCACTCCATTATTAATCTGGCTTAATGTCACCTTACAATAGCAAGGTGGCATTAACCCTTCATTACCCCATAGCCCACCGCTACAGGGAGTGGGAAGAGAGTGGCCAAGTTCCAGAATAGGCGCATCTTCCAGATGTGCCTTTTCTGGGGTGGCTGGGGGCAGATGTTTTTAGCCACGGGGGGGCCAATAACCATGGACCCTCTCCTGGCTATTAATATCTGCCCTCAGTCACTGGCTTTACCACTCTGGCGGAGAAAATTGCGCGGGAGCCCACGCCAATTTTTTCCGCAATTTAACCCTTTAATTTAATAGCTAGATCCCCCAAATTGTGCACACAGACACTTGTTACATTATTGAAGAGGAATATGTAATAAAAAAAGGGATATGAGATGGTTTACTGTATGTAAACCATGTCTCATATCATGTCGGGTTTGTGAAGGAGAAGGAAAAAGCCGGCAATTGAATTAGAGGCTTTTAAGCTATCTTGCGCTGCATTAAATATAAATATACATATATAGGTGTCTCACTGACATATATATATGTATATATACCTATTCTATGTGTATATATCTTCTCTATTCTAACCTGTCAGTGTGATTTTACTGTACACCGCACTGAATTGCCGGCTTTTCAAAGGACACTGGTGCGTAATAATCGGACAGAACTCGCATGGTGCGAGTGCTGTGCGATTTTTTTCTCGCACCCATTGACTTGCATTGGCGAGTCTCGTCCGAGAATCGCAGCAATACGCAGCATGCTGCGATTTTTTTCTCAGCCGATCCAGATTTTTCTCAGTCCGATTTCGGCTGAGAAAAAAATCGCAAATGAAAAGCCACCTATTAAATAACATTGGTCAGAGTGCAATCCGATTTTTAATCGGATTGCACGCATCCGTTTTCCTCGCAAGTGGAAAGGGACCCTTAGACACAAATGCTTCTGGTCATTACTCACAGCTGTACCTTGCTCTAAAATGTCTAATTCTCTATTTAAAATATATAAAAAATGATTCATTGTTTCAGCGCTTTGTTGCTCAAATAAAACTAAACTAAATACAATATGTATAGTCTTTATATTATCAAATACAATAAACTGAACAGAACTAACTTGAAACTTGAAACTACATGGGTAAACTCTATGGAAAACAGCAAACAACCTCCTGTGGTGCAACAGTAATGGCCTTAATTACAGAACAAAAGAAAGTGAATAGAGATAAACTGTTTATCAATGTTAATAGACTGTTTCAGTGTATAGTGGGCGGGGGATAGATCTGTGCTGAAATAATGCAGATATCCATTTTTTTTTTTTCCCGCATTTACAGTGGGGCAGTGCAGTCTCTCAGCCTATCAGCAGTGCATACACACACAGCAATGTGCATGTGATGCACACAAGCAAGGGCATGTGTCATTAGTAGTGTTGAGCGATACCGTCCGATACTTGAAAGTATCGGTATCGGAAAGTATCGGCCAATACCGGCAAAGTATCGGATCCAATCCGATACCGATACCCGATACCAATACAAGTCAATAGGACTCAAGTATCGGACGGTATTCCTGATGGTTCCCAGGGTCTGAAGGAGAGGAAACTCTCCTTCAGACCCTGGGATCCATATAAATGTGTAAAATAAAGAATTAAAATAAAAAATATCGCTATACTCACCTCTCCGACGCAGCCTGGACCTCAGCGAGGGAACCGGCAGCGTTGTTTGTTTAAAATTCGCGCTTTTACTTGGTTACGTGAAGTCCCGGCTTGTGATTGGTCAGGGCGGCCATGTTGCCGGGACGCGGACCAATCACAGCAAGCCGTGACGAAATTACGTCACGGCTTGCTGTGATTGGTCCGCGTCCCGGCAACATGGCCGCCATTAACCAATCACAAGCCGTGACGTCACGGGAGGCTGGACACGCGCGCTTTTTAAAATACGCGCATGTCCAGCCTCCCGTGACGTCACGGCTTGTGATTGGTTAATGGCGGCCATGTTGCCGGGACGCGGACCAATCACAGCAAGCCGTGACGTAATTTCGTCACGGCTTGCTGTGATTGGTCCGCGTCCCGGCAACATGGCGCCGTGACCAATCATAAGCCGGGACGTCACTGGAGGCTGGACACGCGCGCTTTTTAAAATACGCGCATGTCCAGCCTCCCGTGACGTCACGGCTTGTGATTGGTTAATGGCGGCCATGTTGCCGGGACGCGGACCAATCACAGCAAGCCGTGACGTAATTTCGTCACGGCTTGCTGTGATTGGTCCGCGTCCCGGCAACATGGCCGCCCTGACCAATCACAAGCCGGGACTTCACGTAACCAAGTAAAAGCGCGAAATTTAAACAAACAACGCTGCCGGTTCCCTCGCTGAGGTCCAGGCTGCGTCGGAGAGGTGAGTATAGCAATATTTTTTATTTTAATTCTCTCTTTTACACATTATTACATTAATGTTGTTGCGATACCCGATACCCGATACCACAAAAGTATCGGATCTCGGTATCGGAATTCCGATACAGCAAATATCGGCCGATACCCGATACTTGCAGTATCGGAATGCTCAACACTAGTCATTAGCTGTGTATGTCACATGTCCTTGCCCTATAAGAACCAGCCATTTTCCCAATTGTCACCATTTCCTCACTGCTGCAGCTTAGTGTTAGACGGCACCGCTGCTGCTGTGGGCGCTTATACAGTCTAAGGCCGGCGTCACACTGGCGAGTTTTACAGACGTAAGAGCGCAGAAACTACGTCCGTAAAACTCGCATTACATACGGCACAATTATTCTCAATGGGGCTGCTCCTATTAGCCGTATATTACAGTTCAGTATTATACGGCTTTCTACGGCCCGTACAAAATCGCAGCATGCTGCGTTTGTCAGCGTATTGCGCTAATAATACGCCAATGAAAGTCTATGGGGGCGAGAAAAATACGGATTCCACACGGACCTGCAGTGTGACTTGCGAGAAATACGCAGCGGTGTTAGTGAAAAGTCGGTAATTCAATTGCCGGCTTTTTCCTTCTCCTTCACAAACCCGACATGATATGAGACATGGTTTACATACAGTAAACCATCTCATATCCCCATTTTTTTTGCATATTCCACACTACTAATGTTAATAGTGTGTATGTGCAAAATTTGTGCACTGTAGCTGCTAAAATAAAGGGTTAAATGGTGGAAAAAATTGGCGTGGGCTCCCGCGCAATTTTCTCCGCCAGAGTGGTAAAGCCAGTGACTGAGGGCAGATATTAATAGCCAGGAGAGGGTCCATGGTTATTGGCCCCCCCGTGGCTAAAAACATCTGCCCCCAGCCACCCCAGAAAATGCACATCTGGAAGATGCGCCTATTCTGGCACTTGGCCACTCTCTTCCCACTCCCTGTAGCGGTGGGATATGGGGTAATGAAGGGTTAATGCCACCTTGCTATTGGAAGGTGACATTAAGCCAGATTAATAATGGAGAGGCGTCAATTATGACACCTATCCATTATTAATCCAATTGTAGGAAAGGGTTAAAAAAACACACACACACATGATTAAAAAGGATTTTAATGAAATAAACACAGCGGTTGTTGTAATAATTTATTGTTCTCGCAATCCATTTGCAAACCCTCGCTTGGCAAAATAATAAACGCACAATATACATACCTTCTGATGTCAGATCACGTCCCACGATGTAATCCATCTGAAGGGGTTAACTAATATTACAGGCAGGAGCCCTGCTAAATGCAGCTGTGCTCCGTGCCTGTAATCCCCCGGCGAATGAATGAAATGTAGGTCAATGACCTACATTTCCTTCAGTCGCGGTGATGCGCCCCCTGGTGGATGTCCTCATATGACCTGGAGCATGGGAAAAAGTTCCCAGGCTGCAGTTCATGAGAACATCCACCAGAGGGCGCCTCACCGCGACTGAATGTAAGTACAGATCACTGCTTTCCTTTCAGCACCCGGGGATTACAGGCACGAGCGAGTGGTTTATCGCAGCTGTGCCTGTAATATTAGTTAACCCCTTCAGATGGATTACTTTGTGGGACGTGATCTGACATCAGAAGGTATGTATCTTGTGCGTTTATTATTTTGCCAAGCGAGGGCCTGGAAATGGATTGCGAGAACAATAAATTATTACAACAACCGCTGTGTTTATTTCATTAAAATCCTTTTTAATCGTGTGTGTGTGTTTTTTAACCCTTTCCAACAATTGGATTAATAATGGATAGGTGTCATAATTGACGCCTCTCCATTATTAATCTGGCTTAATGTCACCTTCCAATAGCAAGGTGGCATTAACCCTTCATTACCCCATATCCCACCGCTACAGGGAGTGGGAAGAGAGTGGCCAAGTGCCAGAATAGGCGCATCTTCCAGATGTGCCTTTTCTGGGGTGGCTGGGGGCAGATGTTTTTAGCCACGGGGGGGCCAATAACCATGGACCCTCTCCTGGCTATTAATATCTGCCCTCAGTCACTGGCTTTACCATTCTGGCGGAGAAAATTGCGCGGGAGCCCACGCCAATTTTTTCCGCCATTTAACCCTTTATTTCAGCAGCTACAGCGCTGAAATTTTGCACATACACACTACTAACATTAGTAGTGTGGAAAATGTAAAAAAAAAGGGGATATGAGATGGTTTACTATATGTAAACCATGTCTCATATCCTGTCGGGTTTGTGCAGGAGAAATGAAAAGCCAGCAATTGAATTACCGGCTGTTCACAGATATCGCGCTGAATGAAATCTAAATACAGAATATATATATATGTGTCTCAATGACATATATATATATATATATACTGTATATATGTTTTAATGAACATTTGAGCACATAAATCCATTAGATGTCGGTTTTGCAAGCCTGCGCGAAAATCTCGCAGTACGGATGCCATACGGATTACATACGGAGGATGCCATGCGCAAAATACGCTGACACACCCTGCCTACGGATCACTATTTTGGGAACATTTCACCGTATTTCGGCCGTATTACGGCCGTAAAATACGGACCGTATTGTCTTACGCCGAGTGTGACGCCGGCCTAAGGGTATGTGCACACGTCCGGATTTCTTGCAGAAATTTCCTGAAGAAAACCGGAAATTTTCTGCAAGAAATCCGCATTTTTTTTTTGGCGTTTTTTTTTCAGTTTTTTTCGCGTTTTTTTAGCATTCTGCAAGCGTAATTAGCTTGCAGAATGCTAAAGTTTTCCAAGCGATCTGTAGCATCGCTTGGAAAACTGACTGACAGGTTGGTCACACTTGTCAAACATAGCGTTTGACAAGTGTGACCATCTTTTTACTATAGATGCAGCCTATGCAGCATCTATAGTAAAAGATAGAATGTTTAAAAATAATAAAAAAAATAAAAAAAATGGTTATACTCACCTGCAGGCGTCTGTTCCTATAGATGCCATTGTGGTTCAGGACCTTCCATGACGTCGCGGTCACATGACCGGTCTCGACCAATCACAAGACAGTGACGTCATCGCAGGTCCTTCACCGCACACCAGCTTTAGAAACCGAAGCGGCAGCATGCAGCGGAGAGGCGGGAAGACATCGAAGGTGAGTATAGGACTATTTTTTATTTTAATTCTTTTTTTTACCAATTATATGGTGCCCAGAGTCTCCTCTCCTCCACCCTGGGTACCAACCGCACATAATCTGCTTACTTCCCGTATGGTGTGCACAGCCCCGTGCGGGAAGTAAGCAGATCAATGCACTCCTAGGTGTGCGGAATCCCCTGCAATTCCGCATTTTAATGAACATGTTGCTTTTTTTTCCGCGATGCGATTTTTTTGCGGAAAAAAAGGCTACATTTGCACAAAAAATGCGGAATACACTGAAAATAATGGGAGGCATATGTTAGCGTTTTTTTTCGCGTTTTTATCACGTTTTTATAGCGAAAAAACGCGAAAAAAACGCAAAAAATACTGAACGTGAGCACATGGCCTAAGAGTCTTTTTTTGGGAGCAAATTTTCTGAGAGATAGGTTTAGGGTATCGGGAGTAGTTGTAATATCAGCCCTTTTCAGGGTAGGTTACAGCAGTTCATAGCACTTTTTGCCAGGCAGGTCTGTGCCAGTGCTGTGCAAGTGTTTGTCACAGCATTTGGTGTAATCTACCTCAGCCAATCCTTTTGGGCAAGTAGCATTGTCTGGTAGTCATCTGAGTAGCCTGCCTGTGAAGCTAGCTACACCGCCTGTGTATCTAAATTTTTACTGCATCTAAACCAGTAAATCGTTTTGGACCTAGGAGCAGTGTCTGCACGTCAGCGGAGTAGCCCGCCTGTGAAGCTACACCACCTGTGTATCTAAATTTGTACTGCATCTAACCCAGTAAATCGATTTGGGCCTAGGAGCAGTGTCTGCACGTCAGCGGAGTAGCCCGCCTGTGAAGCTACACCGCCTGTGTATCTAAATTTGCACTGCATCTAACCCAGTAAATCGTTTTGGGCCTAGGAGCAGTGTCTGCACGTCAGCGGAGTAGCCCGCCTGTGAAGCTACACTGCCTGTGTATCTAAATTTTTACTGCATCTAACCCAGTAAATCGTTTTGGGCCTAGGAGTAGTGTCTGCACCTCAGCGGAGTAGCCCGCCTGTGAAGCTACACCGCCTGTGTATCTAAATTTTTACTGCATCTAACCCAGTAAATTGTTTTGGGCTTGGTAGCAGTGTACTGCATCTAACCCAGTAAATCATTTTGGGAATAGGAGCAGTGTCTGCACCTCAGCGGAGTAGCCCGCCTGTGAAGCTACACCGCCTGTGTATCTAAATTTTTACTGCATCTAACCCAGTAAATTGTTTTGGGCTTGGTAGCAGTGTCTGCACATCAGCAGAGTAGCCCGTGTCATGATCTCAATGGCAAGAGAACATAGCATAAGAATATATAGGAACTAGCCCTTGGAAGATGGGAACTGAGCTGACCATGAACTAAACCTAACGCACAACTAGCAGTGGCCGGGTAGCATGCCTACGTTGATTCTAGATGCCCAGCACCAGCCGGAGGACTAAATAAAACTAGCAGAGGAAAATATTAGTCCTAGCTCACCTCTAGAGAAATACCCCGAAAGGAGACAGAGGCCCCCCACATGTATTGGCGGTGAGTTGAGATGAAATAACAAACGTAGTATGAAAATAGGTTTAGCAAATTTGAGGTCCACTTACTACATAGCAGAAGACAGAAAGGACACTTTCATGGTCAGCTGAAAACTCTATCAAAAACACCATCCAGAAATTACTTTAAAACTCTGGCATTAACTCATAACACCAGAGTGGCAATTCCTGTTCACAAGAGCTTTCCAGACACAGTAACGAAACTACAGCTGTGAACTGGAACAAAAATGCAAAAACAAACATGGACAAGAGTCCAACTTATCTAGTAGTTGTCTAGGAGCAGGAACAAGCACAGAGAGGCTTCTGATAACATTGTTGACCGGCAAGCAACTAACAGAGCAGCAAGGTTATATAGCGACTCCCACATCTTGATGGGAACAGGTGAACAGAGAAGATGAAGACACCAGTTCAATTCCACCAGTAGCCACCGGGGGAGCCCAGAATCCAAATTCACAACAGTACCCCCCCTCAAGGAGGGGGCACCGAACCCTCACCAGAACCACCAGGGCGATCAGGATGGGCCCTATGAAAGGCACGAACCAGATCGGAGGCATGAACATCAGATGCATTCACCCAAGAATTATCCTCCTGGCCGTATCCCTTCCACTTGACCAGATACTGGAGTCTCCGTCTGGAAACACGAGAGTCTAAGATTTTCTCCACAACGTACTCCAACTCACCCTCAACCAACACCGGAGCAGGAGGCTCAACGGAAGGCACAACCGGTACCTCATACCTGCGCAATAATGACCGATGAAAAACGTTATGAATAGAAAAGGATGCAGGGAGGTCCAAACGGAAGGAAACAGGGTTAAGAATCTCCAATATCTTATACGGGCCGATAAACCGAGGCTTAAACTTAGGAGAAGAGACCCTCATAGGGACAAAACGAGAAGACAACCACACCAAATCCCCAACAGAAAGCCGAGGACCAACACGACGGTGGCGGTTGGCAAAAAGCTGAGTCTTCTCCTGGGACAACCTCAAATTGTCCACCACCTGCCCCCAGATCTGATGCAATCTCTCCACCACAGCATCCACTCCAAGACAATCCGAAGATTCCACCTGACCAGAGGAAAATCGAGGATGAAACCCCGAATTACAGAAAAACGGGGACACCAAAGTGGCAGAGCTGGCCCGATTATTGAGAGCGAACTCCGCCAATGGCAAAAAAGCAACCCAATCATCCTGGTCAGCAGACACAAAACACCTCAGATATGTCTCCAGGGTCTGATTAATCCGCTCGGTCTGGCCATTCGTCTGAGGATGGAAAGCGGACGAGAAAGATAAATCTATGCCCATCCTAGCACAGAATGCCCGCCAAAATCTAGACACGAATTGGGTCCCTCTGTCAGAAACGATATTCTCAGGAATACCATGCAAACGAACAACATTTTGAAAAAACAGAGGAACCAACTCGGAAGAAGAAGGTAACTTGGGCAGAGGAACCAAATGGACCATCTTAGAAAAACGGTCACACACCACCCAGATGACAGACATCTTCTGAGAAACAGGCAGATCTGAAATAAAATCCATCGAGATGTGCGTCCAAGGCCTCTTAGGAATAGGCAAGGGCAACAATAATCCACTAGCCCGAGAACAACAAGGCTTGGCCCGAGCACAAACGTCACAAGACTGCACAAAGCCTCGCACATCTCGTGACAGGGAAGGCCACCAGAAGGACCTTGCCACCAAATCCCTGGTACCAAAAATGCCAGGATGACCTGCCAACGCAGAAGAATGAACCTCAGAGATGACTCTACTGGTCCAATCATCAGGAACAAACAGTTTATCAGGTGGGCAACGATCAGGTCTATCCGCCTGAAACTCCTGCAAGGCCCGCCGCAGGTCTGGAGAAACGGCTGACAATACCACTCCATCCTTAAGGATACCTGTGGGCTCAGAGTTACCAGGCGAGTCAGGCTCAAAACTCCTAGAAAGGGCATCCGCCTTAACATTCTTAGAACCCGGTAGGTATGACACCACAAAATTAAACCGAGAGAAAAATAATGACCAGCGCGCCTGTCTAGGATTCAGGCGCCTGGCGGTCTCAAGATAAATCAAATTTTTGTGGTCAGTCAATACCACCACCTGATGTCTGGCCCCCTCAAGCCAATGGCGCCACTCCTCAAAAGCCCACTTCATGGCCAAAAGCTCCCGATTCCCAACATCATAATTCCGCTCAGCGGGCGAAAATTTACGGGAAAAGAAGGCACAAGGCCTCATCACGGAACAGTCAGAACTTTTCTGCGACAACACTGCCCCAGCTCCGATCTCAGAAGCGTCGACCTCAACCTGAAAAGGTAGAGCAACATCAGGCTGACGCAACACAGGGGCAGAGGAAAAACGGCGCTTAAGCTCCCGAAAGGCCTCCACAGCATCAGGGGACCAATCAGCAACATCAGCACCCTTCTTAGTCAAATCGGTCAATGGTTTAGCAATATCCGAAAAACCAGCAATAAATCGACGATAAAAGTTAGCAAAGCCCAAAAATTTCTGAAGACTCTTAAGAGAAGAGGGCTGCGTCCAATCACAAATAGCTTGAACCTTGACAGGATCCATTTCAATGGAAGAGGGGGAAAAAATATATCCCAAAAAGGAAATCCTCTGTACCCCAAAAACACACTTAGAACCCTTCACACACAAAGAATTAGACCGCAAAACCTGAAAAACCCTCCTGACTTGCTGGACATGAGAGTCCCAGTCATCCGAAAAAATCAGAATATCATCCAGATACACAATCATAAATTTATCCAAATAATCGCGAAAAATATCATGCATAAAGGACTGGAAAACTGACGGAGCATTAGAAAGACCAAAAGGCATCACTAAATACTCAAAGTGGCCCTCGGGCGTATTAAATGCGGTTTTCCACTCATCCCCCTGCCTGATTCGCACCAAATTATACGCCCCACGAAGGTCAATCTTAGAGAACCACTTGGCCCCCTTTATGCGAGCAAACAAATCAGTCAGCAACGGCAATGGGTATTGATATTTAACAGTGATTTTATTCAAAAGCCGATAATCAATACATGGTCTCAAAGAGCCGTCTTTTTTTGACACAAAGAAAAAACCGGCTCCTAAGGGAGATGACGATGGACGAATATGTCCCTTTTCCAAGGACTCCTTTATATATTCTCGCATAGCAGCATGTTCAGGCACAGACAGATTAAATAAACGACCCTTTGGGTATTTACTACCCGGGATTAAATCTATGGCACAATCGCACTCTCGGTGCGGAGGTAACGAACCAAGCTTGGATTCTTCAAAGACGTCACGATAGTCAGACAGGAACTCAGGAATTTCAGAGGGAATGGATGATGAAATGGAAACCACAGGTACATCCCCATGAGCCCCCTTACATCCCCAGCTCAACACAGACATAGCTCTCCAGTCGAGGACTGGGTTGTGAGATTGCAGCCAAGGCAATCCTAGCACCAAATCATCATGTAGATTATACAGCACCAGAAAGCGAATAATCTCCTGGTGATCCGGATTAATACGCATAGTTACTTGTGTCCAGTATTGTGGTTTATTATTAGCCAATGGGGTGGAGTCAATCCCCTTCAGAGGAATAGGAGTCTCCAAAGGCTCTAAATCATACCCACAGCGTTTGGCAAAGGACCAATCCATAAGACTCAAAGCGGCGCCAGAGTCGACATAGGCGTCCGTGGTAATAGATGACAAAGAGCAAATCAGGGTCACAGATAGAATAAATTTAGACGGTAAGGTGCAAATGGAAACAGATTTACCAAGCTTTTTAGTGCGCTTAGAGCATGCTGATATAACATGAGTAGAATCACCACAATAGAAACACAACCCATTTTTCCGTCTAAAATTCTGCCGCTCGCTTCGGGACAGAATTCTATCACACTGCATATTCTCTGGCGACTTCTCAGTGGACACCGCCAGATGGTGCACTGGTTTGCGCTCCCGCAAATGCCTATCGATCTGAATAGCCATTGTCATGGACTCATTCAGACCCGCAGGCACAGGGAACCCCACCATAACATCCTTAATGGCATCAGAGAGACCCTCTCTGAAAGTCGCCGCCAGGGCGCACTCATTCCACTGAGTAAGCACAGACCATTTACGGAATCTTTGGCAGTAAATTTCCGCTTCATCTTGCCCCTGAGATAGGGACATCAAAGTTTTTTCTGCCTGAAGCTCCAAATGAGGTTCGTCATAAAGCAACCCCAAGGCCAGAAAAAACGCATCCACATTGAGCAACGCAGGATCCCCTGGTGTCAATGAAAAAGCCCAGTCTTGAGGGTCGCCCCGGAGCAAGGAAATCACAATCCTGACCTGCTGTGCAGGGTCTCCGGCAGAGCGAGATTTCAGGGACAAAAATAATTTGCAATTATTTCGAAAATTCTGAAACCCGGATCTATTCCCCGAGAAAAATTCCGGCAAAGGAATTCTCGGCTCAGATACAGGTGCATGACAAACAAAATCTTGCAAATTTTGTACCTTCGTGGCGAGATTATTCAAACCTGCAGTTACACTCTGAAGATCCATTACAAACAGGTGGACACAGAGCCATTCAAGGGTTAAGAGGAGGTAAGAAGCAGCTAGACAGCAATTAAGGGCTAGGCAGCAAAACTCTGAGGGGGAAAAAAAAAAAAAAATTCCCTTCAACACTTCTTTTTCTCCTGCTTCAGCCCAAACAATTAACACTTTGTGGGCCGGTCAAACTGTCATGATCTCAATGGCAAGAGAACATAGCATAAGAATATATAGGAACTAGCCCTTGGAAGATGGGAACTGAGCTGACCATGAACTAAACCTAACGCACAACTAGCAGTGGCCGGGTAGCATGCCTACGTTGATTCTAGATGCCCAGCACCAGCCGGAGGACTAAATAAAACTAGCAGAGGAAAATATTAGTCCTAGCTCACCTCTAGAGAAATACCCCGAAAGGAGACAGAGGCCCCCCACATGTATTGGCGGTGAGTTGAGATGAAATAACAAACGTAGTATGAAAATAGGTTTAGCAAATTTGAGGTCCACTTACTACATAGCAGAAGACAGAAAGGACACTTTCATGGTCAGCTGAAAACTCTATCAAAAACACCATCCAGAAATTACTTTAAAACTCTGGCATTAACTCATAACACCAGAGTGGCAATTCCTGTTCACAAGAGCTTTCCAGACACAGTAACGAAACTACAGCTGTGAACTGGAACAAAAATGCAAAAACAAACATGGACAAGAGTCCAACTTATCTAGTAGTTGTCTAGGAGCAGGAACAAGCACAGAGAGGCTTCTGATAACATTGTTGACCGGCAAGCAACTAACAGAGCAGCAAGGTTATATAGCGACTCCCACATCTTGATGGGAACAGGTGAACAGAGAAGATGAAGACACCAGTTCAATTCCACCAGTAGCCACCGGGGGAGCCCAGAATCCAAATTCACAACAAGCCCGCCTGTGAAGCTAGCTACACTGCCTGTGTATCTAAATTTTTACTGCATCTAACCCAGTAAATCTTTTTGGGCCTAGGAGCAGTGTCTGCACGTCAGTGGAGTAGCCCACCTGTGAAGCTACATCGTCTGTGTATCTAAATTTGTACTGCATCTAACCCAGTAAATCGTTTTGGGCCTAGGAGCAGTGTCTGCACGTCAATGGAGTAGCCCGCCAGTGAAACTAACTACACCACCTGTGTATCTAAATTTGTACTGCATGTAACCCAGTAAATCGTTTTGGGCCTAGGAGAACAGTTTGGCCACTCAGCTCTGCTCGGTTTCCATCCATCGTTTTTTGTGCCAACAACTACAGATATAGAGTTGCCAATTAGTAAAGCACCAAAATGAGTTGCAAAAGGCCTGCTGCTGGAGGAAAGGGGAATAGGCATGTTGGAAAGGGAAAAAAAGGTTGTGTCGGTGGGGTAGGTGGTAAAGCAACAGTAACATCTGCAGAAGAAAGACCATCTTCCAGCCAAAGTAAAATGTCTACTTCTTTTCATGGACAATCTGATATGATCCCTTTCTTACGAGCATCGCTACGAGCATCGCTACAAATTCCATATGAGGGACAAAAAAACAGCAGGTGCTTGAACGGATATCAAGTGCTAGTTTAAGTGGGCTCTCCTCCACCTCAACTTCAACATCACAAATACTCCAGTCCTCAGGGGTGTCACCCCAATCGCACTTGCTTCCTCACAGCTCCCAAGTCTCCAGCCACCCGTCTGAGCATGGAATAACACAGATGGTTGAGTCTGCAGAGCTGTTTACTCATACTGTAGCCTGAGAATCAGAGGTCTGCTCCAGAGCTTCTGTGAATCCAGACGAGGAAATGATCTGCACTGATGCCCAGAATCTATGTGAGTAGGATCCAGGCCCACATGAAGAAAATTCTGAGCATAATGTAGACCCTCGTTCCCAAACTGTAACTCCTGTTGGTGGAGACAATGAGGAAGATGGTGATGAGACTGAGATACCTGACTGGAATGAAAACTTGACTTTTCGGTCAGGGCAGAAAGAGGTTGGCTCTGAGGACGATGGGTGTGAGAACACACAGGGTGATGATGACGAGGTTGGAGACCCCACTTACTGTCAACCCACAGTCCACCAGTCCATGAGGTCAGCAGAGAAGGTGAAGAAGGATTCTAGTGATGAGTCTGACAATGAGGTTAGGTTGTGCCTTCCTGGACAGAGATGGAGTACCGGAAGCACGTCAACAACTGCATCCTCAACCACCACTGTGCCTCTGAGCACAAGTCGTGGTGGCTCTTCAGGTCACATGGGCTCTAAGCCTTGCATAGCCTGGGCATTTTTTGAAATCGCAAAGGATGACCCAACTCATCTTGTCTGTAAGATTTGTCACCAAAATCTCAGTAGAGGCCAAAAAAATGAATAGTTTGAGTACTTCATGCATGAACTGTCACATGGATATGAGGCATAAGTTGCAGTGGGAAGCTCACTGTGCTACAATGCGGCCTAGTGGGCCGGGCCAACCACCGTCTGCCCCATCAAGTGCATCCGCGACCTCTTTATTCTCTGTGACTGTGGGTACAGCAGTCACACATGGTTTTGGGAGCAGACCTTCCACTTCTTTACCCGCAACAGCCAGTGTGATTGGCAGCTCATCAGGACATTTGCAAGTGGAAACACCTGCTGGTGTTGAGCGCTCTTCGACATCGAGATCACCACATTTTGTTCAAGGCAACATAATATCTCCACCTGCACCTTCCTCCCAGACCAGCTGTTTGCCGGGGACACACTACTCAACCCTGTCTAAGCACGACAGCCAGCCTTTGGTCCCTTAGATGTGGACAACTAAAAGACCATTTCCTCCTAGCCATGACAAAGCTAAGAGGTTGAATTTCACCATCTGCAAGCTGTTGGCTACATAAATGCTGCCTTTCCGCCTTGTGGACACAGAGGATTTTCGAGACCTTATGTCCGTCGCAGTGCCCCAGTACCAGATGCCCAGTCGCCACTACTTCTCAAAGAAAGCTGTGCCTGCGCTACACCAGCATGTTGCACACAAGATCATCGCTTCTTTGAGAAACCCTGTGTGTGACAGGATGCATTTCACCACAGAAACTTGGACGAGTAGACATGGACAGGGGCATTACATGTCGGTGACTAGGCACTGGGTAACTATGGTGACATCAGGAGAAGGGGCTGCTGTCCAATTCTTGCTGTCCCCACGAGTTGCGCATTGATCCTCTGTATCTCTAAGTTCCTCCACTGATTCTACCTCCTCAACCTCCTCTCGGTCCTCCACCTGCACCCAAAGCCTGTCTGGTAATGCCACCCACGTTTTAACTGCACAGAAGGAATCCTGCACACCTCCTTACTATGCTGTCAACAGGGCTCAACCGCATCAGGTGGTGTTTACCTTGAAATGTCTGGGAAATGTGAATCACACAGCTGGGGAGTTTTGGTCGGCTCTGGAGACAGAGTTCCATCAATGGTTGTCTCCACTGAACCTGCAGCCAGGGAAGGCCGTGTGCGACAATACTGCAAACCTGGGTGCGGCCCTTCACCAGGGCAATGTCACACACGTGCCTTGTATTAGGGTTGAGCGACTTTCATTTTTTTAAGATCGAGTAGGGTTTTGGGAAACCCGATTTTGTCCAGAGTCGAGTCGAGTGCAGTCGGCCGATTATCGCTAAAAGTCGGGGATCGACCGAAACACGAAACCCAATGCAAGTCAATGGGGAAGCATAGTCGGCAGTGAGTGGAGGCCAGGAAAACACCTACAGTGCCCATTTTAATGCCAAAAACATCCATTCTTGTTTCTGAAGCTTGCCAATCTTAATTAACTGTATAATAATAGTTGGGCATAGGGAATTGGGGGAAAGTTGTGGGGGGAGTAGGGCTGGCTCAAGTTTTTCGTGGGCCCAGGAAATGCGGACTACGTCACGGCGGTGTTGCAGGGAAAGGTAAGTATTTAAAAGTTGCAAGTGCTGTGATCCTGAGCAAGCAGGGGGGGCCCACTCGTTCGCATTGCCACTGGCACAGGGCCCCTCAAAGTACGGCGGTGTGTTTGCATGGCGGGGGCGCCTCCCACCAGCAGCGACACTTTTGCGTACTCTGAGGGGCCCTGTGCCAGTGACGTCGCCAACGAGTATGCCCCCCCACCTGATGAAGGAACCTGCACTTTCATCTGCACCTTCCTCTTTGTCCCTGTGTAAGGTGGTATAACATGCGGGAAGGGGAACCTTACTTTCAGCAGGGACAGATTCTGGCTGTGTAGAGTACAAGGGGAATGTAGTGGTCTAGGTCAATGTACCAGCAGACTCATTTAGCAGTGGCTGGGCAATGGGCAGGATGAGGAGGAAACAGATATAGGGCCAAAGAATAAAGTAGGCTACATGCAGTTCAAAATTGGTAACAGGACTAAACAGGCGGCATTGCTTTGTTCAGTGGAGTAGCAAACCCAAGAGCAGCAGACACTGTTTCAAGGGCCTAACCACACTAGTAGGCCAAATGCAGTTTAATATCTGATAGTATAGGGCGAAAGCCAGAATGTGGAAGCTCAGCTTTGTTCAGTTGAGGACAACACCAGGGAGGGGCAGACACCTTTAGTAGGCCGGAAAAGCCTATTGCATTTTTTAAAATGGTAATTTGGAGCAGAAGGTTGAAGCTCAGCTTTATTTAGTTGAGGGCAACACCAGGGAGGGGCAGAAGCCGTTAGTAGGCCCTAACCACCATTTTTTTTTTTTTTAAAACCACTTAATGAGAGCCGGAAGGTTGAAGCTCAGCTTTATTTAGTTGAGGACAACACCAGGGAGGGGCAGAAGCCGTTAGTAGGCCCTAACCACCATTTTTTTTTTAAAACCACTTAATGAGAGCCGGAAGGTTGAAGCTCAGCTTTATTTAGTTGAGGACAACACCAGGGAGGGGCAGAAGCCGTTAGTAGGCCCTAACCACCATTTTTTTTTTAAAACCACTTAATGAGAGCCGGAAGGTTGAAGCTCAGCTTTATTTAGTTGAGGACAACACCAGGGAGGGGCAGAAGCCGTTAGTAGGCCCTAACCACCATTTTTTTTTTTTTTAAAACCACATAATGAGAGCCGGAAGGTTGAAGCTCAGCTTTATTTAGTTGAGGACAACACCAGGGAGGGGCAGAAGCCGTTAGTAGGCCCTAACCACCATTTTTTTTTTTAAAACCACATAATGAGAGCCGGAAGGTTGAAGCTCAGCTTTATTTAGTTGAGGGCAACACCAGGGAGGGGCAGAAGCCGTTAGTAGGCCCTAACCACCATTTTTTTTTTTAAAACCACATAATGAGAGCCGGAAGGTTGAAGCTCAGCTTTATTTAGTTGAGGGCAACACCAGGGAGGGGCAGAAGCCGTTAGTAGGCCCTAACCACCATTTTTTTTTTTAAAACCACATAATGAGAGCCGGAAGGTTGAAGCTCAGCTTTATTTAGTTGAGGACAACACCAGGGAGGGGCAGAAGCCGTTAGTAGGCCCTAACCACCATTTTTTTTTTTAAAACCACATAATGAGAGCCGGAAGGTTGAAGCTCAGCTTTATTTAGTTGAGGGCAACACCAGGGAGGGGCAGAAGCCGTTAGTAGGCCCTAACCAAAGTTGAAGGCCAAATGCAGTTTAATTTCTGATACTATAGGCCGAAAGCCAGAAGGTGGAAGTTCCGATTTAGACAGTGGAGGACAATTTGAATTAGGGACTGCAGACAGACTTAGTAGGCTGTCCCCTGTGGACCATGCATCCACCACATTAACCCATTGCGCCGTAATGGACACGTAATCTTCCGTGGCCATGCCTACAGGTCCATGCGTCTGTTGTCAGGTGCACCTTTGTACTCACAGATTGCCAGAGTGCATGGACAATGCGGTCTTCTACATGCTGGTGGAGGGTTGGGATGGCTTTTCTCGCAAAAGAAGTGTCGACTGGTTAGCTTGTAGCGTGGTACAGCGTAGTCCATCATGGCCTTATTAATAGTAAATAAAATATATAACTAGGCTCTATGAACTTTTAAATAGGTTCCAGGGGTACACGGGCAGCATTGGTGTGGTCAGTGGAGGAGTATTGCAAGTAGGGGCTGCAGACAGGCTATCAAAGGCCTAAAATAACAAACAGTAGGCAGTCATGGCAGTTTTACATCGGTTACATGGATACACAGGCAGGCACTCCAGGCAGCATTGTGCTCAGTGGAGGAGTATTGCAAGTAGGGGCCGCAGACAGGCTATCAAAGGCCTAAAATAACAAACAGTAGGCAGTCATGGCAGTTTTACATCGGTTACATGGATACACAGGCAGGCACTCCAGGCAGCATTGTGGTCAGTGGAGGAGTATTGCAAGTAGGGGCCGCAGACAGGCTATCAAAGGCCTAAAATAACAAACAGTAGGCAGTCATGGCAGTTTTACATCGGTTACATGGATACACAGGCAGCTAGGTGGTGAGTGGAGGAGTATTTAAAGTAAGGACCGCAGACAGGCTATCAAAGGCCTAACATAACAAACAATAGGCTCATGGCAGTTTTACAGCGGTTACATGGATACACGGGCAGGCAGCTTGGTGCTGAGTGGAGGAGTAGTGCAAGGAGTGTCTGTCCCAGTACTCCCAAAATATAAATAGATGTTAATGTCTCGCAAAACAACCAAAACAAAAAAAAAGATGGCATACTTAGGTACAGGGGTGGGCTCATCTGCTGTGTTTCTGACATAGTAATTTGGCAGTAACTATTTAATGGTGCCAATATAGGACACAGACACAGACTACTTTAAGTTGCATCATAGATGTCTACAAATTTGTATTGTCAGTGCCAGACATTGAATGATGTCAGCGAATAGACTAAAGATTGGTGGAGCTGTGCGACATAATTTTGCACGTAGTAGAGCCCAGTTTGAGCTGGGGTAGGGGGGAACTCTCTTGAGGCCGGCGGGACCGCCCCAGGGCCACTCATGTTACAACGGTGTGTCTGACGTTGGGTGCGCACCACCACCGCCAGAGACACTACATTGTACTATGAGGGACCCAGTAGCAATGCCGTCAACCAAAAGCGAGCACACCCACCTCTTCAGACAAACAGCAGTCTCACGGGTGCTTGCGCCAAGTCGCGATACCACGGCCCCGTGTGGGGAGTTTGGCCATTTAGGGAGGTGTAAACATGTCGTATGCTGTACAATCTGCAGCAGCAAATTAGACATTAGAAAAGTAATTCACAGGCAAGAGCTTTTCATAGGAAAGCTAGGTGTCGGCCGGGCAAGGTGGGGCAAAAGATTTTGAAATCCAGTTGTGGTTCATTTTAATGAATGTTAGATCGTCAACATTTTGGGTAGCCAGACGAGTCCTTTTTTCGGTTAATATTGACCCTGCAGCACTGAATACTCTTTCTGATAGGACACTTGCTGCCGGGCAAGCAAGCTCCTGCAATGCATATTCTGCCAATTCTGGCCAGGTGTCTAATTTGGAGGCCCAGTAATCAAATGGGAATGACGGTTGAGGGAGAACATCGATAAGGGATGAAAAATAGTTAGTAACCATACTGGACAAATGTTGTCTCCTGTCACTTTCAATTGATGCAGCAGTACCTGTCCTGTCTGCGGTCATAGCAAAATCACTCCACAACCTGGTCAGAAAACCCCTCTGTCCAACGCCACTTCTGATGTGTGCACCCCTAACACTCCTAGTCTGCTGCCCCCTGGAGCTCGTGTGAGAACGATCACGTGCGCTGTGTGCTGGGAATGCCTGAAGCAAACGGTCAACAAGAGTTGATTGTTTGGTTGCTAATATTAGTTCCAAGTTCTCATGTGGCATAATATTTTGCAATTTGCCTTTATAGCGTGGATCAAGGAGGCAGGCCAACCAGTAATCGTCATCGTTCATCATTTTCGTAATGCGTGTGTCCCTTTGTAGGATACGTAAGGCATAATCCGCCATGTGGGCCAAAGTTCCACTTGTCAAATCTCCGGTTGTGATTGGTTGAGGGGCAGTTGCAGGCAAATCTACGTCACTTGTGTCCCTCAAAAAACCAGAACCCGGCCGTGACACGCAACCAATTTCCTGTGCCCCCGTGAAAGTTTCCGCATTAAAAATATACTCATCCCCATCATCCTCCTCGTCCTCCACCTCCTCTTCGCCCGCTACCTCGTCCTGTACACTGCCCTGACCAGACAATGGCTGACTGTCATCAAGGCTTCCCTCTTCCTCTGGTGCAGACGCCTGCTCCTTTATGTGCGTCAAACTTTGCATCAGCAGACGCATTAGGGGGATGCTCATGCTTATTACGGCGTTGTCTGCACTAACCAGCCGTGTGCATTCCTCAAAACACTGAAGGACTTGACACATGTCTTGTATCTTCGACCACTGCACACCTGACAACTCCATGTCTGCCATCCTACTGCCTGCCCGTGTATCCTCCCACAAATAAATAACAGCACGCCTCTGTTCGCACAGTCTCTGAAGCATGTGCAGTGTTGAGTTCCACCTTGTTGCAACGTCTATGATTAGGCGATGCTGGGGAAGGTTCAAAGACTGCTGATAGGTCTGCATACGGCTGGCGTGTACAGGCGAACGTCGGATATGTGAGCAAAGTGCACGCACTTTGAGGAGCAGGTCGGAGAACCCAGGATAAGTTTTCAATAAGCACTGCACCACCAGGTTTAAGGTGTGAGCCAGGCAAGGAATGTGTTTCAGTTGGGAAAGGGAGATGGCAGCCATGAAATTCCTTCCGTTATCACTCACTACCTTGCCTGCCTCAAGATCTACTGTGCCCAGCCACGACTGCGTTTCTTGTTGCAAGAACTCGGACAGAACTTCCGCGGTGTGTCTGTTGTCGCCCAAACACTTCATAGCCAATACAGCCTGCTGACGCTTGGCAGTAGCTGGCCCATAATGGGACAACTGGTGTGCAACAGTGTCATCTGCCGATGGAGTGGTTGGCCGACTGCGTTCTGTGGAAGAGCTGTAGCTTCTGCAGGAGGACGAGGAGGAGGAGGAGGGGGTGCGAACGCCTACAGCCAACTGTTTCCTAGACCGTGGGCTAGGCACAACTGTCCCTAAATTGATGTCGCCTGTGGACCCTGCATCCACCACATTCACCCAGTGTGCCGTGATGGACACATAACGTCCCTGGCCATGCCTACTGGTCCATGCATCTGTAGTCAGGTGCACCTTTGTACTCACAGATTGCCTGAGTGCATGGACGATGCGCTGTTTAACATGCTGGTGCAGGGCTGGGATGGCTTTTCTGGAAAAAAAGTGTCGACTGGGTAGCTCGTATCGTGGTTCAGCGTACTCCATCAGGGCTTTGAAAGCTTCGCTTTCAACTAACCGGTAGGGCATCATCTCTAACGAGATTAGTCTAGCTATGTGGGCGTTAAAACCCTGTGTACGCGGATGCGAGGATAAGTACTTCCTTTTTCTAACCAGAGTCTCATGTAGGGTGAGCTGGACTGGAGAGCTGTAGATCGTGGAACTTTCGGGTGTGCCGGTGGACATGGCAGACTGAGAGACGGTTGGAGACGGTATTGTTTCCGCCGGTGCCCTAGATGCAATATTTCCTCCTACAAAACTGGTGATTCCCTGACCCTGACTGCTTTTGGCTGGCAAAGAAACCTGCACAGATACTGCCGGTGGTGCGGAAAATGGTGGCCTTACAGTGACGGAAGGGATGTTGCGTTGCTGACTAGCTTCATTGGCCGAGGGTGCTACAACCTTGAGGGACGTTTGGTAGTTAGTCCAGGCTTGAGAATGCATGGTGGTTAAGTGTCTATGCATGCAACTAGTATTTAGACTTTTCAGATTCTGACCTCTGCTTAAGCTAGTTGAACATTTTTGACAGATGACTTTGCGCTGATCAGTTGGATGTTGTTTAAAAAAATGCCAGACTGCACTCTTCCTAGACTCTGATCCCTTTTCAGGGATTGCAGACTGAGCTTTAACCGGATGGCAACGCTGTGCTCCAACAGGTTTTGGCTTTGACACGCGTTTTGGTCCAGATACGGGCCCGGCAGATGGAACCTGTTGCGATGTTGATGCCTGCTGCGGCCCCTCCTCCACCTCCGCTTCTGAACTACTGCCGCCTGCACCCTGTTCCCCCAATGGCTGCCAATCGGGGTCAATAACTGGGTCATCTATTACCTCCTCTTCGAGCTCGTGTGCAACTTCGTCTGTGTCACTGTGTCGGTCGGTGGTATAGCGTTCGTGGCGGGGCAACATAGTCTCATCAGGGTCTGATTGTGGATCTGTACCCTGAGAGGGCAATGTGGTGGTCTGAGTCAAAGGAGCAGCATAGTACTCTGGCTGTGGCTGTGCATCAGTGCACTCCATGTCAGAATATACTTGTAATGGGCATGGCCTGTTAAATGTTTCACTTTCTAAGCCAGGGACGGTATGTGTAAAGAGCTCCATGGAGTGACCCGTTGTGTCGCCTGCTGCATCCTTCTCTCTTGTTGTAGTTTTTGCTGAGGAGGACAAGGAAGCGACTTGTCCCTGACCGTGAACATCCACAAGCGACGCGCTGCTTTTACATTTACCAGTTTCGGAAGAGGAGGCAAAAGAGCTAGAGGCTGAGTCTGCAATGTAAGCCAAAACTTGCTGTTGCTGCTCCGCCTTTAAAAGCGGTTTTCCTACTCCCAGAAAAGAGAGCGTTCGAGGCCTTGTGTAGCCTGACGACGAAACTGGCTCCACAGCTCCAGACTTAGGTGGAATATTTTTATCCCCACGACCACCTGATGCTCCACTACCACTACCATCATTACCAGCTGACAATGAACGCCCACGACGACCTCTTGCACCAGACTTCCTCATTGTTTTAAAATCTTAACCAAAGTAACTTTATTTGTTGCTATCAAACAACTTACACGGTGAGCTATAACTTCAGTATGATTTCAATATCCCTTAACAGGTTGGTGAGACCACAAGGAAAATCAGGCACAATGTTACACACTCTGTTTTCTGTGGCACAAAATCACAGAGATGACACACACGCAGGACTGTCACTCAAGCACTAATGTCAATATTAATCTCCCACCTAATTTATTTATTTTTTTTTCTCAGGGAGACTTTAGAAACCAAATAATATTAAAAAAAAAAAAAAAAAAGGCTTTCTATGGCCCACAATTAGAGAGAGAGAGGTGGCACAACCAGGAGTCAAGACTGGCGCACAAGCTGAAAGGGCAATATTACTCTCCCACTGTTTTTTATGTTTTTTTTGTTTTTTTCAGGGAGACTTTAGAAACCAAATAATATTAAAAAAACCAAAAAAAAAAAAGGCTTTCTATGGCCCACTGAATGAGAGGGAGAGAGGTGGCACACCCAGGAGTCAAGACTGGCACACAAGCTGAAAGGGCAATATTACTCTCCCACTGTTTTTTTAGGTTTTTTTTGTTTTTTCAGGGAGACTTTAGAAACCCAATAATATTTAAAAAAAAAAATAAATAGGCTTTCTATGGCCCACTGAATGAAAGGGAGAGAGGTGGCACACCCAGGAGTCAAGACTGGCACACAAGCTGAAAGGGCAATATTACTCTCCCACTGTTTTTTTATGTATTTTTTGTTTTTTTCAGGGAGACTTTAGAAACCCAATAATATTTTAAAAAAAAAAATAAATAGGCTTTCTATGGCCCACTGAATGAGAGGGAGAGAGGTGGCACACCCAGGAGTCAAGACTGGCACACAAGCTGAAAGGGCAATATTACTCTCCCACTGTTTTTTTAGGTTTTTTTTTTTTTTCAGGGAGACTTTTGAAACCAAATAATATTAAAAAAAAAAAAAAAAAAAAAATATAGGCTTGCTATAGCCCACTGAATGAGAGATAGCGCACACACAGCAGTGGCACACAAGCCCTGACTGAGGCCAATATTTTTCTCCCACTGATTGATGTAGTGTTTCTGTGTTGAGGTAGATTTTAGAACACAAATCACGGAAAAAATAAATAGGCTTTCTATGGCCCACTCAGTGAGAGATGGCACACACAGGGATGGCACTGTAGCAGAAATGCCAATCTTAATCTCCCACAAAAAAAAAACAAAAAAAAAAAAAAAACTGTCCTACAATTACTATCTCCCTGCAGTAATGTAAGCCAGGTATGGCAGGCAGCAATAGGAGTGGACTGATGCACAAATTAAATAAAAAGTGTGGACAAACAAAAAAGATAGCTGTGCAGAAAGGAAGGAACAAGAGGATATGTGCTTTGAAAAAAGCAGTTGGTTTCCACAGTGGCGTACACACAGCAATACAGCTATCACGGAGCCTTCTAGGGCAGCCCAATGAGCTACAGCGCTGAGGGGAAAAAAAAAAAAAAATAGCTTCCACTGTTCCTGCACACCGAAGGTGGTGTTGGACAGTGGAAATCGCTGCAGCACAAGCGGTTTGGTGGTTAGTGGACCCTGCCTAACGCTCTCCCTGCTTCTGATGAAGCGGCAGCAACCTGTCCCTAAGCTCAGATCAGCAGCAGTAAGATGGCGGTCGGCGGGAACGCCCCTTTATAGCCCCTGTGACGCCGCAGACAGCAAGCCAATCACTGCAATGCCCTTCTCTAAGATGGTGGGGACCAGGATCTATGTCATCACGCTGCCCACACTCTGCGTTCACCTTCATTGGCTGAGAAATGGCGCTTTTCGCGTCATTGAAACGCGACTTTGGCGCGAAAGTCGCGTACCGCATGGCCGACAAGCACAGGGGTCGGATCGGGTTTCATGAGACGCCGACTTAGCCAAAAGTCGGCGACTTTTGAAAATGATCGACCCGTTTCGCTCAACCCTACCTTGTATGGCTCACGTTTTCAACCTGGTTGTCCTGCAATTTTTATCCAACTATCCCGGACTAGATGGGCTTCTGCAGAGGGCACGGTCGCTGTGTGCTCACTTATGACGTTCGCATCCTGCAGCTCAACGACTTACATCTCTACAGAAGTCGTTGGGACTACCAGTTCACCGGCTGAAATGCGATGTGCCCACATGGTGGAATTCAACTCTGCACATGTTGCAGCAACTGTGGCAGCACCGATGAGCCCTGGTGCAATACTTTATGATGTATAGCCTGGGCCAACGAGATCCAGAGGTGGGGCAAATCACGCTACAGGAGTGGTCTCAAATCAGGGACCTATGCATCCTTCTGCACAGTTTTGAAATAGCGACGATGATGTTTAGTGCTGACGATGCCATTATCAGCATGACTATTCTGGTCATTTACATGCTGGAGCACACATTAAACAGTATAAAGAGTCAGGTGGTGGGACAAGAGGAGGCGGAGGAACAGGAGGAGTCATATGCGGAAGGCATAATATCTCCAAGGTCCAGATGGTCGGCAGCACTAAGGTGGCTGGCATTGGAGGGTGGGGGAGAGGGATTACCGAGGGCGCATGGTAGCAGCCAAACTGTTGAGGAAGGTGCAGGAGCCAAGGAAGAAGTGGAGGACAAACTGGCGCTGGGCATGGAAGACTCATCAGATGAGGGAGACCTTGACCAAATTTCTGTTGTGCGAGGTTGGGGTGAGAAGGCAGAGAAAGGAAGCATGATTCTCACCTCGCCGCCACCAAGACAACATGGACTTGGTCCTCCTGGATGCTCAAGACACATGAGTGCCTTCTTGCTGCACTACCTGCAACATGACCCTCAGATTGTCAGAATCCGAAGTAATACCGACTACTGGGTTCCACACACTTAGATCCCCGGTACAAAAGTAAATTAGGCGAAATGATTCCTGCCATAGAAAGGGATTCACGCATGCAGGAGTATCAGCAGAGAGTGTTACAGAATCTTAAATCTGCTTTTCCACAAAATACCAGTGGTGCACGTAATGAATTTCTGAGTTCTAACTTGCCAACCGTGGGACTGTCGAGTCATCACTCAAACCGTAACATTAACATCATATCTGGTGGTAACAGCAATTTTTTCCAATCGTTTCAAGAATTTTTTAGACCATCCTTTGCAAGGCCACAGGAGACAAGAAGTCTGACGCATAGCCAACGCCTAGAGAGGATGGTACAAGAGTATCTCCAAGTTAACATCGATGCCATGACTGTGGAACTGGACCCTTGCTCATTTTGGGCTTTCAATCTGGAAAAATGGCCTGAGCTCACCACTCACACCTTGGAGATCTTGTCATGCCCCGCAGCCAGTGTTCTCTCTGAACGTGTGTTCAGCGCTGCTGGTGGTGTGCTGACAGATAAGCGCACGTGGCTGTCCAGTGACAATGTAGACAGCCTAACGTTCATCAAGATCAACAAATCCTGGATCCGCAAGGACTTTTCTACCCCTGTGTCATCCTGGGGAGACTAAAAGCTTGATGATTTTTGAAAATCACCTCACCAACCATTTTAAGAAACTCTTGCGAAATTGATGCCACTTAAGTGGTGTCTGTGGCCCAATTTTTTGAAAAAATTGAGAATCTTTTTGGAGTCCCCTTGCTGTGTTTTACATGACGTTGGTATCATCAATTCCAGGTGGGTGAGGTCACTCCCCCCCTTTTAACCTTTAGAAACTACATACACTATGGCTTGGGGTAACACAGATGGTTGAGTCTGCAGAGCTGTTTACTCATACTATGGCCTGGGATTCAGAGGTCTGCTCCAAAGCTTCAGTGTCTGCTAGTCAGCAGAGTAGCCCACCCATGAAGCAAGCTACACTGCCTGTTTATCTAATTAATAATTGTTAACTGCATTTAACCCAGGAAATCCTTTTGGGCCTAGTAGCATTTTGTGCTACTCAGCAGAGTACCCCACCCATGAAGCAAGCTACACTGCCTGTTTATCTAATTAATAATTTTTAACTGCATTTAACCCAGGAAATCCTTTTGGGCCTAGTAGCAGTTTCTGCTACTCAGCAGGGTACCCCACCCATGAAGCAAGCTACACCGCTTTCTTCCTTTTTCTATCTAACCCCTCGGCTCTGGGGTGTCTGCTCTCCCTCCAGCTCTCTCCTTCTCACAGGTGGACAACCGCGTGTATTCACATTGTGGCGAATCTTTTGGGCCCAGGCATAAGAAGTTGTCGAGGTAATGGATAATATGTGCCCCCTTTGAAACGTCCATGACGACCCATTCGAGGAAGCAACTAAAAGCCTCAAATAGTGAGCAGGATATGGAGCACCCCATGGGCAAATAGCGATCTATGTGGTATGCTCCTTCACAGAAGCAGCCCAATAGGCGGAGGCACAGGTAGTAACCGAAACGCCCCCTCAATGTCTGTTTTGGCCATTAGGGTGCCCCTTCCCAACTTCTTGACCCGCCTGATTGCCTCGTCAAAGGAGGTACTGTACTTGGTTCCGCATCGATGTCATTTACTGACCTGCCCCTTGGATATGACAAATGGTGGATTAGTCTGAATGTATTGTGTTCCTTTTTTGGCATGACTCCCAACGGGGATACCACTACGTCTTCTAAGGAAAGTGTTCTGAATGGACCCTCCATTCTACCTAAAGATATTTATTTTTTACATTTTTTTGTCACGATGTCTGGGTGTTGGTAGGCTGATTTTAGATTTTTACTCCAGCCTTTCTTGATTTTAGAAGGGCATGACATGCTTATATTTGTGTCTCCTCCTCCTTTTACTCCTCCACCTCTTTTCTTTTCACATAACTATATGTGCTTGTGACTTTTACATGTGTTTGTTGTGTCTTCTGAGCAGTTTGTCAGCTTTTGGACACCTTTTAAGGTGTTTTCTATGTGTTTGTATGTGCTTGTGTTTGCCTGCCATTGGTTTCAATGGGGTTCGACGGTGTTCGTCGAACACGCCTTAATTCGACGAACCGAACCAAACTCGAACACTAGGGGGGTGGCTCAACACTAAACACGAATACCTTCTCACTACATGTAAGTCAGTTTTAGATCTATCTGAATTACAAGGGCTCATAAAATAGAGGATATATTGAAGCCTAGAGGATTATAGTTTTGCCTAGGCTATTTTACACTCCCGGGTATAGTTAGGCCTAGGACAGTTTATCTCTTAGTGTATACTCTGGCATGGGCCAAACTATACCTGGGTTCAATCTGGACAGGGGTTAATTTGGCCTGTCACACTGGCCTTTTCTAACACCATTTTTCAAAATGTGTACCTTTGTGCTCTGCAAAACCAAAAATAATAAAAACAATCTTAATACGTAAGCATGGGCACAACTTAAATATATGAAGGATAGAGCAGGAATTTAGTCTGCTAGTGGATCAGTGATGTGTTATTTTATGTCTCAAGGAGATTTGGTTTTCACTGAGCAGCCATCAATCAATCAAGTTAGTTTATGCCTTGTGCAGCCACCTATGAAGCAATTTACATGCTGACAGTCAGGCTGCCTCTGTCATTTAACAATCTTGGCTGGCAGGGTGATAGATGATGATTATATACAGTAGGGGTCAGGGCCGGACTGGCCATAGGGCACTTCTGGCAAATGCCAGAAGGGCCGGTGCCAGTGGTGGGCCGCTCAATCCGCCGCCCCCGCCGTCGCATTCAACTATACCGGCGTATAGACGCCGGTACAGTTGAATGCAATGATGGAGGAGAGAGCGTCTACAGACGCTCCTCTCCCATCATTCCCCGCTCTGCCTCTGACACTGCGGGTGCGCGATGATGTCATATCATCGCGCACCTGCTGTGTCCCGGGCAGACTGCAGCTGCTGAGACAGGAGCAGGAACCAGGAAGCAACGCTGGGCATGAGGAGAGGTGAGGAGAGTTTTTTTTTTTTCTGGACTGTGGGGCCATTCTCGGAGGAGGTGAGGGGAGGAAGAGAAGAGATGTGGGCTGTATATAGTTCTCTGTGGGCTGTGCTCTGTGCTGTATACTGCTGTGGGCTGTATATAGTTCTCTGTGGGCTGTGCTCTGTGCTGTATACTACTGTGGGCTGTATATAGTTCTCTGTGGGCTGTGCTCTGTGCTGTATACTGCTGTGGGCTGTATATAGCTCTCTGTGGGCTGTGCTCTGTGCTGTATACTACTGTGTGCTCTGTGCTATATATAGTTCTCTGTGGGCTGTGCTCTGTGCTGTATACTGCTGTGGGCTGTATATAGTTCTCTGTGGGCTGTGCTCTGTGCTGTATACTGCTGTGGGCTGTATATAGTTCTCTGTGGGCTGTGCTCTGTGCTGTATACTACTGTGGGCTGTATATAGCTCTCTGTGGGCTGTGCTCTGCTGTATACTACTGTGGGCTGTATATAGTTCTCTGTGGGCTGTGCTTTGTGCTGTATACTGCTGTGGGCTGTATATAGCTCTCTGTGGGCTGTGCTCTGTGCTGTATACTACTGTGTGCTCTGTGCTATATATAGTTCTCTGTGGGCTGTGCTCTGTGCTGTATACTGCTGTGGGCTGTATATAGTTCTCTGTGGGCTGTGCTCTGTGCTGTATACTGCTGTGGGCTGTATATAGTTCTCTGTGGGCTGTGCTCTGTGCTGTATACTACTGTGGGCTGTATATAGCTCTCTGTGGGCTGTGCTCTGTGCTGTATACTACTGTGGGCTGTATATAGTTCTCTGTGGGCTGTGCTCTGTGCTGTATACTGCTGTGGGCTGTATATAGCTCTCTGTGGGCTGTGCTCTGTGCTGTATACTACTGTGTGCTCTGTGCTATATATAGTTCACTGTGGGCTGTGCTCTGTGCTGTATACTGCTGTGGGCTGTATATAGCTCTCTGTGGGCTGTGCTCTGTGCTGTATACTACTGTGTGCTCTGTGCTATATATAGTTCTCTGTGGGCTGTGCTCTGTGCTGTATACTGCTGTGGGCTGTATATAGTTCTCTGTGGGCTGTGCTCTGTGCTGTATACTGCTGTGGGCTGTATATAGCTCTCTGTGGGCTGTGCTCTGTGCTGTATACTACTGTGTGCTCTGTGCTATATATAGTTCTCTGTGGGCTGTGCTCTGTGCTGTATACTGCTGTGGGCTGTATATAGTTCTCTGTGGGCTGTGCTCTGTGCTGTATACTGCTGTGGGCTGTATATAGTTCTCTGTGGGCTGTGCTCTGTGCTGTATACTACTGTGGGCTGTATATAGCTCTCTGTGGGCTGTGCTCTGTGCTGTATACTACTGTGGGCTGTATATAGTTATCTGTGGGCTGTGCTCTGTGCTGTATGCTACTGTGGGCTGTATATAGTTCTCTGTGGGCTGTGCTCTGTGCTGTATATAGTTCTCTGTGGGCTGTGCTCTGTGCTGTATACTACTGTGGGCTGTATATAGTTATCTGTGGGCTGTGCTCTGTGCTGTATGCTACTGTGGGCTGTATATAGTTCTCTGTGGGCTGTGCTCTGTGCTGTATATAGTTCTCTGTGGGCTGTGCTCTGTGCTGTATACTACTGTGGGCTGTATATAGTTATCTGTGGGCTGTGCTCTGTGCTGTATGCTACTGTGGGCTGTATATAGTTCTCTGTGGGCTGTGCTCTGTGCTGTATATAGTTCTCTGTGGGCTGTGCTCTGTGCTGTATACTACTGTGGGCTGTATATAGTTCTCTGGGCTGTGCTCTGTGCTGTATAATACTGTGTGCTGTATATAGTTCTCTGTGGGCTGTGCTGTATATAGTACTCTGTGGGCTGTGCTGTATATAGTACTCTGTGGGCTGTGCTGTATATAGTACTCTCTGGGCTGTGCTGTATATAGTACTCTCTGGGCTGTGCTGTATATAGTACTCTCTGGGCTGTGCTTTATATAGTACTCTGGGCTGTGCTGTATATAGTACTCTGGGCTGTGCTTTATATAGTTCTCTGTGGGCTGTGCTGTATATAGTTCTCTGTGGGCTGTCCTGTATATAGTTCTCTGTGGGCTGTGCTGTATATAGTTCTCTGTGGGCTGTGCTGTATATATTACTTTGTGGGCTGTGCTGTATATATTACTTTGTGGGCTGTGCTGTATATATTACTCTGTGGGCTGTGCTGTATACTACTGTGTGGACTGTGCTGTATACTTCTACGTGGGCTGTGCTGTATACTACTGTGTGGTCTGTGCTGTATACTACTGTGTGGTCTGTGCTGAATACTGCTGTGTGGGCTGTGTTATCTACTACGCGAGCTGTGCTATAGTATGCAGGCTGTGCTGTATACTATGCGGTTTGTGCTATATAATATGCGGGCTTTGCTATATACTATGGGGAGTATATTATATTCTATGGGGGAGGCCATGTTATGTACTATGTGGCTGTGTTATATACTATTGTGGGGGTATATTATATTCTATGGGGGAGGCTGCGTTATATACTATGGGGGGCTGCATTATATTCTATGGGGGGCTACATTATATATTATGGGGAGGTGGGCTGTATTATATTCTATGGGGGTTACATACTCTGGGGTGGCTGCATTATACTCTGTGGGGTGGCTGCATTATACTCTGGGGTGGCTGCATTATACTCTGGGGTGGCTGCATTATACTCTGGGGTGGCTGCATTATACTCTGGGGTGGCTGCATTATACTATATGTGGGCTGCATTATACTGTATCGAGGACTATGGGGAATACGTTATACTATATGAAGAACTATGGGGTGCATTATACTATGGGAAGTGAATTGTACTACATGGATGACTGTGGCGGTGCATTATACTATATGGAGCACTATGAGGATTGTATTATGCTATATGGAGGACTATGAGGATTGTATTATGCTATATGGAGGACTATGAGGAGTGTATTATACTATGTGGAGGACTGAGCAGTGTATTTTAATATATGGAGGACTATAGGGAGTGTATTATACTATATGGAGGACTATGGAGCACATTATAATATATGGAGGACTATGGGGTGTATTTTACTAAACAAGTAAAATGCTGCATATTCGGATTGTTTTTGCTGGAACAAAAAGCCTTGTTGTCAGCAGCACATTGCCAGTGTAAACTGTAGATGTGCTGCTGAAAACATGATACTGTATGGTGATCTATTAGTGATCGTTCTGTCTCATCATTATTCCTCAGCTGGTGGAAAGAGGCCGGGAAACAAGCGTTGAACAACTTCAGTATTGTCGATCAAACTCGTTTAGCGGCCTGAACTCAGCGCACGTAAATACAACAGAAAGGCTTCTGTGTGATGTGCAATATGTTAGCATTTGCGGACCCATTTTAAACTTTGCCTAGGGCCCCACTTTGCCTAAAACCGGCCCTGCCTACAAGTGTACAAAGATATTATACAGTCACCATGTGACAAGTGGGCCTGTGTAACTTCAAATGCCAGGGCTGAATTTTAGTCCCAGTCCGGCCCTGGTAGGGGTCAAACCAGCTGATTTTAAGTATAAATTGAGCAGTGTATAAGGTACCTTGATCATAATGTCAGGCTCCCTCAGCTCCATGCTCAACTGCAGTGGAAAAATAACATGTATGATCTATGACAAGATATTTGAACAGGTAATGATAGGAATTGCCCCAAGGTTTAACATAATGGCAACCGAGTTGGGGAGTCAAAAGGGGGCATCAGTTTTAGAAATCCAGCATCGTAATGGGGAGAAGTTGCAGTTGTAAAACTCTTTATAATTTTAAAGTACAGAAACATCCCAAAGGTAAATACAGACCCTGATTATTATCAGACATTTTATTTTACATTATCTACGTAATACAAATGCCAAAATTGCATATTATTCTTTAGAATTCTTTGACTTACATATCCATCATGAGCACTAGGGTTGAGCGAAACGGATCTGACAAATTCAAAAATCGCCGACTTTCAGCAAAGTCGGCTTTCATGAAACCCGACCCGATCCTAGTGTGGGATCGGCCATTTGGTCGGCGATCTTCGCTCCAAAGTCACGTTTCGCATGACGCTTTCAGCGCCATTTCTCAGCCAATGAAGGAGGACGCAGAGTGTGGGCAGCGTGATGACATAGGTCTCGGTCCCCACCATCTTAGAGAAGGGCATGACAGTGATTGGCTTGCTTTCTGCGGCATCACAGGGGCTATAAAGGGGCGTGCACGCCGACCGCCATCTTACTTCTGCCGATCTCAGCATAGGGAGAGGTTGCTGCAGCTTCGTCAGAAGAAGGGATATAGTTAGAGAGGAAAGATTAACCCCAAACCGCTTGAGCTGTAGCGATTTCCACTGTCCAACACCACCTTTTTTTGCAGGGACAGTGGAGGCTATTTTTTTGTGCATCAGCTCTGTAGCTTATTAGGCTGCCTTATAAGGCTGCCTGACAGCTGCATTGCTGTTTGCACGCTGCTGTGCAAACCAACTGCTTTTTTAAAAGCAAAAATCCTGTTGCTCCTTTCTGCAGTTATCTTGTTTATTTGTCCACACTTTTGTGTGCAGCAGTCATTTGTATTGCTGCCATACTTGTCCTGAGATCATTGTAGGGAGATTGAAATTGTACTACAGTCCTTGTATTTTTTCATATATCTTCCAGCCACTTTCTGCCACTTACATTGTGTTGTGTTACACACTGGGCCTGAGTTGTGGTGCTGTCTCCCCCCAAAAAAGGGAGATTCAAATTGTCACAAAGTGGATATACGTAAGTTCTGTTAGTTTCTCGTATATCAGCCAGCCACGTTCTGCCACTTACATTGTGCTGTGTTATACACTGGGCCTGAGTTGCGGTGCTGTCTCCCCCCCCAAAAAATGGTGTTTCAAATTGTCACAAAGTGGATATACGTCAGTTCTGTTAGTTTGTTGTGTATCAGCCAGCCACGTTCTGCCACTTACATTGTGTTGTGTTATACACTGGACCTGAGATGTGGTGCAGTCTCCCCCCCAAAAAAGGGAGATTCAAATTGTCACAAAGTGGATATACGTAATGTCGGGACCACACTCAGTCGGAGCAGCCTTTGGAAATGGGGAATCACCAGAAATAATACACAAGACACGTCTCGTATAGTATATCACTGGGAAGCCTTTGAAGCACGCCTGCCTTCAAGGTGCTATCCCCTCTTTATATAGTTGTACAGGTAGTTTCAGTGGTTATACAAGTTTTGCTTGTTTAAACAAAGAGAGAAAAGAGAAGACAAAAAAAACCAGTTTCGGCTATGTGATAGTTTCACAACAAACAAAACAGTACAGTTTCGCCTAAGTGGCAGTTTCACAAACAAAAAATAGGATTTCACACTATAGCTAAAATGTCCTTGAATGGACAGGTCAATATTGATCACAAATTCTTTTTGGTTCATTGAGGTAACCATTTTTGTTCCGCTCTTCACAATCCCCCCTTTGACATATTCCATTCAAAACCTTGTCATATAGACGATTATTTTAGTCATTCTTTTTGTGATATTACAAAAAAAAAACTTTATATTCTCGCATCCATTACACAAAATTTATTTCTGCATACCGAGATACCCTTGAGTACAACCTTGAATAATACATATATAATTACAATAACTATAACTGTATGTATTAGGCTTTGCATAATCCCGGTAACCCATCCACCGATCCCCCTGAACCAATTGGCCGGGTTAAGAAAAGAAAAGGTATCTGACCACCAGCTATCCTTATTTTGGTCATTGTCTTTGTCATACTGATCCCTGAGTCATTGTACGTCTTCTAATTTAAATCTCATACTCATAGTACTATTCGGGTCTATATAATGACAGCAGGTGGGTCCGATGATTTGACACATACCCCCTTGTGAGGCAGTTAGGTAATCCAATACCAGGGTATGTTGGTTAGTGACTATTATAAGCTGATTCTATACAGCTATACTAGTATTTAATATATCCGAAATCTGGTCATCTAGATAATCCGTGGCTCTAACTAATTTATCCCACATCTGTGTTAACATAGGATAAATAAAAATGGTACTAGCAATTTTGTTGGGAATTCCCATTTGTACTATATGTGGCCTCCCCGAGGGACGTGGTGAGTTATCTGCAGCTCTTTTATACAGTGTGTGCTTGGGCACGGCTTGCATATTCACTTGTTTGTTCGAAATTATGAAAGTAGCCGGGGTTAGGCGTCCTAATGTACAAGTACCCTTTATACCTACGGGAAGCCATTTATATGCTCCTTCTCCGCATATCCAAAATGTACCCTCAGGCAGATCCCACAAAGCTGAGTGCTGCAATACCAATCTGTGAGCCAAATCCACAAAACTAGATACATTCTGAAGCATACACCAAGAGGGTTTTTGTCCCAAGGGGCTACAGTACCCGGCTGCGGGATTCCCACATACATGCATTCCGTTGACATACTCATCGGATTCATTACAAACCAGGTTCCCCGGCTTACTTGTACAACTGTTTGCATCACCTTGGGGGAACAACTCGGAATGTTCCCATTTTCTATTATGTATGTACCTTTCCAATACTGTAGGTTTGAAAGCATCAGAGGAAGGGGTGGTTGTACTGAAACTGAGCTGTAGATTTTCAGTGGGGACCTGTCCTAAATCAGTTAATCCAGTCTTATTCCTAGGTACCCATGCTCCTCCTCTGAGTGCTAAATACTGTAAGTTGCCTATTTTTCCTGTAAGATTGCCCTGCCACCAAGGAAATTCTACCCATCCCACAACTGGTATGGCGATTGTAGTATTCCATAGTCTAGTATTGCCAGGTTGGTTGTTGGCCAGGTTGTCTGAACAATTAGGCCAAGCGAATATTTCTTCAGCTGACACGGGAACTGCTAGAAAATGTATACTTGTGGCTGATACTGGTGAATGGGTACAGATCCAACAATCTGCCAGGGGTTGCGTATTATTTAACAATTCATGCACTAATTTTCTATGATGTTGTACGAATCTATTGTTCAAAGGGGCTAGAGAATTCAATCTTTCCCATGCCTCCGTTGAGGTTAACATTATTAACATCAATATCATGAGTCTTATACTGCTTTTTTGCAATGGCTTGCATGTATCCATGATGCCTTTCCTTCAAGCTTGACTGCTGTTGGAGTTGTTAACAGGACTTGGAAAGGTCCGTCAAATCTCGGTTCCAGAGTCTTTCTGGTGTGTCTTTTCACGTAGATTTGATCACCAGGTTCCAACTTGTGGCCTCCTTCGAGATTTTCTGGATCTGGAAGGGAAGCAAAAACTTGCGAATGCACTTTAGTTAAACGTTTTTGTAATTCTTGTACATAAGCAGTTAAAGTCTCAGTATTCAACATCAGTTGTTGTGGAAAATAACAACCCAAATTTGCTGCTCTACCAAAAAGAATCTCATGTGGTGACAGCTTAGCCTTCCCCCTTGGGGCGTTTCGGATGGAATACAGGGCAAGTGGTAGACACTCGGTCCAAGGCTTTCCTGTTTCTGCCATGGCCTTCTGGATTTTTAATTTTATTGTTCCATTTAATCTTTCCACTTTACCTGAACTCTGTGGGTGATACGGAGTGTGAAACTGGTTTTCTACTCCCAACATTTTCATAACATTCTGGAATATTTCTCCAGTAAAATGGGTACCCCTATCTGACTCGATCACCTCAGGCATGCCGTAACGGGGTATCAGTTCATGTGCTATTTTAATGGCAGTAGTTTTTGCTGAGGCTTTACGAACTGGATAAGCCTCTGGCCACCCTGAGAACATGTCCACACACACAAGCACATATTCGTATCCATTGTACCTAGGAAGCTGGATGTAGTCGATCTGGAGTCTTTGAAAGGGATACAGTGGTCTTACATGATGCTTGGTTGGGGTTTTAATGGTCTGACCTGGATTGTGTGCCAGGCATATAGCGCATGCAGCACACATGTTCCGAGCGAAATTACCAAAGCCTGGAGCCAACCACCTTTCTTTTACCTTGAGCGTCATACCGTTTGCCGATACATGCGTAGGTAGGTGGAGGTCACTCGCCACTGCGGGGTACCAGGCTCTGGGTAAACACAACAAAGTTCCTTTTTTCCATAATCCTTGCTGATCTTCTGCCCCTTTTTTCTGCCACTGCCCTCGTTCTTCGTCGTCTACCTGTTTCTGAGCTTCCTTCAATCTCTCCTCATCATCTTCAGAGCTATCTAGTGTGTGGGCATGATGTAAGGGTTTACGTGCTGCCTGTTTTGCTGCTTTGTCGGCTTTATCGTTACCCCTGGCTTCCTCGGTGTCGAGTCTCACATGTGCAGCTACCTTTATCACCGCTATTTCTTTAGTTTCTTGTGCTGCCTCCAGAATCTGTCTAATGAGGGAGGCATGTTTAACAGGTTGGCCTGAAGCAGTCATATAACCTCTGGCTCTCCATATTACGCCAAAATCGAAAATAATGCCATGTGCATATCTAGAATCAGTGTATATGTTTGCTGTCTGATCTTTGGCTATTTTTAGAGCTTCAACTAATGCCGTAAGTTCTGCTTCTTGTGCAGACTGATTAGCAGGGAGAGGTTCTGCTTTCAGCACTTCATGCTGAGTTACTACCGCATAACCTGTATGAAATTGTCCATTCATATCTGCATATCTACTGCCATCTATGAAAAGTTCAAATGTAGCATTACAGAGTGGCTTGTCACGTACATTACGTAAGCCCTGAGTCTCTTGTTCCATTAATTGTACACAATCATGCATTGACTCTGATGGGTCAAAGGAGTTGGAGAGTGCAGTTTCCTCAGGTATGGTACCCCCCTCAGACTCTAAAGGGAGCAAAGACGTGAGATTAAGAGTCTGAACCCTGGCAAAGGAAATGTTGGGCGGCAGTAGTAGGGAACATTGGAGACGGAGGTGTCTGGCCATTGAAATATGTTTAGGTTGGACCTGGTTAAGAATGCCATGTACATCATGAGTGGTCTGAACTAGAAGTGGGTGATCAAGAACAATCTCAGAAGCTTTATCTAATAACAGTGAAATTGCGGCTACTACTCTTACACAAGAAGGTGCGGCTCTAGCTACAGGGTCCAGATGAGCTGATATGTATGCCACAGGTCTCTGTTTGTTTCCATGTTTTTGTGTGAGCACCCCTGTAGCATGTGAGGATATCTCAGCTGCCATCAATTGAAAAGGTTTAGTGTAGTCTGGGAGTCCCAAAGCCGGAGCTGATACCAGTGCTGTTTTCAAAGAGGAAAATGACTGTTTAGCCTCTTCACTGAGTGAATATGGCGTGTTGGCAATACAGTCATATAAAGACTGCATGAGTTGACTTGCATGTATGATCCACTGTCTACAGTGTGAAACAATACCCAGGAAAGCACGCAGCTGTTTGTGATTCCTGGGTTCAAGCATGTTACGTATGGCTTCCGTACGTTGAGGTGTGAGGTGTCTGATGCCCTGTGATATGCAGTGACCTAAGAACACGACTGTTTGTTGACAAGCCTGGAGTTTCTGTCTATTTACTTTACAGCCTTCTTGCGCTAGGAAAATTAAGAAATTAACAGTTGAGGTAACTGCCGTCTGCTCATCAGGGCAACAAATAAGTAAGTCATCTACATACTGTAGAATGACTACTCCTGGTTCTGGGGTGAAATTTTTCAGCACGGTCTGCATTGCTTCAGAGTACAAAGTTGGTGAGTGTACCATACCTTGTGGCAATCTTGTCCATGCTAATTGTTTACCCTTGAATGTAAAGGCAAACAAATGCCAACAGTTCTTATGTAGTGGCACAGAAAAAAATGCGTTTGATAAGTCAATTACCGTAAAATATGCAGCAGTGCTGGGAATTTGAGACAGTAAGGTATGAGGATTCGGTACCACAGGGGTGACCGGTGCCAAAACCTTATTGATTTCCCGTAGGTCGTGCACCATGCGATATTTCACCATAGTTTCTTTGGAGGAAGCTTTCTTTTTAACAGGATATAAGGGTGTATTGGCGGGTGACCTGATTTCTACCAAAACACCTTGTAACACATAATCCTGAATTTGTTGAGAAATCGCCAGTTCTTGCTGGGCGCTGATGGGGTATTGCCTAAGCTGAGGTAAAATGGTTCCCGGGGCAGTTTCTAACAGTATAGGAGCTACTGATAAGTAGGGTTGAGCGACTTTCATTTTTTTAAGATCGAGTAGGGTTTTGGGAAACCCGATTTTGTCCAGAGTCGAGTCGAGTGCAGTCGGCCGATTATCGCTAAAAGTCGGGGATCGACCGAAACACGAAACCCAATGCAAGTCAATGGGGAAGCATAGTCGGCAGTGAGTGGAGGCCAGGAAAACACCTACAGTGCCCATTTTAATGCCAAAAACATCCATTCTTGTTTCTGAAGCTTGCCAATCTTAATTAACTGTATAATAATAGTTGGGCATAGGGAATTGGGGGAAAGTTGTGGGGGGAGTAGGGCTGGCTCAAGTTTTTCGTGGGCCCAGGAAATGCGGACTACGTCACGGCGGTGTTGCAGGGAAAGGTAAGTATTTAAAAGTTGCAAGTGCTGTGATCCTGAGCAAGCAGGGGGGGGGCCCACTCGTTCGCATTGCCACTGGCACAGGGCCCCTCAAAGTACGGCGGTGTGTTTGCATGGCGGGGGCGCCTCCCACCAGCAGCGACACTTTTGCGTACTCTGAGGGGCCCTGTGCCAGTGACGTCGCCAACGAGTATGCCCCCCCACCTGATGAAGGAACCTGCACTTTCATCTGCACCTTCCTCTTTGTCCCTGTGTAAGGTGGTATAACATGCGGGAAGGGGAACCTTACTTTCAGCAGGGACAGATTCTGGCTGTGTAGAGTACAAGGGGAATGTAGTGGTCTAGGTCAATGTACCAGCAGACTCATTTAGCAGTGGCTGGGCAATGGGCAGGATGAGGAGGAAACAGATATAGGGCCAAAGAATAAAGTAGGCTACATGCAGTTCAAAATTGGTAACAGGACTAAACAGGCGGCATTGCTTTGTTCAGTGGAGTAGCAAACCCAAGAGCAGCAGACACTGTTTCAAGGGCCTAACCACACTAGTAGGCCAAATGCAGTTTAATATCTGATAGTATAGGGCGAAAGCCAGAATGTGGAAGCTCAGCTTTGTTCAGTTGAGGACAACACCAGGGAGGGGCAGACACCTTTAGTAGGCCGGAAAAGCCTATTGCATTTTTTAAAATGGTAATTTGGAGCAGAAGGTTGAAGCTCAGCTTTATTTAGTTGAGGGCAACACCAGGCAGGGGCACACAGACAGACACCTTTAGTAGGCCGGAAAAGCCTATTGCATTTTTCAAAATGGTAATTTGGAGCAGAAGGTTGAAGCTCAGCTTTATTTAGTTGAGGGCAACACCAGGGAGGGGCAGAAGCCGTTAGTAGGCCCTAACCACCATTTTTTTTTTTTAAAACCACTTAATGAGAGCCGGAAGGTTGAAGCTCAGCTTTATTTAGTTGAGGACAACACCAGGGAGGGGCAGAAGCCGTTAGTAGGCCCTAACCACCATTTTTTTTTTTAAAACCACATAATGAGAGCCGGAAGGTTGAAGCTCAGCTTTATTTAGTTGAGGACAACACCAGGGAGGGGCAGAAGCCGTTAGTAGGCCCTAACCACCATTTTTTTTTTTAAAACCACATAATGAGAGCCGGAAGGTTGAAGCTCAGCTTTATTTAGTTGAGGACAACACCAGGGAGGGGCACACAGACAGACACCTTTTGTAGGCCTGAAAAGCCTATTGCATTTTTCAAAATGGTAATTTGGAGCAGAAGGTTGAAGCTCAGCTTTATTTAGTTGAGGGCAACACCAGGGAGGGGCAGAAGCCGTTAGTAGGCCCTAACCACCATTTTTTTTTTTAAAACCACATAATGAGAGCCGGAAGGTTGAAGCTCAGCTTTATTTAGTTGAGGACAACACCAGGGAGGGGCACACAGACAGACACCTTTAGTAGGCCTGAAAAGCCTATTGCATTTTTCAAAATGGTAATTTGGAGCAGAAGGTTGAAGCTCAGCTTTATTTAGTTGAGGGCAACACCAGGGAGGGGCAGAAGCCGTTAGTAGGCCCTAACCACCATTTTTTTTTTTTAAAACCACATAATGAGAGCCGGAAGGTTGAAGCTCAGCTTTATTTAGTTGAGGACAACACCAGGGAGGGGCAGAAGCCGTTAGTAGGCCCTAACCACCATTTTTTTTTTTAAAACCACATAATGAGAGCCGGAAGGTTGAAGCTCAGCTTTATTTAGTTGAGGACAACACCAGGGAGGGGCACACAGACAGACACCTTTAGTAGGCCTGAAAAGCCTATTGCATTTTTCAAAATGGTAATTTGGAGCAGAAGGTTGAAGCTCAGCTTTATTTAGTTGAGGGCAACACCAGGGAGGGGCAGAAGCCGTTAGTAGGCCCTAACCACCATTTTTTTTTTTAAAACCACATAATGAGAGCCGGAAGGTTGAAGCTCAGCTTTATTTAGTTGAGGACAACACCAGGGAGGGGCACACAGACAGACACCTTTAGTAGGCCTGAAAAGCCTATTGCATTTTTCAAAATGGTAATTTGGAGCAGAAGGTTGAAGCTCAGCTTTATTTAGTTGAGGGCAACACCAGGGAGGGGCAGAAGCCGTTAGTAGGCCCTAACCACCATTTTTTTTTTTAAAACCACATAATGAGAGCCGGAAGGTTGAAGCTCAGCTTTATTTAGTTGAGGACAACACCAGGGAGGGGCACACAGACAGACACCTTTAGTAGGCCTGAAAAGCCTATTGCATTTTTCAAAATGGTAATTTGGAGCAGAAGGTTGAAGCTCAGCTTTATTTAGTTGAGGGCAACACCAGGGAGGGGCAGAAGCCGTTAGTAGGCCCTAACCACCATTTTTTTTTTTAAAACCACATAATGAGAGCCGGAAGGTTGAAGCTCAGCTTTATTTAGTTGAGGACAACACCAGGGAGGGGCAGAAGCCGTTAGTAGGCCCTAACCACCATTTTTTTTTTTAAAACCACATAATGAGAGCCGGAAGGTTGAAGCTCAGCTTTATTTAGTTGAGGACAACACCAGGGAGGGGCAGAAGCCGTTAGTAGGCCCTAACCACCATTTTTTTTTTAAAACCACATAATGAGAGCCGGAAGGTTGAAGCTCAGCTTTATTTAGTTGAGGACAACACCAGGGAGGGGCACACAGACAGACACCTTTTGTAGGCCTGAAAAGCCTATTGCATTTTTCAAAATGGTAATTTGGAGCAGAAGGTTGAAGCTCAGCTTTATTTAGTTGAGGGCAACACCAGGGAGGGGCAGAAGCCGTTAGTAGGCCCTAACCACCATTTTTTTTTTTAAAACCACATAATGAGAGCCGGAAGGTTGAAGCTCAGCTTTATTTAGTTGAGGACAACACCAGGGAGGGGCAGAAGCCGTTAGTAGGCCCTAACCACCATTTTTTTTTTTAAAACCACATAATGAGAGCCGGAAGGTTGAAGCTCAGCTTTATTTAGTTGAGGACAACACCAGGGAGGGGCACACAGACAGACACCTTTAGTAGGCCTGAAAAGCCTATTGCATTTTTCAAAATGGTAATTTGGAGCAGAAGGTTGAAGCTCAGCTTTATTTAGTTGAGGGCAACACCAGGGAGGGGCAGAAGCCGTTAGTAGGCCCTAACCACCATTTTTTTTTTTAAAACCACATAATGAGAGCCGGAAGGTTGAAGCTCAGCTTTATTTAGTTGAGGACAACACCAGGGAGGGGCACACAGACAGACACCTTTAGTAGGCCTGAAAAGCCTATTGCATTTTTCAAAATGGTAATTTGGAGCAGAAGGTTGAAGCTCAGCTTTATTTAGTTGAGGGCAACACCAGGGAGGGGCAGAAGCCGTTAGTAGGCCCTAACCACCATTTTTTTTTTTAAAACCACATAATGAGAGCCGGAAGGTTGAAGCTCAGCTTTATTTAGTTGAGGACAACACCAGGGAGGGGCAGAAGCCGTTAGTAGGCCCTAACCACCATTTTTTTTTTTAAAACCACATAATGAGAGCCGGAAGGTTGAAGCTCAGCTTTATTTAGTTGAGGACAACACCAGGGAGGGGCACACAGACAGACACCTTTAGTAGGCCTGAAAAGCCTATTGCATTTTTCAAAATGGTAATTTGGAGCAGAAGGTTGAAGCTCAGCTTTATTTAGTTGAGGGCAACACCAGGGAGGGGCAGAAGCCGTTAGTAGGCCCTAACCACCATTTTTTTTTTTAAAACCACATAATGAGAGCCGGAAGGTTGAAGCTCAGCTTTATTTAGTTGAGGACAACACCAGGGAGGGGCACACAGACAGACACCTTTAGTAGGCCTGAAAAGCCTATTGCATTTTTCAAAATGGTAATTTGGAGCAGAAGGTTGAAGCTCAGCTTTATTTAGTTGAGGGCAACACCAGGGAGGGGCAGAAGCCGTTAGTAGGCCCTAACCACCATTTTTTTTTTTAAAACCACATAATGAGAGCCGGAAGGTTGAAGCTCAGCTTTATTTAGTTGAGGACAACACCAGGGAGGGGCAGAAGCCGTTAGTAGGCCCTAACCACCATTTTTTTTTTTAAAACCACATAATGAGAGCCGGAAGGTTGAAGCTCAGCTTTATTTAGTTGAGGACAACACCAGGGAGGGGCACACAGACAGACACCTTTAGTAGGCCGGAAAAGCCTATTGCATTTTTCAAAATGGTAATTTGGAGCAGAAGGTTGAAGCTCAGCTTTATTTAGTTGAGGGCAACACCAGGGAGGGGCAGAAGCCGTTAGTAGGCCCTAACCACCATTTTTTTTTTTTAAAACCACTTAATGAGAGCCGGAAGGTTGAAGCTCAGCTTTATTTAGTTGAGGACAACACCAGGCAGGGGCACACAGACAGACACCTTTAGTAGGCCTGAAAAGTAGGGTTGAGCGACTTTCATTTTTTTAAGATCGAGTAGGGTTTTGGGAAACCCGATTTTGTCCAGAGTCGAGTCGAGTGCAGTCGGCCGATTATCGCTAAAAGTCGGGGATCGACCGAAACACGAAACCCAATGCAAGTCAATGGGGAAGCATAGTCGGCAGTGAGTGGAGGCCAGGAAAACACCTACAGTGCCCATTTTAATGCCAAAAACATCCATTCTTGTTTCTGAAGCTTGCCAATCTTAATTAACTGTATAATAATAGTTGGGCATAGGGAATTGGGGGAAAGTTGTGGGGGGAGTAGGGCTGGCTCAAGTTTTTCGTGGGCCCAGGAAATGCGGACTACGTCACGGCGGTGTTGCAGGGAAAGGTAAGTATTTAAAAGTTGCAAGTGCTGTGATCCTGAGCAAGCAGGGGGGGGGCCCACTCGTTCGCATTGCCACTGGCACAGGGCCCCTCAAAGTACGGCGGTGTGTTTGCATGGCGGGGGCGCCTCCCACCAGCAGCGACACTTTTGCGTACTCTGAGGGGCCCTGTTCCAGTGACGTCGCCAACGAGTATGCCCCCCCACCTGATGAAGGAACCTGCACTTTCATCTGCACCTTCCTCTTTGTCCCTGTGTAAGGTGGTATAACATGCGGGAAGGGGAACCTTACTTTCAGCAGGGACAGATTCTGGCTGTGTAGAGTACAAGGGGAATGTAGTGGTCTAGGTCAATGTACCAGCAGACTCATTTAGCAGTGGCTGGGCAATGGGCAGGATGAGGAGGAAACAGATATAGGGCCAAAGAATAAAGTAGGCTACATGCAGTTCAAAATTGGTAACAGGACTAAACAGGCGGCATTGCTTTGTTCAGTGGAGTAGCAAACCCAAGAGCAGCAGACACTGTTTCAAGGGCCTAACCACACTAGTAGGCCAAATGCAGTTTAATATCTGATAGTATAGGGCGAAAGCCAGAATGTGGAAGCTCAGCTTTGTTCAGTTGAGGACAACACCAGGGAGGGGCAGACACCTTTAGTAGGCCGGAAAAGCCTATTGCATTTTTTAAAATGGTAATTTGGAGCAGAAGGTTGAAGCTCAGCTTTATTTAGTTGAGGGCAACACCAGGCAGGGGCACACAGACAGACACCTTTAGTAGGCCGGAAAAGCCTATTGCATTTTTCAAAATGGTAATTTGGAGCAGAAGGTTGAAGCTCAGCTTTATTTAGTTGAGGGCAACACCAGGGAGGGGCAGAAGCCGTTAGTAGGCCCTAACCACCATTTTTTTTTTTTAAAACCACTTAATGAGAGCCGGAAGGTTGAAGCTCAGCTTTATTTAGTTGAGGACAACACCAGGGAGGGGCAGAAGCCGTTAGTAGGTCCTAACCACCATTTTTTTTTTTAAAACCACATAATGAGAGCCGGAAGGTTGAAGCTCAGCTTTATTTAGTTGAGGACAACACCAGGGAGGGGCAGAAGCCGTTAGTAGGCCCTAACCACCATTTTTTTTTTTAAAACCACATAATGAGAGCCGGAAGGTTGAAGCTCAGCTTTATTTAGTTGAGGACAACACCAGGGAGGGGCACACAGACAGACACCTTTTGTAGGCCTGAAAAGCCTATTGCATTTTTCAAAATGGTAATTTGGAGCAGAAGGTTGAAGCTCAGCTTTATTTAGTTGAGGGCAACACCAGGGAGGGGCAGAAGCCGTTAGTAGGCCCTAACCACCATTTTTTTTTTTAAAACCACATAATGAGAGCCGGAAGGTTGAAGCTCAGCTTTATTTAGTTGAGGACAACACCAGGGAGGGGCAGAAGCCGTTAGTAGGCCCTAACCACCATTTTTTTTTTTAAAACCACATAATGAGAGCCGGAAGGTTGAAGCTCAGCTTTATTTAGTTGAGGACAACACCAGGGAGGGGCACACAGACAGACACCTTTAGTAGGCCTGAAAAGCCTATTGCATTTTTCAAAATGGTAATTTGGAGCAGAAGGTTGAAGCTCAGCTTTATTTAGTTGAGGGCAACACCAGGGAGGGGCAGAAGCCGTTAGTAGGCCCTAACCACCATTTTTTTTTTTAAAACCACATAATGAGAGCCGGAAGGTTGAAGCTCAGCTTTATTTAGTTGAGGACAACACCAGGGAGGGGCACACAGACAGACACCTTTAGTAGGCCTGAAAAGCCTATTGCATTTTTCAAAATGGTAATTTGGAGCAGAAGGTTGAAGCTCAGCTTTATTTAGTTGAGGGCAACACCAGGGAGGGGCAGAAGCCGTTAGTAGGCCCTAACCACCATTTTTTTTTTTAAAACCACATAATGAGAGCCGGAAGGTTGAAGCTCAGCTTTATTTAGTTGAGGACAACACCAGGGAGGGGCAGAAGCCGTTAGTAGGCCCTAACCACCATTTTTTTTTTTAAACCACATAATGAGAGCCGGAAGGTTGAAGCTCAGCTTTATTTAGTTGAGGACAACACCAGGGAGGGGCACACAGACAGACACCTTTAGTAGGCCTGAAAAGCCTATTGCATTTTTCAAAATGGTAATTTGGAGCAGAAGGTTGAAGCTCAGCTTTATTTAGTTGAGGGCAACACCAGGGAGGGGCAGAAGCCGTTAGTAGGCCCTAACCACCATTTTTTTTTTTAAAACCACATAATGAGAGCCGGAAGGTTGAAGCTCAGCTTTATTTAGTTGAGGACAACACCAGGGAGGGGCACACAGACAGACACCTTTAGTAGGCCTGAAAAGCCTATTGCATTTTTCAAAATGGTAATTTGGAGCAGAAGGTTGAAGCTCAGCTTTATTTAGTTGAGGGCAACACCAGGGAGGGGCAGAAGCCGTTAGTAGGCCCTAACCACCATTTTTTTTTTTAAAACCACATAATGAGAGCCGGAAGGTTGAAGCTCAGCTTTATTTAGTTGAGGACAACACCAGGGAGGGGCACACAGACAGACACCTTTAGTAGGCCTGAAAAGCCTATTGCATTTTTCAAAATGGTAATTTGGAGCAGAAGGTTGAAGCTCAGCTTTATTTAGTTGAGGGCAACACCAGGGAGGGGCAGAAGCCGTTAGTAGGCCCTAACCACCATTTTTTTTTTTAAAACCACATAATGAGAGCCGGAAGGTTGAAGCTCAGCTTTATTTAGTTGAGGACAACACCAGGGAGGGGCAGAAGCCGTTAGTAGGCCCTAACCACCATTTTTTTTTTTAAAACCACATAATGAGAGCCGGAAGGTTGAAGCTCAGCTTTATTTAGTTGAGGACAACACCAGGGAGGGGCAGAAGCCGTTAGTAGGCCCTAACCACCATTTTTTTTTTTAAAACCACATAATGAGAGCCGGAAGGTTGAAGCTCAGCTTTATTTAGTTGAGGACAACACCAGGGAGGGGCACACAGACAGACACCTTTTGTAGGCCTGAAAAGCCTATTGCATTTTTCAAAATGGTAATTTGGAGCAGAAGGTTGAAGCTCAGCTTTATTTAGTTGAGGGCAACACCAGGGAGGGGCAGAAGCCGTTAGTAGGCCCTAACCACCATTTTTTTTTTTAAAACCACATAATGAGAGCCGGAAGGTTGAAGCTCAGCTTTATTTAGTTGAGGACAACACCAGGGAGGGGCAGAAGCCGTTAGTAGGCCCTAACCACCATTTTTTTTTTTAAAACCACATAATGAGAGCCGGAAGGTTGAAGCTCAGCTTTATTTAGTTGAGGACAACACCAGGGAGGGGCACACAGACAGACACCTTTAGTAGGCCTGAAAAGCCTATTGCATTTTTCAAAATGGTAATTTGGAGCAGAAGGTTGAAGCTCAGCTTTATTTAGTTGAGGGCAACACCAGGGAGGGGCAGAAGCCGTTAGTAGGCCCTAACCACCATTTTTTTTTTTTAAACCACATAATGAGAGCCGGAAGGTTGAAGCTCAGCTTTATTTAGTTGAGGACAACACCAGGGAGGGGCACACAGACAGACACCTTTAGTAGTCCTGAAAAGCCTATTGCATTTTTCAAAATGGTAATTTGGAGCAGAAGGTTGAAGCTCAGCTTTATTTAGTTGAGGGCAACACCAGGGAGGGGCAGAAGCCGTTAGTAGGCCCTAACCACCATTTTTTTTTTTAAAACCACATAATGAGAGCCGGAAGGTTGAAGCTCAGCTTTATTTAGTTGAGGACAACACCAGGGAGGGGCAGAAGCCGTTAGTAGGCCCTAACCACCATTTTTTTTTTTAAAACCACATAATGAGAGCCGGAAGGTTGAAGCTCAGCTTTATTTAGTTGAGGACAACACCAGGGAGGGGCACACAGACAGACACCTTTAGTAGGCCTGAAAAGCCTATTGCATTTTTCAAAATGGTAATTTGGAGCAGAAGGTTGAAGCTCAGCTTTATTTAGTTGAGGGCAACACCAGGGAGGGGCAGAAGCCGTTAGTAGGCCCTAACCACCATTTTTTTTTTTAAAACCACATAATGAGAGCCGGAAGGTTGAAGCTCAGCTTTATTTAGTTGAGGACAACACCAGGGAGGGGCACACAGACAGACACCTTTAGTAGGCCTGAAAAGCCTATTGCATTTTTCAAAATGGTAATTTGGAGCAGAAGGTTGAAGTTCAGCTTTATTTAGTTGAGGGCAACACCAGGGAGGGGCAGAAGCCGTTAGTAGGCCCTAACCACCATTTTTTTTTTTAAAACCACATAATGAGAGCCGGAAGGTTGAAGCTCAGCTTTATTTAGTTGAGGACAACACCAGGGAGGGGCAGAAGCCGTTAGTAGGCCCTAACCACCATTTTTTTTTTTAAAACCACATAATGAGAGCCGGAAGGTTGAAGCTCAGCTTTATTTAGTTGAGGACAACACCAGGGAGGGGCACACAGACAGACACCTTTAGTAGGCCGGAAAAGCCTATTGCATTTTTCAAAATGGTAATTTGGAGCAGAAGGTTGAAGCTCAGCTTTATTTAGTTGAGGGCAACACCAGGGAGGGGCAGAAGCCGTTAGTAGGCCCTAACCACCATTTTTTTTTTTTAAAACCACTTAATGAGAGCCGGAAGGTTGAAGCTCAGCTTTATTTAGTTGAGGACAACACCAGGCAGGGGCACACAGACAGACACCTTTAGTAGGCCTGAAAAGCCTATTGCATTTTTCAAAATGGTAATTTGGAGCAGAAGGTTGAAGCTCAGCTTTATTTAGTTGAGGGCAACACCAGGGAGGGGCAGAAGCCGTTAGTAGGCCCTAACCACCATTTTTTTTTTTAAAACCACATAATGAGAGCCGGAAGGTTGAAGCTCAGCTTTATTTAGTTGAGGACAACACCAGGGAGGGGCACACAGACAGACACCTTTAGTAGGCCTGAAAAGCCTATTGCATTTTTCAAAATGGTAATTTGGAGCAGAAGGTTGAAGCTCAGCTTTATTTAGTTGAGGGCAACACCAGGGAGGGGCAGAAGCCGTTAGTAGGCCCTAACCAAAGTTGAAGGCCAAATGCAGTTTAATTTCTGATACTATAGGCCGAAAGCCAGAAGGTGGAAGTTCCGATTTAGACAGTGGAGGACAATTTGAATTAGGGACTGCAGACAGACTTAGTAGGCTGTCCCCTGTGGACCATGCATCCACCACATTAACCCATTGCGCCGTAATGGACACGTAATCTTCCGTGGCCATGCCTACAGGTCCATGCGTCTGTTGTCAGGTGCACCTTTGTACTCACAGATTGCCAGAGTGCATGGACAATGCGGTCTTCTACATGCTGGTGGAGGGTTGGGATGGCTTTTCTCGCAAAAGAAGTGTCGACTGGTTAGCTTGTAGCGTGGTACAGCGTAGTCCATCATGGCCTTATTAATAGTAAATAAAATATATAACTAGGCTCTATGAACTTTTAAATAGGTTCCAGGGGTACACGGGCAGCATTGGTGTGGTCAGTGGAGGAGTATTGCAAGTAGGGGCTGCAGACAGGCTATCAAAGGCCTAAAATAACAAACAGTAGGCAGTCATGGCAGTTTTACATCGGTTACATGGATACACAGGCAGGCACTCCAGGCAGCATTGTGGTCAGTGGAGGAGTATTGCAAGTAGGGGCCGCAGACAGGCTATCAAAGGCCTAAAATAACAAACAATAGGCTCATGGCAGTTTTACAGCGGTTACATGGATACACGGGCAGGCAGCTTGGTGGTCAGTGGAGGAGTATTTAAAGTAGGGACCGCAGACAGGCTATCAAAGGCCTAAAATAACAAACAATAGGCTCATGGCAGTTTTACAGCGGTTACATGGATACACGGGCAGGCAGCTTGGTGGTCAGTGGAGGAGTATTTAAAGTAGGGACCGCAGACAGGCTTCAAAGGCCTAACATAAGAAAATGGGCTGGCTGTAGGCACTTTATAATTGGTTCCAGGGGTACACGGGCAGCAGTGGTCTGGTCAGTGGAGGAGTATTTAAAGTAGGGACCGCAGACAGGCTTCAAAGGCCTAACATAAGAAAATGGGCTGGCTGTAGGCACTTTATAATTGGTTCCAGGGGTACACGGGCAGCAGTGGTCTGGTCAGTGGAGGAGTATTTAAAGTAGGGACCGCAGACAGGCTATCAAAGGCCTAACATAACAAACAATAGGCTCATGGCAGTTTCACAGCGGTTACATGGATACACGGGCAGGCAGCTTGGTGGTCAGTGGAGGAGTATTTAAAGTAGGGACCGCAGACAGGCTATCAAAGGCCTAAAATAACAAACAATAGGCTCATGGCAGTTTTACAGCGGTTACATGGATACACGGGCAGGCAGCTTGGTGGTCAGTGGAGGAGTATTGCAAGTAGGGGCCGCAGACAGGCTATCAAAGGCCTAAAATAACAAACAATAGGCTCATGGCAGTTTTACAGCGGTTACATGGATACACGGGCAGGCAGCTTGGTGGTCAGTGGAGGAGTATTTAAAGTAGGGACCGCAGACAGGCTATCAAAGGCCTAAAATAACAAACAATAGGCTCATGGCAGTTTTACAGCGGTTACATGGATACACGGGCAGGCAGCTTGGTGGTCAGTGGAGGAGTATTGCAAGTAGGGGCCGCAGACAGGCTATCAAAGGCCTAAAATAACAAACAATAGGCTCATGGCAGTTTTACAGCGGTTACATGGATACACGGGCAGGCAGCTTGGTGGTCAGTGGAGGAGTATTTAAAGTAGGGACCGCAGACAGGCTATCAAAGGCCTAAAATAACAAACAATAGGCTCATGGCAGTTTTACAGCGGTTACATGGATACACAGGCAGCTTGGTGGTGAGTGGAGGAGTAGTGCAAGGAGTGTCTGTCCCAGTACTCCCAAAATATAAATAGATGTTAATGTCTCGCAAAACAACCAAAACAAAAAAAAAAGGTGGCATACTTAGGTACAGGGGTGGGCTCATCTACTGAGTTTCTGACATAGTAATTTGGCAGTAACTATTTAATGGTGCCAATATAGGACACAGACACAGACTACTTTAAGTTGCATCATAGATGTCTACAAATTTGTATTGTCAGTGCCAGACATTGAATGATGTCAGCGAATAGACTAAAGATTGGTGGAGCTGTGCGACATAATTTTGCACGTGGTAGAGCACATTTTGAGCTGGGGTAGGGGGGAACTCTCTTGAGGCCGGCGGGACCGCCCCAGGGCCCCTCATGTTACAACGGTGTGTCTGACGTTGGGTGCGCACCACCACCGCCAGAGACACTACATTGTACTATGAGGGACCCAGTAGCAATGCCGTCAACCAAAAGCGAGCACACCCACCTCTTCAGACAAACAGCAGTCTCACGGGTGCTTGCGCCAAGTCGCGATACCACGGCCCCGTGTGGGGAGTTTTGCCATTTAGGGAGGTGTAAACATGTCGTATGCTGTACAATCAGCTGCAGCAAATTAGACATTAGAAAAGTAATTCACAGGCAAGAGCTTTTCATAGGAAAGCTAGGTGTCGGCCGGGCAAGGTGGGGCAAAAGATTTCGAAATCCAGTTGTGGTTCATTTTAATGAATGTTAGATCGTCAACATTTTGGGTAGCCAGACGAGTCCTTTTTTCGGTTAATATTGAACCTGCAGCACTGAATACTCTTTCTGATAGGACACTTGCTGCCGGGCAAGCAAGCTCCTGCAATGCATATTCTGCCAATTCTGGCCAGGTGTCTAATTTGGAGGCCCAGTAATCAAATGGGAATGACGGTTGAGGGAGAACATCGATAAGGGATGAAAAATAGTTAGTAACCATACTGGACAAATGTTGTCTCCTGTCACTTTCAATTGATGCAGCAGTACCTGTCCTGTCTGCGGTCATAGCAAAATCACTCCACAACCTGGTCAGAAAACCCCTCTGTCCAACGCCACTTCTGATGTGTGCACCCCTAACACTCCTAGTCTGCTGCCCCCTGGAGCTCGTGTGAGAACGATCACGTGCGCTGTGTGCTGGGAATGCCTGAAGCAAACGGTCAACAAGAGTTGATTGTTTGGTTGCTAATATTAGTTCCAAGTTCTCATGTGGCATAATATTTTGCAATTTGCCTTTATAGCGTGGATCAAGGAGGCAGGCCAACCAGTAATCGTCATCGTTCATCATTTTCGTAATGCGTGTGTCCCTTTTTAGGATACGTAAGGCATAATCCGCCATGTGGGCCAAAGTTCCAGTTGTCAAATCTCCGGTTGTGATTGGTTGAGGGGCAGTTGCAGGCAAATCTACGTCACTTGTGTCCCTCAAAAAACCAGAACCCGGCCGTGACACGCAACCAAATTCCTGTGCCCCCGGGAAAGGTTCGGCATTAAAAATATACTCATCCCCATCATCCTCCTCGTCCTCCACCTCCTCTTCGCCCGCTACCTCGTCCTGTACACTGCCCTGACCAGACAATGGCTGACTGTCATCAAGGCTTTCCTCTTCCTCTGGTGCAGACGCCTGCTCCTTTATGTGCGTCAAACTTTGCATCAGCAGACGCATTAGGGGGATGCTCATGCTTATTACGGCGTTGTCTGCACTAACCAGCCGTGTGCATTCCTCAAAGCACTGAAGGACTTGACACATGTCTTGTATCTTAGACCACTGCACACCTGACAACTCCATGTCTGCCATCCTACTGCCTGCCCGTGTATCCTCCCACAAATAAATAACAGCACGCCTCTGTTCGCACAGTCTCTGAAGCATGTGCAGTGTTGAGTTCCACCTTGTTGCAACGTCTATGATTAGGCGATGCTGGGGAAGGTTCAAAGACCGCTGATAGGTCTGCATACGGCTGGCGTGTACAGGCGAACGTCGGATATGTGAGCAAAGTGCACGCACTTTGAGGAGCAGGTCGGAGAACCCAGGATAAGTTTTCAATAAGCACTGCACCACCAGGTTTAAGGTGTGAGCCAGGCAAGGAATGTGTTTCAGTTGGGAAAGGGAGATGGCAGCCATGAAATTCCTTCCGTTATCACTCACTACCTTGCCTGCCTCAAGATCTACTGTGCCCAGCCACGACTGCGTTTCTTGTTGCAAGAACTCGGACAGAACTTCCGCGGTGTGTCTATTGTCGCCCAAGCACTTCATAGCCAATACAGCCTGCTGACGCTTGGCAGTAGCTGGCCCATAATGGGACAACTGGTGTGCAACAGTGTCATCTGCCGATGGAGTGGTTGGCAGACTGCGTTCTGTGGAAGAGCTGTAGCTTCTGCAGGAGGACGAGGAGGAGGAGGAGGAGGGGGTGCGAACGCCTACAGCCAACTGTTTCCTAGACCGTGGGCTAGGCACAACTGTCCCTAAATTGATGTCGCCTGTGGACCCTGCATCCACCACATTCACCCAGTGTGCCGTGATGGACACATAACGTCCCTGGCCATGCCTACTGGTCCATGCATCTGTAGTCAGGTGCACCTTTGTACTCACAGATTGCCTGAGTGCATGGACGATGCGCTGTTTAACATGCTGGTGCAGGGCTGGGATGGCTTTTCTGGAAAAAAAGTGTCGACTGGGTAGCTCGTATCGTGGTTCAGCGTACTCCATCAGGGCTTTGAAAGCTTCGCTTTCAACTAACCGGTAGGGCATCATCTCTAACGAGATTAGTCTAGCTATGTGGGCGTTAAAACCCTGTGTACGCGGATGCGAGGATAAGTACTTCCTTTTTCTAACCAGAGTCTCATGTAGGGTGAGCTGGACTGGAGAGCTGGAGATCGTGGAACTTTCGGGTGTGCCGGTGTACATGGCAGACTGAGAGACGGTTGGAGACGGTATTGTTTCCGCCGGTGCCCTAGATGCAATATTTCCTCCTACAAAACTGGTGATTCCCTGACCCTGACTGCTTTTGGCTGGCAAAGAAACCTGCACAGATACTGCCGGTGGTGCGGAAAATGGTGGCCTTACAGTGACGGAAGGGATGTTGCGTTGCTGACTAGCTTCATTGGCCGAGGGTGCTACAACCTTGAGGGACGTTTGGTAGTTAGTCCAGGCTTGAAAATGCATGGTGGTTAAGTGTCTATGCATGCAACTAGTATTTAGACTTTTCAGATTCTGACCTCTGCTTAAGCTAGTTGAACATTTTTGACAGATGACTTTGCGCTGATCAGTTGGATGTTGTTTAAAAAAATGCCAGACTGCACTCTTCCTAGACTCGGATCCCTTTTCAGGGATTGCAGACTGAGCTTTAACCGGATGGCAACGCTGTGCTCCAACAGGTTTTGGCTTTGACACGCGTTTTGGTCCAGATACGGGCCCGGCAGATGGAACCTGTTGCGATGTTGATGCCTGCTGCGGCCCCTCCTCCACCTCCGCTTCTGAACTACTGCCGCCTGCACCCTATTCCCCCAATGGCTGCCAATCGGGGTCAATAACTGGGTCATCTATTACCTCCTCTTCGAGCTCGTGTGCAACTTCGTCTGTGTCACTGTGTCGGTCGGTGGTATAGCGTTCGTGGCGGGGCAACATAGTCTCATCAGGGTCTGATTGTGGATCTGTACCCTGAGAGGGCAATGTGGTGGTCTGAGTCAAAGGAGCAGCATAGTACTCTGGCTGTGGCTGTGCATCAGTGCACTCCATGTCAGAATATACTTGTAATGGGCATGGCCTGTTAAATGTTTCACTTTCTAAGCCAGGGACGGTATGTGTAAAGAGCTCCATGGAGTGACCCGTTGTGTCGCCTGCTGCATCCTTCTCTCTTGTTGTAGTTTTTGCTGAGGAGGACAAGGAAGCGACTTGTCCCTGACCGTGAACATCCACAAGCGACGCGCTGCTTTTACATTTACCAGTTTCGGAAGAGGAGGCAAAAGAGCTAGAGGCTGAGTCTGCAATGTAAGCCAAAACTTGCTGTTGCTGCTCCGCCTTTAAAAGCGGTTTTCCTACTCCCAGAAAAGAGAGCGTTCGAGGCCTTGTGTAGCCTGACGACGAAACTGGCTCCACAGCTCCAGACTTAGGTGGAATATTTTTATCCCCACGACCACCTGATGCTCCACTACCACTACCATCATTACCAGCTGACAATGAACGCCCACGACGACCTCTTGCACCAGACTTCCTCATTGTTTTAAAATCTTAACCAAAGTAACTTTATTTGTTGCTGTCAAACAACTTACACGGTGAGCTATAACTTCAGTATGATTTCAATATCCCTTAACAGGTTGGTGAGACCACAAGGAAAATCAGGCACAATGTTACACACTCTGTTTTCTGTGGCACAAAATCACAGAGATGACACACACGCAGGACTGTCACTCAAGCACTAATGTCAATATTAATCTCCCACCTAATTTATTTTTTTTTTTTTTCAGGGAGACTTTAGAAACCAAATAATATTAAAAAAAAAAAAAAAAAAAATAAATAGGCTTGCTATAGCCCACTGAATGAGAGATAGCACACACAGCAGTGGCACACAAGCCCTGACTGAGGCCAATATTTTTCTCCCACTGATTGATGTAGTGTTTTTGTGTTGAGGTAGAATTTAGAACACAAATCACGGAAAAAATAAATAGGCTTTCTATGGCCCACTGAATGAAAGGGAGAGAGGTGGCACACCCAGGAGTCAAGACTGGCACACAAGCTGAAAGGGCAATATTACTCTCCCACTGTTTTTTTATGTATTTTTTGTTTTTTCAGGGAGACTTTAGAAACCCAATAATATTTTAAAAAAAAAATAAATAGGCTTTCTATGGCCCACTGAATGAGAGGGAGAGAGGTGGCACACCCAGGAGTCAAGACTGGCACACAAGCTGAAAGGGCAATATTATTCTCCCACTGTTTTTTTAGGTTTTTTTTTTTTTTTTCAGGGAGAATTAGAAACCAAATAATATTAAAAAAAAAAAATAAATAGGCTTTCTATGGCCCACTGAATGAGAGGGAGAGAGGTGGCACACCCAGGAGTCAAGACTGGCACACAAGCTGAAAGGGCAATATTACTCTCCCACTGTTTTTTTAGGTTTTTTTTTTTTTTCAGGGAGACTTTAGAAACCAAATAATATTAAAAAAAAAAAAAAAAAAAAAAATAGGCTTGCTATAGCCCACTGAATGAGAGATAGCACACACAGCAGTGGCACACAAGCCCTGACTGAGGCCAATATTTTTCTCCCACTGATTGATGTAGTGTTTTTGTGTTGAGGTAGAATTTAGAACACAAATCACGGAAAAAATAAATAGGCTTTCTATGGCCCACTGAATGAAAGGGAGAGAGGTGGCACACCCAGGAGTCAAGACTGGCACACAAGCTGAAAGGGCAATATTACTCTCCCACTGTTTTTTTATGTATTTTTTGTTTTTTCAGGGAGACTTTAGAAACCCAATAATATTTTAAAAAAAAAATAAATAGGCTTTCTATGGCCCACTGAATGAGAGGGAGAGAGGTGGCACACCCAGGAGTCAAGACTGGCACACAAGCTGAAAGGGCAATATTATTCTCCCACTGTTTTTTTAGGTTTTTTTTTTTTTTTTCAGGGAGAATTAGAAACCAAATAATATTAAAAAAAAAAAATAAATAGGCTTTCTATGGCCCACTGAATGAGAGGGAGAGAGGTGGCACACCCAGGAGTCAAGACTGGCACACAAGCTGAAAGGGCAATATTACTCTCCCACTGTTTTTTTAGGTTTTTTTTTTTTTTCAGGGAGACTTTAGAAACCAAATAATATTAAAAAAAAAAAAAAAAATAGGCTTGCTATAGCCCACTGAATGAGAGATAGCACACACAGCAGTGGCACACAAGCCCTGACTGAGGCCAATATTTTTCTCCCACTGATTGATGTAGTGTTTTTGTGTTGAGGTAGAATTTAGAACACAAATCACGGAAAAAATAAATAGGCTTTCTATGGCCCACTGAATGAAAGGGAGAGAGGTGGCACACCCAGGAGTCAAGACTGGCACACAAGCTGAAAGGGCAATATTACTCTCCCACTGTTTTTTTATGTATTTTTTGTTTTTTCAGGGAGACTTTAGAAACCCAATAATATTTAAAAAAAAAAATAAATAGGCTTTCTATGGCCCACTGAATGAGAGGGAGAGAGGTGGCACACCCAGGAGTCAAGACTGGCACACAAGCTGAAAGGGCAATATTATTCTCCCACTGTTTTTTTAGGTTTTTTTTTTTTTTTTCAGGGAGAATTAGAAACCAAATAATATTAAAAAAAATAAATAAATAGGCTTTCTATGGCCCACTGAATGAGAGGGAGAGAGGTGGCACACCCAGGAGTCAAGACTGGCACACAAGCTGAAAGGGCAATATTACTCTCCCACTGTTTTTTTAGGTTTTTTTTTTTTTTTCAGGGAGACTTTAGAAACCAAATAATATTAAAAAAAAAAAAAAAAAAAAAAAATAGGCTTGCTATAGCCCACTGAATGAGAGATAGCACACACAGCAGTGGCACACAAGCCCTGACTGAGGCCAATATTTTTCTCCCACTGATTGATGTAGTGTTTTTGTGTTGAGGTAGAATTTAGAACACAAATCACGGAAAAAATAAATAGGCTTTCTATGGCCCACTGAATGAAAGGGAGAGAGGTGGCACACCCAGGAGTCAAGACTGGCACACAAGCTGAAAGGGCAATATTACTCTCCCACTGTTTTTTTATGTATTTTTTGTTTTTTCAGGGAGACTTTAGAAACCCAATAATATTTAAAAAAAAAAATAAATAGGCTTTCTATGGCCCACTGAATGAGAGGGAGAGAGGTGGCACACCCAGGAGTCAAGACTGGCACACAAGCTGAAAGGGCAATATTATTCTCCCACTGTTTTTTTAGGTTTTTTTTTTTTTTTTCAGGGAGAATTAGAAACCAAATAATATTAAAAAAAAAAAATAAATAGGCTTTCTATGGCCCACTGAATGAGAGGGAGAGAGGTGGCACACCCAGGAGTCAAGACTGGCACACAAGCTGAAAGGGCAATATTACTCTCCCACTGTTTTTTTAGGTTTTTTTTTTTTTTCAGGGAGACTTTAGAAACCAAATAATATTAAAAAAAAAAAAAAAAAATAGGCTTGCTATAGCCCACTGAATGAGAGATAGCACACACAGCAGTGGCACACAAGCCCTGACTGAGGCCAATATTTTTCTCCCACTGATTGATGTAGTGTTTTTGTGTTGAGGTAGATTTTAGAACACAAATCACGGAAAAAATAAATAGGCTTTCTATGGCCCACTCAGTGAGAGATGGCACACACAGGGATGGCACTGTAGCAGAAATGCCAATCTTAATCTCCCACAAAAAAAAAACAAAAAAAAAAAAAAAACTGTCCTACAATTACTATCTCCCTGCAGTAATGTAAGCCAGGTATGGCAGGCAGCAATAGGAGTGGACTGATGCACAAATTAAATAAAAAGTGTGGACAAACAAAAAAGATAGCTGTGCAGAAAGGAAGGAACAAGAGGATATGTGCTTTGAAAAAAGCAGTTGGTTTCCACAGTGGCGTACACACAGCAATACAGCTATCACGGAGCCTTCTAGGGCAGCCCAATGAGCTACAGCGCTGAGGGGAAAAAAAAAAAAAAATAGCTTCCACAGTCCCTGCACACCGAAGGTGGTGTTGGACAGTGGAAATCGCTGCAGCACAAGCGGTTTGGTGGTTAGTGGACCCTGCCTAACGCTCTCCCTGCTTCTGACGAAGCGGCAGCAACCTGTCCCTAAGCTCAGATCAGCAGCAGTAAGATGGCGGTCGGCGGGAACGCCCCTTTATAGCCCCTGTGACGCCGCAGACAGCAAGCCAATCACTGCAATGCCCTTCTCTAAGATGGTGGGGACCAGGATCTATGTCATCACGCTGCCCACACTCTGCGTTCACCTTCATTGGCTGAGAAATGGCGCTTTTCGCGTCATTGAAACGCGACTTTGGCGCGAAAGTCGCGTACCGCATGGCCGACAAGCACAGGGGTCGGATCGGGTTTCATGAGACGCCGACTTAGCCAAAAGTCGGCGACTTTTGAAAATGATCGACCCGTTTCGCTCAACCCTACTGAAAAGCCTATTGCATTTTTCAAAATGGTAATTTGGAGCAGAAGGTTGAAGCTCAGCTTTATTTAGTTGAGGGCAACACCAGGGAGGGGCAGAAGCCGTTAGTAGGCCCTAACCAAAGTTGAAGGCCAAATGCAGTTTAATTTCTGATACTATAGGCCGAAAGCCAGAAGGTGGAAGTTCCGATTTAGACAGTGGAGGACAATTTGAATTAGGGACTGCAGACAGACTTAGTAGGCTGTCCCCTGTGGACCATGCATCCACCACATTAACCCATTGCGCCGTAATGGACACGTAATCTTCCGTGGCCATGCCTACAGGTCCATGCGTCTGTTGTCAGGTGCACCTTTGTACTCACAGATTGCCAGAGTGCATGGACAATGCGGTCTTCTACATGCTGGTGGAGGGTTGGGATGGCTTTTCTCGCAAAAGAAGTGTCGACTGGTTAGCTTGTAGCGTGGTACAGCGTAGTCCATCATGGCCTTATTAATAGTAAATAAAATATATAACTAGGCTCTATGAACTTTTAAATAGGTTCCAGGGGTACACGGGCAGCATTGGTGTGGTCAGTGGAGGAGTATTGCAAGTAGGGGTTGCAGACAGGCTATCAAAGGCCTAAAATAACAAACAGTAGGCAGTCATGGCAGTTTTACATCGGTTACATGGATACACAGGCAGGCACTCCAGGCAGCATTGTGGTCAGTGGAGGAGTATTGCAAGTAGGGGCCGCAGACAGGCTATCAAAGGCCTAAAATAACAAACAATAGGCTCATGGCAGTTTTACAGCGGTTACATGGATACACGGGCAGGCAGCTTGGTGGTCAGTGGAGGAGTATTTAAAGTAGGGACCGCAGACAGGCTATCAAAGGCCTAAAATAACAAACAATAGGCTCATGGCAGTTTTACAGCGGTTACATGGATACACGGGCAGGCAGCTTGGTGGTCAGTGGAGGAGTATTTAAAGTAGGGACCGCAGACAGGCTTCAAAGGCCTAACATAAGAAAATGGGCTGGCTGTAGGCACTTTATAATTGGTTCCAGGGGTACACGGGCAGCAGTGGTCTGGTCAGTGGAGGAGTATTTAAAGTAGGGACCGCAGACAGGCTTCAAAGGCCTAACATAAGAAAATGGGCTGGCTGTAGGCACTTTATAATTGGTTCCAGGGGTACACGGGCAGCAGTGGTCTGGTCAGTGGAGGAGTATTTAAAGTAGGGACCGCAGACAGGCTATCAAAGGCCTAACATAACAAACAATAGGCTCATGGCAGTTTTACAGCGGTTACATGGATACACGGGCAGGCAGCTTGGTGGTGAGTGGAGGAGTATTTAAAGTAGGGACCGCAGACAGGCTATCAAAGGCCTAACATAACAAACAATAGGCTCATGGCAGTTTTACAGCGGTTACATGGATACACGGGCAGGCAGCTTGGTGGTCAGTGGAGGAGTATTGCAAGTAGGGGCCGCAGACAGGCTATCAAAGGCCTAAAATAACAAACAATAGGCTCATGGCAGTTTTACAGCGGTTACATGGATACACGGGCAGGCAGCTTGGTGGTCAGTGGAGGAATATTTAAAGTAGGGACCGCAGACAGGCTATCAAAGGCCTAAAATAACAAACAATAGGCTCATGGCAGTTTTACAGCGGTTACATGGATACACGGGCAGGCAGCTTGGTGGTCAGTGGAGGAGTATTGCAAGTAGGGGCCGCAGACAGGCTATCAAAGGCCTAAAATAACAAACAATAGGCTCATGGCAGTTTTACAGCGGTTACATGGATACACGGGCAGGCAGCTTGGTGGTCAGTGGAGGAGTATTTAAAGTAGGGACCGCAGACAGGCTATCAAAGGCCTAAAATAACAAACAATAGGCTCATGGCAGTTTTACAGCGGTTACATGGATACACAGGCAGCTTGGTGGTGAGTGGAGGAGTAGTGCAAGGAGTGTCTGTCCCAGTACTCCCAAAATATAAATAGATGTTAATGTCTCGCAAAACAACCAAAACAAAAAAAAAAGGTGGCATACTTAGGTACAGGGGTGGGCTCATCTACTGAGTTTCTGACATAGTAATTTGGCAGTAACTATTTAATGGTGCCAATATAGGACACAGACACAGACTACTTTAAGTTGCATCATAGATGTCTACAAATTTGTATTGTCAGTGCCAGACATTGAATGATGTCAGCGAATAGACTAAAGATTGGTGGAGCTGTGCGACATAATTTTGCACGTGGTAGAGCACATTTTGAGCTGGGGTAGGGGGGAACTCTCTTGAGGCCGGCGGGACCGCCCCAGGGCCCCTCATGTTACAACGGTGTGTCTGACGTTGGGTGCGCACCACCACCGCCAGAGACACTACATTGTACTATGAGGGACCCAGTAGCAATGCCGTCAACCAAAAGCGAGCACACCCACCTCTTCAGACAAACAGCAGTCTCACGGGTGCTTGCGCCAAGTCGCGATACCACGGCCCCGTGTGGGGAGTTTTGCCATTTAGGGAGGTGTAAACATGTCGTATGCTGTACAATCAGCTGCAGCAAATTAGACATTAGAAAAGTAATTCACAGGCAAGAGCTTTTCATAGGAAAGCTAGGTGTCGGCCGGGCAAGGTGGGGCAAAAGATTTCGAAATCCAGTTGTGGTTCATTTTAATGAATGTTAGATCGTCAACATTTTGGGTAGCCAGACGAGTCCTTTTTTCGGTTAATATTGAACCTGCAGCACTGAATACTCTTTCTGATAGGACACTTGCTGCCGGGCAAGCAAGCTCCTGCAATGCATATTCTGCCAATTCTGGCCAGGTGTCTAATTTGGAGGCCCAGTAATCAAATGGGAATGACGGTTGAGGGAGAACATCGATAAGGGATGAAAAATAGTTAGTAACCATACTGGACAAATGTTGTCTCCTGTCACTTTCAATTGATGCAGCAGTACCTGTCCTGTCTGCGGTCATAGCAAAATCACTCCACAACCTGGTCAGAAAACCCCTCTGTCCAACGCCACTTCTGATGTGTGCACCCCTAACACTCCTAGTCTGCTGCCCCCTGGAGCTCGTGTGAGAACGATCACGTGCGCTGTGTGCTGGGAATGCCTGAAGCAAACGGTCAACAAGAGTTGATTGTTTGGTTGCTAATATTAGTTCCAAGTTCTCATGTGGCATAATATTTTGCAATTTGCCTTTATAGCGTGGATCAAGGAGGCAGGCCAACCAGTAATCGTCATCGTTCATCATTTTCGTAATGCGTGTGTCCCTTTTTAGGATACGTAAGGCATAATCCGCCATGTGGGCCAAAGTTCCAGTTGTCAAATCTCCGGTTGTGATTGGTTGAGGGGCAGTTGCAGGCAAATCTACGTCACTTGTGTCCCTCAAAAAACCAGAACCCGGCCGTGACACGCAACCAAATTCCTGTGCCCCCGGGAAAGGTTCGGCATTAAAAATATACTCATCCCCATCATCCTCCTCGTCCTCCACCTCCTCTTCGCCCGCTACCTCGTCCTGTACACTGCCCTGACCAGACAATGGCTGACTGTCATCAAGGCTTTCCTCTTCCTCTGGTGCAGACGCCTGCTCCTTTATGTGCGTCAAACTTTGCATCAGCAGACGCATTAGGGGGATGCTCATGCTTATTACGGCGTTGTCTGCACTAACCAGCCGTGTGCATTCCTCAAAGCACTGAAGGACTTGACACATGTCTTGTATCTTAGACCACTGCACACCTGACAACTCCATGTCTGCCATCCTACTGCCTGCCCGTGTATCCTCCCACAAATAAATAACAGCACGCCTCTGTTCGCACAGTCTCTGAAGCATGTGCAGTGTTGAGTTCCACCTTGTTGCAACGTCTATGATTAGGCGATGCTGGGGAAGGTTCAAAGACCGCTGATAGGTCTGCATACGGCTGGCGTGTACAGGCGAACGTCGGATATGTGAGCAAAGTGCACGCACTTTGAGGAGCAGGTCGGAGAACCCAGGATAAGTTTTCAATAAGCACTGCACCACCAGGTTTAAGGTGTGAGCCAGGCAAGGAATGTGTTTCAGTTGGGAAAGGGAGATGGCAGCCATGAAATTCCTTCCGTTATCACTCACTACCTTGCCTGCCTCAAGATCTACTGTGCCCAGCCACGACTGCGTTTCTTGTTGCAAGAACTCGGACAGAACTTCCGCGGTGTGTCTATTGTCGCCCAAGCACTTCATAGCCAATACAGCCTGCTGACGCTTGGCAGTAGCTGGCCCATAATGGGACAACTGGTGTGCAACAGTGTCATCTGCCGATGGAGTGGTTGGCAGACTGCGTTCTGTGGAAGAGCTCTAGCTTCTGCAGGAGGACGAGGAGGAGGAGGAGGAGGGGGTGCGAACGCCTACAGCCAACTGTTTCCTAGACCGTGGGCTAGGCACAACTGTCCCTAAATTGATGTCGCCTGTGGACCCTGCATCCACCACATTCACCCAGTGTGCCGTGATGGACACATAACGTCCCTGGCCATGCCTACTGGTCCATGCATCTGTAGTCAGGTGCACCTTTGTACTCACAGATTGCCTGAGTGCATGGACGATGCGCTGTTTAACATGCTGGTGCAGGGCTGGGATGGCTTTTCTGGAAAAAAAGTGTCGACTGGGTAGCTCGTATCGTGGTTCAGCGTACTCCATCAGGGCTTTGAAAGCTTCGCTTTCAACTAACCGGTAGGGCATCATCTCTAACGAGATTAGTCTAGCTATGTGGGCGTTAAAACCCTGTGTACGCGGATGCGAGGATAAGTACTTCCTTTTTCTAACCAGAGTCTCATGTAGGGTGAGCTGGACTGGAGAGCTGGAGATCGTGGAACTTTCGGGTGTGCCGGTGTACATGGCAGACTGAGAGACGGTTGGAGACGGTATTGTTTCCGCCGGTGCCCTAGATGCAATATTTCCTCCTACAAAACTGGTGATTCCCTGACCCTGACTGCTTTTGGCTGGCAAAGAAACCTGCACAGATACTGCCGGTGGTGCGGAAAATGGTGGCCTTACAGTGACGGAAGGGATGTTGCGTTGCTGACTAGCTTCATTGGCCGAGGGTGCTACAACCTTGAGGGACGTTTGGTAGTTAGTCCAGGCTTGAAAATGCATGGTGGTTAAGTGTCTATGCATGCAACTAGTATTTAGACTTTTCAGATTCTGACCTCTGCTTAAGCTAGTTGAACATTTTTGACAGATGACTTTGCGCTGATCAGTTGGATGTTGTTTAAAAAAATGCCAGACTGCACTCTTCCTAGACTCGGATCCCTTTTCAGGGATTGCAGACTGAGCTTTAACCGGATGGCAACGCTGTGCTCCAACAGGTTTTGGCTTTGACACGCGTTTTGGTCCAGATACGGGCCCGGCAGATGGAACCTGTTGCGATGTTGATGCCTGCTGCGGCCCCTCCTCCACCTCCGCTTCTGAACTACTGCCGCCTGCACCCTGTTCCCCCAATGGCTGCCAATCGGGGTCAATAACTGGGTCATCTATTACCTCCTCTTCGAGCTCGTGTGCAACTTCGTCTGTGTCACTGTGTCGGTCGGTGGTATAGCGTTCGTGGCGGGGCAACATAGTCTCATCAGGGTCTGATTGTGGATCTGTACCCTGAGAGGGCAATGTGGTGGTCTGAGTCAAAGGAGCAGCATAGTACTCTGGCTGTGGCTGTGCATCAGTGCACTCCATGTCAGAATATACTTGTAATGGGCATGGCCTGTTAAATGTTTCACTTTCTAAGCCAGGGACGGTATGTGTAAAGAGCTCCATGGAGTGACCCGTTGTGTCGCCTGCTGCATCCTTCTCTCTTGTTGTAGTTTTTGCTGAGGAGGACAAGGAAGCGACTTGTCCCTGACCGTGAACATCCACAAGCGACGCGCTGCTTTTACATTTACCAGTTTCGGAAGAGGAGGCAAAAGAGCTAGAGGCTGAGTCTGCAATGTAAGCCAAAACTTGCTGTTGCTGCTCCGCCTTTAAAAGCGGTTTTCCTACTCCCAGAAAAGAGAGCGTTCGAGGCCTTGTGTAGCCTGACGACGAAACTGGCTCCACAGCTCCAGACTTAGGTGGAATATTTTTATCCCCACGACCACCTGATGCTCCACTACCACTACCATCATTACCAGCTGACAATGAACGCCCACGACGACCTCTTGCACCAGACTTCCTCATTGTTTTAAAATCTTAACCAAAGTAACTTTATTTGTTGCTGTCAAACAACTTACACGGTGAGCTATAACTTCAGTATGATTTCAATATCCCTTAACAGGTTGGTGAGACCACAAGGAAAATCAGGCACAATGTTACACACTCTGTTTTCTGTGGCACAAAATCACAGAGATGACACACACGCAGGACTGTCACTCAAGCACTAATGTCAATATTAATCTCCCACCTAATTTATTTATTTTTTTTTTTCAGGGAGACTTTAGAAACCAAATAATATTAAAAAAAAAAAAAAAAAAATAGGCTTGCTATAGCCCACTGAATGAGAGATAGCACACACAGCAGTGGCACACAAGCCCTGACTGAGGCCAATATTTTTCTCCCACTGATTGATGTAGTGTTTTTGTGTTGAGGTAGAATTTAGAACACAAATCACGGAAAAAATAAATAGGCTTTCTATGGCCCACTGAATGAAAGGGAGAGAGGTGGCACACCCAGGAGTCAAGACTGGCACACAAGCTGAAAGGGCAATATTACTCTCCCACTGTTTTTTTATGTATTTTTTGTTTTTTCAGGGAGACTTTAGAAACCCAATAATATTTAAAAAAAAAAATAAATAGGCTTTCTATGGCCCACTGAATGAGAGGGAGAGAGGTGGCACACCCAGGAGTCAAGACTGGCACACAAGCTGAAAGGGCAATATTATTCTCCCACTGTTTTTTTAGGTTTTTTTTTTTTTTTCAGGGAGAATTAGAAACCAAATAATATTAAAAAAAAAAATAAATAGGCTTTCTATGGCCCACTGAATGAGAGGGAGAGAGGTGGCACACCCAGGAGTCAAGACTGGCACACAAGCTGAAAGGGCAATATTACTCTCCCACTGTTTTTTTAGGTTTTTTTTTTTTTTTCAGGGAGACTTTAGAAACCAAATAATATTAAAAAAAAAAAAAAAAAAAAAAAATAGGCTTGCTATAGCCCACTGAATGAGAGATAGCACACACAGCAGTGGCACACAAGCCCTGACTGAGGCCAATATTTTTCTCCCACTGATTGATGTAGTGTTTTTGTGTTGAGGTAGAATTTAGAACACAAATCACGGAAAAAATAAATAGGCTTTCTATGGCCCACTGAATGAAAGGGAGAGAGGTGGCACACCCAGGAGTCAAGACTGGCACACAAGCTGAAAGGGCAATATTACTCTCCCACTGTTTTTTTATGTATTTTTTGTTTTTTCAGGGAGACTTTAGAAACCCAATAATATTTAAAAAAAAAAATAAATAGGCTTTCTATGGCCCACTGAATGAGAGGGAGAGAGGTGGCACACCCAGGAGTCAAGACTGGCACACAAGCTGAAAGGGCAATATTATTCTCCCACTGTTTTTTTAGGTTTTTTTTTTTTTTTTCAGGGAGAATTAGAAACCAAATAATATTAAAAAAAAAAAATAAATAGGCTTTCTATGGCCCACTGAATGAGAGGGAGAGAGGTGGCACACCCAGGAGTCAAGACTGGCACACAAGCTGAAAGGGCAATATTACTCTCCCACTGTTTTTTTAGGTTTTTTTTTTTTTTTCAGGGAGACTTTAGAAACCAAATAATATTAAAAAAAAAAAAAAAAAAAAAATAGGCTTGCTATAGCCCACTGAATGAGAGATAGCACACACAGCAGTGGCACACAAGCCCTGACTGAGGCCAATATTTTTCTCCCACTGATTGATGTAGTGTTTTTGTGTTGAGGTAGAATTTAGAACACAAATCACGGAAAAAATAAATAGGCTTTCTATGGCCCACTGAATGAAAGGGAGAGAGGTGGCACACCCAGGAGTCAAGACTGGCACACAAGCTGAAAGGGCAATATTACTCTCCCACTGTTTTTTTATGTATTTTTTGTTTTTTCAGGGAGACTTTAGAAACCCAATAATATTTAAAAAAAAAAATAAATAGGCTTTCTATGGCCCACTGAATGAGAGGGAGAGAGGTGGCACACCCAGGAGTCAAGACTGGCACACAAGCTGAAAGGGCAATATTATTCTCCCACTGTTTTTTTAGGTTTTTTTTTTTTTTTTCAGGGAGAATTAGAAACCAAATAATATTAAAAAAAAAAAATAAATAGGCTTTCTATGGCCCACTGAATGAGAGGGAGAGAGGTGGCACACCCAGGAGTCAAGACTGGCACACAAGCTGAAAGGGCAATATTACTCTCCCACTGTTTTTTTAGGTTTTTTTTTTTTTTCAGGGAGACTTTAGAAACCAAATAATATTAAAAAAAAAAAAAAAAATAGGCTTGCTATAGCCCACTGAATGAGAGATAGCACACACAGCAGTGGCACACAAGCCCTGACTGAGGCCAATATTTTTCTCCCACTGATTGATGTAGTGTTTTTGTGTTGAGGTAGAATTTAGAACACAAATCACGGAAAAAATAAATAGGCTTTCTATGGCCCACTGAATGAAAGGGAGAGAGGTGGCACACCCAGGAGTCAAGACTGGCACACAAGCTGAAAGGGCAATATTACTCTCCCACTGTTTTTTTATGTATTTTTTGTTTTTTCAGGGAGACTTTAGAAACCCAATAATATTTAAAAAAAAAAATAAATAGGCTTTCTATGGCCCACTGAATGAGAGGGAGAGAGGTGGCACACCCAGGAGTCAAGACTGGCACACAAGCTGAAAGGGCAATATTATTCTCCCACTGTTTTTTTAGGTTTTTTTTTTTTTTTTCAGGGAGAATTAGAAACCAAATAATATTAAAAAAAAAAAATAAATAGGCTTTCTATGGCCCACTGAATGAGAGGGAGAGAGGTGGCACACCCAGGAGTCAAGACTGGCACACAAGCTGAAAGGGCAATATTACTCTCCCACTGTTTTTTTAGGTTTTTTTTTTTTTTTCAGGGAGACTTTAGAAACCAAATAATATTAAAAAAAAAAAAAAAAAAAATAGGCTTGCTATAGCCCACTGAATGAGAGATAGCACACACAGCAGTGGCACACAAGCCCTGACTGAGGCCAATATTTTTCTCCCACTGATTGATGTAGTGTTTTTGTGTTGAGGTAGAATTTAGAACACAAATCACGGAAAAAATAAATAGGCTTTCTATGGCCCACTGAATGAAAGGGAGAGAGGTGGCACACCCAGGAGTCAAGACTGGCACACAAGCTGAAAGGGCAATATTACTCTCCCACTGTTTTTTTATGTATTTTTTGTTTTTTCAGGGAGACTTTAGAAACCCAATAATATTTAAAAAAAAAAAATAAATAGGCTTTCTATGGCCCACTGAATGAGAGGGAGAGAGGTGGCACACCCAGGAGTCAAGACTGGCACACAAGCTGAAAGGGCAATATTATTCTCCCACTGTTTTTTTAGGTTTTTTTTTTTTTTTCAGGGAGAATTAGAAACCAAATAATATTAAAAAAAAAAAATAAATAGGCTTTCTATGGCCCACTGAATGAGAGGGAGAGAGGTGGCACACCCAGGAGTCAAGACTGGCACACAAGCTGAAAGGGCAATATTACTCTCCCACTGTTTTTTTAGGTTTTTTTTTTTTTTCAGGGAGACTTTAGAAACCAAATAATATTAAAAAAAAAAAAAAAATAGGCTTGCTATAGCCCACTGAATGAGAGATAGCACACACAGCAGTGGCACACAAGCCCTGACTGAGGCCAATATTTTTCTCCCACTGATTGATGTAGTGTTTTTGTGTTGAGGTAGATTTTAGAACACAAATCACGGAAAAAATAAATAGGCTTTCTATGGCCCACTCAGTGAGAGATGGCACACACAGGGATGGCACTGTAGCAGAAATGCCAATCTTAATCTCCCACAAAAAAAAAACAAAAAAAAAAAAAAAACTGTCCTACAATTACTATCTCCCTGCAGTAATGTAAGCCAGGTATGGCAGGCAGCAATAGGAGTGGACTGATGCACAAATTAAATAAAAAGTGTGGACAAACAAAAAAGATAGCTGTGCAGAAAGGAAGGAACAAGAGGATATGTGCTTTGAAAAAAGCAGTTGGTTTCCACAGTGGCGTACACACAGCAATACAGCTATCACGGAGCCTTCTAGGGCAGCCCAATGAGCTACAGCGCTGAGGGGAAAAAAAAAAAAAAATAGCTTCCACAGTCCCTGCACACCGAAGGTGGTGTTGGACAGTGGAAATCGCTGCAGCACAAGCGGTTTGGTGGTTAGTGGACCCTGCCTAACGCTCTCCCTGCTTCTGACGAAGCGGCAGCAACCTGTCCCTAAGCTCAGATCAGCAGCAGTAAGATGGCGGTCGGCGGGAACGCCCCTTTATAGCCCCTGTGACGCCGCAGACAGCAAGCCAATCACTGCAATGCCCTTCTCTAAGATGGTGGGGACCAGGATCTATGTCATCACGCTGCCCACACTCTGCGTTCACCTTCATTGGCTGAGAAATGGCGCTTTTCGCGTCATTGAAACGCGACTTTGGCGCGAAAGTCGCGTACCGCATGGCCGACAAGCACAGGGGTCGGATCGGGTTTCATGAGACGCCGACTTAGCCAAAAGTCGGCGACTTTTGAAAATGATCGACCCGTTTCGCTCAACCCTACTGATAAGAATCCTACATCAGTGTCTCCTTTTGCCCATAGGCTGTCAGGAACCCGAGACAAGTCAATTTTTGCTTGTTGAGTGTAAATTTCGGGAAAATCCTCCATTGCCTGTATTCTAACATATTGTTCCAGAGTTTCTGCATCTTCAGGGATGGTCAGCATAACTGTGCCATTTTCTCTAAAATGGATGTTTGCGTGCATTTTACTTAAGACATCAGTACCCAGCAAGCAGGTAGGTGCACCTTTAGTAAATAAAAATTTGGATACAAAGGTTTTAGGGCCAAAGCTCACATTTAAAGGTTTTGTAAAGAGCAACGCCTGAATTTTACCTTCATACCCTTCTGCATATGTTACCTTTGAGGATATATTGTCAGGATATGGTAAAAAGTCTTGATTTAAAATGGAGGATGTTGCTCCCGTATCTATCAGAAAAGGTACATTTTTACCCTCAACCTCAACTTGTATTATTGGTCTTCTAGAAGGAAGAGAGACCTGCATAACCTTCAGTCATTCTGAGCTGTCTGTTTGATCAGGCGCTGGGTTATTTATCCTATTTTTGGGTACAAAGGTTCCTGAATCTATATCTGCTTTTCTCTTCCTACATTCCCTTTGGAAATGTCCTGGCTTCTTACAGTAATGACAAGTAAACTTTTGATTAGCAGAGCCAGTATTAGCCTGTGCAATTCTTACTGGCTTAGAATTGTCTCTTAAGTCCATTTCTATCCCTACAGCTTTCTGTCTAGCCAGGTGTGGGTCTTCCAAGGTTCTCCAATCAGGGGTTGCGGCCTTAAGCTTTTCCTTCACTTTTGGAGACAATCCATCTATAAAGGTTTTTGTAACTAACCTCATCATTCCTGAAGCGGTTAGATCCATGCCTTCATCTCTGAAATTATTTTCTACACTTAGATAATATTCGTCTACTGATTGTCCAGATTTCTGAGCCACCACTCCCGTTGTTCCTCTCTGCCTCTGTTTTTCCCTCATAAAAACCATTAAGTGATCTACAAATTGCGTACCTGATTCTATCGTTTGTAAGGCACCATCTCCTGCCTGGGGCCTATGTACCTGTAGATTTGCTAATAGCTCCTGGAAGAGTCCAGGAGTCATTTTCATTCTACATAATTCTTCTCCATCTGCCCAAACTCCAGCGTGAGTCTGCATAATTTGCTGTATATATTGTGCAAATCTAACTGGACACTGGGTGGGATCTGGTGCGTTATGCAAGAGAGACATGCCTTCAGCGGGGGACCAAGGGAAATATTGTCGAGTTTGGTGATATCTAGTTTCCATTACTCCGTCAGCACCAGGTTCCCTAAAGGGTCTTGGTACTACCCTAACAGGGGAAAGTACAGCGCCATGTCTAGGTGTACCACAGGCTAGGCAATCATTTCTCCAGTCTGGATTTTGTTGTCCACAGTGCGGACATACCCATCCTCCTGGTCCAGCTAAACTTTGAGGTGGTGTTTGGAGAAAAGATGGGGCATGTGGGTTAAGGTATGGGGGTGGGGTGTTCTTATATTCCACATTTTGTTTTTCTCCATAGCCTGCGGGTCTAATACACCACTTTTTATTCTGTTAATTATATGTCCATCCCTCTTTTTCTGCTACCCTAGAGACATCAATCAACGCTTGGATCTGATCTATCCATTTCTTGTCTCTGATTATGCCTTTTTTTTTTTCCTGAATTCCTTCCCATTTTTTTTTCTACTAAAGGCTTCTGCCTTAGTAACTCCAAACTTACTAAAAATCTTTCTCAGCCCCTTAGTGGCATCTTCACCACTTCTCTCCTTTATGATAGTATAGATATCTAATTCTTCTGGTTCCGACTTTGTTTGCTTATTCCCCATTTTCTTATCCTGAGCTTTTTTCTTTTCTTGCCCTAGGTGGCGTTTGGGTATGAGAATACCTCGTTACCTTCTTCCTAAGGAGCTAGGATGTTTAACGGCTTCTGCGTACCGTGTTGATGTAAGAAAATCCTGATTCCTACACCTATAGCAAACAACACAAATGCAACCAGACAGAGGATCAAAATACAACGTATCTTGTCCCAGGCTAATTTATCTGTCCTGGGCTCATACTATCATACACTTATCCGTCACCAGGTTTTCGTCAAAGACAGGATCAGAGATTGAACATAGGCGCGGAGGTCTCCCCGAAAGGACGCAACCACGTTGCCCAGTGGGACAGTCACTTCTTCTGTTTCAACACCCTGGGCGGCTTATAGGGCTATTCCCAACTTCCACACACCTTCTATTCACATTCACTCTCATTCAATGCCGTACTTCGTGAGGTGGTCAATTCCTAAGTAGTTCAAGAACCCGAGCTATAGGTATCCTCCTCTACTAGAACTACCCGCTAAAGGACACGACACAGAAAATCTTACGGACAGTGCAGGGCAGATATAAGAGATCTAACAGTGTCTCTTACCTGGCCAGGTTTTTATTCATCTGCCGTCCATTATCCCAGATTCTCTTTTCGTTCGTATTCTGCCGGTGTTCTTGAAGGAGTACACAGACCTCGGGTCCCTGTTCAGGCGCCAGGAAATGTCGGGACCACACTCAGTCGGAGCAGCCTTTGGAAGTGGGGAATCACCAGAAATAATACACAAGACACGTCTCGTATAGTATATCACTGGGAAGCCTTTGAAGCACGCCTGCCTTCAAGGTGCTATCCCCTCTTTATATAGTTGTACAGGTAGTTTCAGTGGTTATACAAGTTTTGCTTGTTTAAACAAAGAGAGAAAAGAGAAGACAAAAAAAAAACAGTTTCGGCTATGTGATAGTTTCACAACAAACAAAACAGTACAGTTTCGCCTAAGTGGCAGTTTCACAAACAAAAAATAGGATTTCACACTATAGCTAAAATGTCCTTGAATGGACAGGTCAATATTGATCACAAATTCTTTTTGGTTCATTGAGGTAACCATTTTTGTTCCGCTCTTCACAGTAAGTTCTGTTAGTTTCTCGTATATCAGCCAGCCACGTTCTGCCACTTACATTGTGCTGTGTTATACACTGGGCCTGAGTTGCGGTGCTGTCTCCCCCCAAAAAAATGGTGTTTCAAATTGTCACAAAGTGGATATACGTCAGTCCTGTTAGTTTGTTGTGTATCAGCCAGCCACGTTCTGCCACTTACATTGTGTTGTGTTATACACTGGGCCTGAGTTACGGTGCAGTCTCCCCCCCAAAAAAGGGTGTTTCAAATTGTCACAAAGTGGATATACGTCACTTCTGTTAGTTTGTCATATATCAGCCAGCCACATTCTGCCACTTACATTGTGTTGTGTTATGTTATACACTGGGCCTGAGTTTTGGTGCAGTCTCCCCCCAAAAAAGGGAGATTTAAATTGTCACAAAGTGGATATACGTCAGTTCTGTTAGTTTGTCGTATATCAGCCAGCCATGTTCTGCCACTTACATTGTGTTGTGTTATACACTGGGCCTGAGTTGCGGTACAGTCTCCCCCAAAAAAAGGGTGTTTCAAATTGTCACGAAGTGGATATAAGTCAGTTGTCTTAGTTTGTTGTACATCTTCCAGCCACTTTCTGCAACTTACATTGTGTTGTGTTATACACTGGGCCTGAGTTGCGGTGCAGTCTCCCCCCCAAAAAAGGGTGTTTCAAATTGTCACAAAGTGGATATACGTCAGTTCTGTTAGTTTGTCGTATATCAGCCAGCCAAGTTCTGCCACTTACATTGTGTTGTGTTATACACTGGGCCTGAGTTGCGGTGCATGTAACAAAACCCGGCACTCAACTTAAGTATGGATGCTGTAAGGTTTATTGTGTAGTATTAACAATAAAACGTTTCGGTCCTGTGGACCTTCCTCAGTTACTACATGGTGAGAACAATAAAAAAATAAACATAAACAAAATGCTTCAACAGAAGGAAAAAAATGAACAAAAAAACAAGGTATATACAACAATATGTAACAATATGTACAAGGTAAAGATATGGTCATGTTTCAAAGGGAACATATTATAACGCTTAGAAACCGAAGCATACCTATTTGTGAGATGAGTAGGGAGTAAGTATCTTTTGCCAATAGAGCCCTATTGGTACAACTGGAGGGAAGAAGGAGGAGAGGAGTGACATTATTGTGCTGCGGTTTAAAGTACTCTGACTCTGGACTCCGGACTCTGCTATTAGGAGCTGCTCCATATATAAGGACTTTGTCCTTTTCCTATTTACAAGGACTAAGTCCCTTATCACTGTCCTTCATTATTATTCTTCCAGCCTTAAAGCTGAAATCAGGAACTTACTGGATATTAAGGTATTCCCTATGGGGTTTGTGCACACGGATCACTGTATCACTTTAAACCGCAGCACAATAATGTCACTCCTCTCCTCCTTCTTCCCTCCAGTTGTACCAATAGGGCTCTATTGGCAAAAGATACTTACTCCCTACTCATCTCACAAATAGGTATGCTTCGGTTTCTAAGCGTTATAATATGTTCCCTTTGAAACATGACCATATCTTTACCTTGTACATATTGTTACATATTGTTGTATATACCTTGTTTTTTTGTTCATTTTTTTCCTTCTGTTGAAGCATTTTGTTTATGTTTATTTTTTTATTGTTCTCACCATGTAGTAACTGAGGAAGGTCCACAGGACCGAAACGTTTTATTGTTAATACTACACAATAAACCTTACAGCATCCATACTTAAGTTGAGTGCCGGGTTTTGTTACATTTACTATAAGGTGTGGGAGCCTACCCGTGCACCTACGACAGCAGTGCTCACGTCTAGTTCACCGCATGAGTTGCGGTGCAGTCTCCCCAAAATAAAAAGGGAGATTTAAATTCTCAACAAGTTTATGTACACCTTCTACCTTGTTTTAAAGTACCATATAACGGTTGTTATTTTGGTAACATTTTCCCAAAAATGAGGAAGTCTGGTGGAAGAGGCCGTGGGCGGTAGTTGGTACAGATGGGGGTGGTGGTGGGAAAAGCAAAATAGCACCTAAGGCCTCGAAGGCTCAACTTATCTTGGAGTAGGAAAACCGCTTTTAAAGCCGGAGCAGCAGGAAAAAGTTTTGGCTTTCCTTGCTGACTCAGCCTCTAGCTCTTTCGCCTCCTCTGCAGAAAGTTCAAAATATAAAAGCAGCGAGTCATCAGTGGATGCTCCCGGTCAGGAACAAGACTTTCCTTGTGTCGTTCACCCAAACCAAAAGTGAAGGATGCATCAGGCGGCACTACTGGTTACTCCATGGAGCTCTTTACACATACCGTGCCTGGGTTAGAAAGGGAAATTTTTAACTGCCCATTACAAGATGAATCGGACATGGAGTGCATTGATGCACAGCCACAGCTAGATTATTATGCTGTTCCATTGACTCAGATCACTACATTACCCTTGCAGTGTACTGAGCCAGAATCTGACCCTGATGAGACTATGGTGCCCTGTCCCGAACGCTATAGCACCTTACACGGTGACACAGAGGAAGGTGTACATGACATTGAAGAGGAGGTGATAGATGACCCAGTTGTTGACCCAGATTGGCAGCTATTGGGGGAAGAGGGTGCCGCTGCCAGTAGCTCAGAAGCGGAGGAGGATGATCCGCAGCAGCCATCTACATAGCAACAGCTGTCATCTGGCAGGCCCGTATCAGGCCAAAAACGTGTGTCAAAAACAAAAACAGTTTTAGGACAGCTTGGCCATCCGGTGAAAGTAGCATAGCGTGCAATGCCTGAAAAGGTATTCGATAGTAGGAAGAGTGCAGTGTGACAGTTTTTAACCAAGATCCGAATGATCAGTCAAAAGTTATCTGTAAGAAATGCTCAAAGACCTTTAGCAGAGGGAAGAATCTTTAAAATTTAAATACAACATGCATGCGTAGACATTTAACCAGCATGCACTTGCAAGCCTGGACTAACTACCAAACGTCACGTACTGTTAGTGCACCTGCTCAGAATGAAGGTAGTCAGCAATGCTACATTGCTTCCCTCACTGTAAGCCCACCGGTTAGGACACCACCAGCAGCAAATGTGGAGGTATCGTCGCAAGGCCAAAGCAGTCAGGGAATCACAAGATTATTGGTAGGAAACACTGTATGTAGGCCAACATCAAGAATACCATCACCAACCCTCTCTCAATCCGTCATATCCACCACCACCACCGCTAGTTCCACCATATGCACCTCTCCAGTCCAGCTCACCCGCCAAGAGACTCTCGTTAGGAAAAGAAAGTACTCATCCTCTCATCTGCGTACACAGGGTTTGAACGCCCACATTGCTAGACTAATCTCTTTAGAGATGATGCCCTACCGGTTGGTTGAAAGCGAAGCTTTCAAAGACCTGATGGCCTACGCAGTACCATGCTATGACCTACCCAGTCGGCACTTCTTTGCAAGAAAAGCCATCCCAGCCCTCTACCAGCATGTCAAAGACCGCATTGTCCATGCACTGAGGCAATCAGTCAGTGGAAAGGTGCACCTCACAACAGATGCATGGACCAGTAGGCATGGCCAGGGACGTTACGTGTCCATCACGGGGCACTGGGTTAATGTGGTGGACGCAGGGTCCACTGGGGACAGCCATAGTGGGACAGTTCTGCCTAGCCCACAGTCTAGGAAACAATTGGCTATAGGCGTTCGCCACCCCTCCTCCTCCTCCTCTAGAATCGAAAGCTCGTCCACAGAGTGCAGTCGCACGACCACTCCATCCGCAGCTGCCAGTGTTGCACACGAGGTGTCCCATTATCGAACAGCTGGTGGTAAGCGTGTTACAAATAAAGTGTTTGGGCGACAACAGACACCGCAGAAGTACTGGCCGAGTACTTGCAGCAAGAAACTCAGTCATGGCTGCGCAGTGTACATCTTGAGGCAGGCAAGGTAGTCAGTGATAACGGAAGGAATTTTATGGCTGCCATAGCCCATTCAGAACTGAAACACCTATCTTGCCTGGCTCACACCTTGAACCTGGTGGTGCAGTGCTTCCTGAAATATTATCCGGGGTTACCAGCCCTGCTCCTGAAGGTGCGAAGACTTGCTCGCACATCCGCCGGTCGCCCCTACACTCCAGCTGTGTGCTGAACCATCAGCAATCGCTGAATCTTCCCCAGCACCGCCTAATAATCGACGTTGCAACAAGGTGGAACTCCACACTGCACATGCTTCAGAGGCTGTGCGAACAGAGGCATGCTGTAATTTATTTGTGGGAGGATACACATACACGGGCAGGCACTTGGATGGCAGACATGGAGTTGTCTGGTGTGCAGTGGTCGAAGCTACAAGACCTCTGTCAAGTCCTTCAGTGTTTTGAGGAATGCACATGGCTGGTAAGTGCAGACAACACCATCGTAAGCATGAGCATCCCACTAATGCGTCTGCTGATGCAAAGTTTGACGCACATTAAGGAGCAGGCATCTGCAGCCGAAGAGGAGGGAAGCCTTGATGACAGTCAGCCATTGTCTGCTCAGGGAACTCTCCTGGACAGGGTGGCGGATGAAGAAGAGGAGGAGGAGATGATAGGGATGAATATTTATGGGAGGAGGATGCTTCTCAGGGGGCAATAAAAACTGGTGGCGTTGCAAGGTCAGGTACAGGGTTTGTGCGGGACACAAGTGGTGATGATTTGCAAGAAAGTGCTCCTCAACCCAGCACAAGCAGTGAATTGACACCTGGAACATTGGCCCACATGGCTGAGTATGCCTTGCATATCCTAAAAAGGGACCCCCGCATTATCAAAATGATGACTGATGATGATTACTGGTTGGCCTGCCTACTGGATCCACAATATAAAGGAAAATTACAAAATATCATGCCACATGAGAACCTTGACCAAATATTGGCTACCAAACAAGCAACTCTTGTAGACTGTTTGGTTCAGGCATTCCCAGCACACAGTGGCGGTGATGGTTCTCACACGAGCCGTAGTGGGTAACATGGCAGAGGTGTTAGAGGTGCACAATTGGACAGAGGGGTTTTATGACCAGGTTGTGGAGTGATTTTGCAACGACCGCTGACACGACAGGTACTGCTGCATCGATTCAAAGTGACAGGAGACAGCATTTTTCCAGTATGGTTACGACTACTTTTCCGCCCTTATCGATGTTTTCCCTCACATGTCATTCCCCTTTGATTACTGGGCATCTAGAATAGACACCTGGCCTGAACTGGCAGAATATGCATTACAGGAGCTTGCATGCCCTGCTGCTAGTGTGCTATCAGAAAGAGTATTCAGTGCTGCTGGTTCAATACTGACCGAAAAAAGGACACGTCTGGCTACCCGAAATGTTGATGATCTAACCTTCATTAAAATGAACCAATCATGGATTTCAAATTATTTGGCCCCACCTTCCCCTGCTGACATGTAGCTTGCCTGAAAAATCCTCCTAAATGGGCTGACTCCCCTCACAGGGCCGTGGTCAACACCTGGCACAAGCACCCGTGTGATTGCCGCCTGGACAGGTGGGTGTGCCCACTCTTGGGCGACAGCACTGGCTCAGGGTCCCTCATAGTACAATGAAGTGTCTCTGAGGGTGGTGGTGCACAACCAACGTCAGACACACCATCGTAATATGAGGGGCCCTGTGCCTGTACCGCTGCCCACGAGAGAGTGTTCCCCCCCAGTTCGAACAGTGCTCTACCACTTGCAATACTTACCTCTCCCTGCTCCACCACTGTGTAGTCTGTGCTGTTAAATTCTTCAATGGCACTGCCAGTACAAGTTTGTTGAAATGATTGATGATAGTTAAAATATACAGGGGCCCTGGCCTCCATTTAGACCAGTTAATACTTTGCACCTACTACCACTGCTACTCAGCAGAGGAGCCCACCCCTGCACCTAGCTATGCCACCTGTTTATTTATGAAAAAAAAATTGGCAGACATTTAGCCTACTTACTTATTTGGCACAAAAAAGTGGAGTAAAAATGTCCAAAACCACATAATTATAAAAATATAAAGACTTTGTTTAATATAGAAATAACACACTATCATCAAGTGCACAAACGTGCTGTATGCACTATGCATTAAAAAGAGGACAACAGGAAGGAGACATGACAATAGCCAAGCACAGTCGGGGGAACAAGAAAATATACATCCCTTTTAGTTTGGCAATAGTGGTAAGACCATGATCACATATACAGGGTCCAGCCGGTATCCACTTAGAAAAAATAGCGCAGATGCAATGCGTTAAATATAGCAAATGAAAGATCAAGCTTACCCATTGCAGTCATATAAATAAGGTGCCCCCTCTTTGCTTGGCGCCCCCGGACGCGCGTTTCGCGTATTCGCTTTCTCAGCGGGGTACACAGATGGCCAGTCCTGTTACCAATTTTGAACTGCATTTAGCCTACTTACTAATTTGTTATTAGAAAAAACCGTGTGCACTACTGTATGAGTGGTGCTAAGGTAGGCTCCCACACCTTAATACAATAAAGAAAAAAACCTAGCACTCAACTTGATGCGTATGTGAAATTTTATTTGTAGTACCCAACAAACGAAGGACCTACGGACCTTCATCAGTTACGTACTTAACTGTGGCTTGGGCATAGAGACCTGGCGTGATGTGCAGTTGTCAGACGCGGTGTCCACCGGTGGACACCGCGTCTGACAACTGCACATCACGCCAGGTCTCTATCAGCAATTACACCAGCCCAGCGCTCTGGCGCTGCATGTATATGTGCCCTGAGACACCTCTGTCTCTATATGCCCAAGCCACAGTTAAGTACGTAACTGATGAAGGTCCGTATGAGGGACCGAAACGTTTGTTGGGTACTACAAATAAAATTTCACATACACATCAAGTTGAGTGCTAGGTTTTTTTCTTTATTTTCTTTACTTACTAATTTGGGCCTACTCACTGTGTCAGCCACTCCTTACAGTTGTCCTCCGCTGAACAAAGCAATGCCGCCAGCTTAGTCCTTTTCCCAATTTTGAACTGCATTTAGCCTACTTCCTTATTTGGGCCTACTCACTGTGTCAGCCTCTCATTACAGTTGTCCTCCGCTGAACAAAGCAATGCTGCCTGTTTAGTCCTGTTACCAATTTTGAACTGCATTTAGCCTACTTACTTATTTGGGTCTACTCACTGTGTGAGCCTCTCATTACAGTTGTCCTCCGCTGAACAAAGCAATGCTGCCTGTTTAGTCCTGTTACCAATTTTGAACTGCATTTAGCCTACTTACTTATTTGGGCCTACTCACTGTGTCAGCCACTCCTTACAGTTGTCCTCCGCTGAACAAAGCAATGCCGCCTGGTTAGTCCTGTTACCAATTTTGAACTGCATTTAGCCTACTTACTTATTTGGGCCTACTCACTGTGTCAGCCTCTCATTACAGTTGTCCTCCGCTGAACAAAGCAATGCTGCCTGTTTAGTCCTGTTACCAATTTTGAACTGCATTTAGCCTACTTACTTATTTGGGCCTACTCACTGTGTCACCCACTCCTTACAGTTGTCCTCCGCTGAACAAAGCAATGCCGCCTGTTTAGTCCTGTTACCAATTTTGAACTGCATTTAGCCTACTTACTTATTTGGGCCTACTCACTGTGTCAGCCACTCCTTACAGTTGTCCTCTGCTGAACAAAGCAATGCCACCTGGTTAGTCCTGTTACCAATTTTGAATTGCATTTAGCCCACTTTATTATTTGGGCCTACTAACTGTTTTTCCTCCTCATCCTGCCCATTGCCCAGCCACTGCTAGATGAGTCTGCTGGTACATTGACCCAGACCACTACATTCCCCTTGCACTCTACACAGCCAGAATCTGACCCTGCTGAAAGTCAGGTTCCCCTTCCCGCATACTATACCACCTTACACTGGGACAAAGAGGAAGGTGCAGATGAAAGTGCAGGTTCCTTCATCAGGTGGGGGACATACTCATTGGCGAAGTCACTGGCACAGGGCCCCTCATAGTACGCAAAAGTGTCTCTGCCGGTGGGAGGTGCCACCCGCCGTCAAACACACCGCCGTACTATGAGGGCCCCTGTGCCAGTGCCAATGCCAACGAGTGGGCCCCCACTGCTTGCTCAGGATCACAGCACTTGCAAAGTTGAAATACTTAACTCTCCCTGCTCCACCGCCGTGACGTATTCCGCGTTTCCTGGGCCCACGAAAATCTTGAGCCAGCCCTACCCCCCACAACTTTAGCCAAATGACCCCCAATTTTCAATGCCTAACTATTATTATAAAGTAAATTAAGATTGACAAGCTTCAGTAATAAGAATTGATGTTTTTGGCATTAAAATGGGCACTGTAGGTGTTTTCCTGTCCTCCACTCACTGCCGACTTTGATTCCCCATTGACTTGCATTGGGTTTCGTGTTTCAGTCGGCCCCCGACTTTACGCAATAATCGGCCGATTTCACCCGACCCGACTTTTGACAAAGTTGGGTTTCGCGAAACCCGACTCGATCCGAAAAAAGTAAAAGTCGCTCAACTCTAATGAGCACATCACTTAGTGCTCCATTATGGATATGTACATCATGCTGATCACGTTATAGCTTCTATAGCAGTGCAATCAGCTGCAGGGTCCCAATGATATACACAGCCAAGATCCTGATCTAACTGCTATGACTGGTGTTTTCAATGACCATAGCACTTGAACCCCTCATATAATCCTGTCAGTAGTAACTTTGGCACATGAGGGGTTTGACATAGAGAGAGCCCTTCCTTTGTCAGCTACTGCAGTTAGGATCTGCAGTAAGGCAAGGAGCACTACTGCTCTCCATTTTATAAACCACGGGTTGCTTTAGGCCTAAGGACTGCTTAACAGAAAGGTGTTGCACTGTATAAGTCTCAGGCAGAGTGACATGATGATGTCTGACATCACGACTCTGACATTCCATGTGAGTCGCGCAATGACATTGCCAAGTGGGTCCAGCACGCACCTTGCAGCTGTCTGCCAGAGGACTAGTTAGAATCTAGGGTTAGGTGGGTATATGTTTTTTTTTATTTAGATATTTTTTTAATAGTATTTGTAGTTGGATCATAGGATGTAAGGTTCTCAGTCTCTTTGCTATATCTGCTGTGATTTTCTGTTATTCTAACCTGGTTTTTCCGTTGGCCATTTTGCTTTGTCGTGCTGCAACTACCTTGCCCTGAGTCAGTATGGAGTTTCTAGCTTCTATGTTTCTGCCCTGTTCTCTACCTCTTGCCTTTTTAAGCAGCCTCAGCTGTTCAATCAGTGTTTCTGAATCATGTCTGCAGTCAGCCTGTGACCTGCTCATGGAAGTCTTGGATTTAGTAATCCAGCCATCTCCTACTGTGGATCTCTGGGACACTTGTGGACACTGGAACACTGCTGCGTGCTAAACAACATTTGCAAGGGAAATAACAGAGAGACTCTGAACCTGCTTTGTGCTTAATGCTGAACTTAAGGTTTACTCTGGTCTGCTGTGTCGCCCACCGTGTCTCCTGCCTCTGTACCTGCAATTGTGTACAACTTGTTTCTCTGTGGCATACTTGTATGAAGTAATACAAGCAAGTCCTAACTAAACCTGTGACTCCTGTGTCTTCCTCGCACAAAAGCACAAGACTCTAAATAGACTGTGTACAAAACATTACATAAGGTTAGTTTGGGGACTACTGTGTGGGGCCATCATACACCGTGGGGACTACTGTGAAGGCTATCATACAGTTTGGGGGCATAGAGTGTGGAGGCCATCATACACTCATACAAGCTATTATACAGTGAAGGTGCTAAAATACAGTGAGGGGGCATTATATTGTATATAGGAAGCTGTGGTAGGCATCAAACTGTGTATAGGGAGCTGTGGGCTCATGCTGTTTATAGATAGCTGTGGGGATATTATATTCTGTATAGAAGAGCTGTGAAGACATCATACAGTATATAGCAAATTGTTGGGATATCATACTGTATATAGGAAGCTGTAGGGACATCATATTGTGTATAAGGCAGCTATGGGCCCATCCTACTGTGTGTAGGGGAGCTGTGAGATAGTCATACTGGATATAGGCAGCTGTGGGGATATCATATTCTATTTAGGGGACTGTGGCTGCATTATACTTCTCATATGGCAGCTGTGTGGGCCTTATGCTTTGTATAGAGTAGCTATGGGATTGATTAGCATAGGGGAACAGTTGTGTAATGACCGGTACCCCGGTCATTGTTTGAGAATGGGATACGGCGCTGCTATGAACGACTCTAACCATGATATGATACTAAACCAACTTTTCTTTATAACTTGTGCAAAAGAAAACAGGATTCTACTTCTCAACAAAATATGGGCCACAGCAGCCACAATCCACAGAATACAAATTATGAAGCCTGAGAGATCCCAAGTGGCAGCTTCACGGATGGGAGCAAGACGTGCAATGCCACTTCCTCTCTTATCCAGTACAGGGCCTATACGGGGTTCGCCGTGACACGTGGTCCTTTCAGGGATACAAACTTACATCTGCCTCCTGTATGTATGTATATATATATATATATATATATATATATATATATACATACAGATCATCAGGCTCGGACTGGCCCACCGGAGAACCGGAGGATCCTCCGGTGGGCCCAGGCACAGACACCTGCTGGTAGGGCCCCCACTGCTCCAGGGCCCCCCTCGCCCGCCCCCCCTTGAAGACGATACTCACCAGGACCCTGCTCCAGCGATGGTCTCGGCGTCTGCACTGCAGCTCGTCCTGCTTGTGCCGTCACGTGGTACCGCTCATTAAGGCCATGAATATGCGCATATTCATGACCTTAATGACAGTATCACATGGCCGCACAAGCAGGAAGCAGATGCGATGCTGCGCCGCCGCCGGGAGTCGGGACAGAGCGCGAGGGATGTCGGCACGGCCGTGCAGTGTGTGGGACAGGTGAGTATGAGGACGGGGGTACTGGGGGCTGAAGGAGGACATAAGCCGGTGCGGGTGCGGGTGCGGCGGCGGCGGGGGGGGGGATTGGTAAGTCTGGGGAAGATTGCTGGTCACACTGGGGGCAGTGCTGTACACTGGGGCAATGCTGGACACTGGCGCAGATTGCTGGACAATGGGGCAGATAGATTTCTGGACACACTGGGGACAATGCTGGACACTGGGGCAGATTGCTGGACACTGGGGCAGGTTGCTGGACACTGGGGCAATGCTGGACACTGGGGCAGATTGCTGGACACACTGGGGGCAATGCTGGACACTGGGGCAGATAGATTGCTGGACACTGGGAGCAATGCTGGACACTGGGGCAGATTGCTGGTCACACTGGGGGCAGTGCTGTACACTGGGGCAATGCTGGACACTGGGGCAGATTGCTGGATACTGGGGCAGATTGCTGGTCACACTGGGGGCAGTGCTGTACACTGGGGCAATGCTGGACACTGGGGCAGATTGCTGGACACTGGGGCAGATTGCTGGTCACAATGGGGGCAGTGCTGGACACTGGGGCAGATTTCTGGTCACACTGGGGGCAGTGCTGGACACTGGGGCAATGCTGGACACTGGGGCAGATTGCTGGACACACTGGGGGCAATGCTGGACACTGGGGCAGATTGCTGGTCACACTGGGGGCAGTACTGTACACTGGGGCAATGCTGGACACTGGGGCAGATTGCTGGACACTGGGGCAGATTGCTGGTCACACTGGGGGCAGATTGCTGGACACTGGGGCAATGCTGGACACTGGGGCAGATTGCTGGACACACTGGGGGCAATGCTGGACACTGGGGCAGATTGCTGGACAATGGGGCAGATAGATTGCTGGACACTGGGGGCAATGCTGGACACTGGGGCAGATTGCTGGTCACACTGGGGGCAGTGCTGTACACTGGGGCAATGCTGGACACTGGGGCAGGTTGCTGGTCACACTGGTGGCAGTGCTGGACACACTGGGGCAATGCTGTACACTGGGGCACATTGCTGGACACACTGGGGCAGATTGCTGGACACACTGGGGGCAATGCTGGACACTGGGGCAGATTGCTGGACACACTGGGGGCAGTGCTGAACACACTGGGGGCAGTGCTGGACACTGGGGCAGATTGCTGGACATACTGGGGCAGATTGCTGGACAACCTGGGGGTAATATGCTTGACATACTGGGGAAGATTGCTGGACACACTGTCTGGGGGCAATGCTGGACACTGGGGCAGATTGCTGGACACACTGGGGGCAGTGCTGGACATACTGGGGCAGATTGCTGGACACACTGGGGGTAATATTCTGGACACACTGGGGCAGATTGCTGGACACACTGTCTGGGGGCAATGCTGGACACTCTGGGGTAATATGCTGGACACACTGGGGCAGATTTCTGGACACACTGGGGCAATATGCTTGACATACTGGGGAAGATTGCTGGACACACTGTCTGGGGGCAATGCTGGACATACTGGGGCAGATTGCTGGACACACTGGGGGCAGGACTGGAGGCATGGGCAGAATGTAGACACGGGGCATGATTGGAGACACGGGGCAGAATGAAAGACATGGGGCAGGATTGGATCATGGGGCAGGATGGATATGAAGGAGACAGAATGGGGCAGGATGGGGAGATCATATGGGGTAGAATGGATACTCATGAGGGCAGGATGCGAGAACATATGGCTGGAGCCAGGAATGAGATAAACGGGGCCAGGGTGGGGAATATTATTACCATAGGGGCTAATTAAGGGATATTATTACTGCAGTGATGTATTTATTTTATTTTTTGAGGACACTGTTTTAAATGGGGGGGCGGTCCTGTTACTGTGCAGAGTGACACTATATCGCCTTTTTTTCTTCATGTGGTGTAATGTAGAAGTTGTGAAAAATTAAGTAATGTGTTCTGCAAGCGGAGCTCGAGATAACTGTGTTATTTCCTGCAGAAACGAGTCCTGGCTGGATGAAGTGACGGCGATCTGTGCTGGATGAAAGATGAAGGACTTCACCTAGAGACTTCACTGGTGAGTCAGTGTTACCTATACACTGACACTATACACTGTATACTATATACAGAGGTCCTGTGTACAATGTCACCAGTGATCACTGTATTACCTATACATTATATACAGAGCTCCTGTGTATAATGTCACCAGTGATCTCTGTATTACCTCTACACAGACACTGCATACTAAGTACAGATCTCCTGTGTATAATGTCACTTAGGCTGCCGTCACACATTCAGTATTTGGTCTGTAATTTACATCAGTATTTGTAAGCCAAAACCAGGAGTGGGTGATAAATACAGAAGTGGTGCATATGTTTCTATTATACTTTGCCTCTGATTGTTCCACTCCTGGTTTTGGCTTACAAATACTGATGTAAAATACTGACCAAATACTGCTAGTGTGACGGCAGCCTTATGGTGATAGTATTGTGTTTTTTTTTTTTTTTTTTATTTCTGATCAGTATTGTAGTATTCAGTCACTATGTGGTGGTAATATGTGGTCTGGAAATGGTGTTGTGGTATTTGTCCCTTGTATGTGCTATTTGGTCACCAAGTGGTGGTAATATGTGGTCTGGAAATGGTGTTGTGGTATTTGTCCCTTGTATGTGCTATTTGGTCACCAAGTGGTAATAATATGTGGTCTTGACATGGTGCGGTGGTATTTGTCCCTTGTATGTAGTAGTATTATTCGGTCACTATGTGGTCTGGTCATGGTGTGGTGGTATTTCTTCCTGTATGTGGTATTATTGGTCTTGGTATAGTGGATTGTGTTGTGTATGGCGGTCATTTGTTCTCTCTGATATTAATTAGGAGAAGATTCTTTATTTCCATTAGAGTTGTAATGCTTTGTACACAGCGGCGGAGATGCACTTACAGGGGTTTCCTGTGGAAAAAAGTAATCACCTCTCCACAGGATAAGTGATAACATATTGATTGGTGGGGGTCTGACTGCTTGGACCCACTCCGCAAAATGTGGAAATTTTTATCCCCATTAGACTGGAGTGGCATGTCCGACTAGATCACTGATCCATTCATTCCCTTAGTGGCTGCACTTGTTTTTTTCTGGAAGCCCCAAAGAGAATGAATGGAGCTGCGGTCAGAAATCCCACCTGCCGCTGCATTTTAAAATAGTGATAAAAGTGTCCTGTCAGGGATAAAACTTCCCCATTCTTCCGATCGGTGCAATTTCTAATGGTCGGATCTAAGCGATCACCTATCCTGTGGAGCCCATGGATCAGTGATAACTTGTTTTAACCAAGAACCCCATTAATGTAAACTACCGTAATTATACATCCCAGTTATTGGGGTACACGGTAGATGTGCAGCAGCCGCTGGTGTTTTACAGCCGATGCTCCACTATAATGACAGATATTTGCATATAGCTGTAGGGTGGGCCCCTAGAGTCCATTCCTCTGGTGGGCCCCAGACACCCCAGTCCGACGCTGTATATCATACCTCTCAACTTTTGAAGATGGGAAAGAGGGACAAAGTTAGTGGCGCGTGAAGCGCGCCGTGGCAAATTTTAAGCCACGCCTCTGACCACACCCATTCATAACTAGCCACACCCATATCCACGTCCCAACCACACCCATTTAGCACTGCTGATCACACTGTTTCATAAAGAATAATTATAAACAAAAAAATATGGCCACACATTGCTCCATACTGTATAATGGCCGCACATGATGATCCATACTGTATAATGACTGCACATGATGCTCCATCTACTATATAATTGTCTAAGGGTCACTTCCGTCTGTCCTTCTGTCTGTAACGGTTATTCGTTCGCTGATTGGTCTCGCCAGCTGCCTGTCATGGCTGCCGCGACCAATCAGCGACGCGCACAGTCCGGAAGAAAATGGCCGCTCCTTACTCCCCGCACTCACTGCCCGGCGCCCGCATACACCCCTCCGCTCACACAGGGTTAATGCCGGTGGTAACGGACCGCATTATGCCGCGGGTAACGCACTCCGTTACCGCTGCTATTAACCCTGTGTCACCAAGTTTTTTACTATTGACGCAGCCTATGCAGCACCAATAGCAAAAACATCTAATGTTAAAAATAATTTAAAAAAATAAAAAATGATTATATACTCACCTACGCCGCCTTTCCCGTTTCTCGCGATGCAACCGCCACGTTCCGTTGGCACGGATGGTCTGGCAGAAGGACCTGCCGTGACGTCACGGTCATGTGACCGTGACGTCATCACAGGCCCTGCGCACCTGCGCGAACAGGCTGGGAGCGGAAGCTGCCGCCTGTACCTCGCACAGGCGACAGAACTACAAGTATGGTGAGTATGTTAGAACTACAAGGGGCCCTCGGATCGGAAGGTATGTTTATTTTTTATTTTTTAACCTGTGACATACGTGGCTAGGCAATATACTATGTGGCTGGGCAATATACTGCATGGCTCTGTGCTGTATACTACATCGCTGTGCAATATACTGCGTGGCTCTGTGCTGTATGCTACGTCACTGGGCAATATACTACATGGCTGGGCAATATACTACATGGCTGGGCAATATACTATGTCACTGGGCAATATACTACGTGGCTGGGCAATATACTACATGGCTGGGCAATATACTACATCGCTGGGCAATATACTACGTCACTGGGCAATATACTACGTGTCTGACCAATATACTATGTGGACTGTGCAATATACTACGTGGACATGCATATTCTAGAATACCCGATGCGTTAGAATCGGGCCACCATCTAGTACTGTATAATGGCCCCACATGATGCTCCATACTGTATAATGGCCACACATGATGCTCCATACTGTATAATGGCCACACATGATGCTCCATACTGTATAATGGCCCCACATGATGCTCCATACTGTACAATGGCCCCACATAATGCTCCATACTGTACAATGGCCCCACATGATGCTCCATACTGTATATTGGCTGCACATGATGCTCCATACTGTATAACGGCCACACATGATGCTCCATACTGTATAACAGCCACACATGATGCTCCATACTGTAAAATGACCACACATGATGCTCCATACTGTATATTGGCCGCACATGATACAGTGCCTACAAGTAGTATTCAGCCCCCTGCAGATTTAGCAGGTTTACACATTTGGAATTAACTTGGCATTGTGACATTTGGACTGTAGATCAGCCTGGAAGTGTGAAATGCACTGCAGCAAAAAATAATGTTATGTCTTTGTTTATTTTTTTTTTAAATTGGGAAAAGTTTTTTCAGAGGGTCATTTATTATTCAACCCCTCAACCCACCAGAATTCTGTTTGGTTCCCCTAAAGTATTAAGAAGTAGTTCAGGCACAAAGAACAATGAGTTTCACATGTTTGGATTAATTATCTCTTTTTCCAGCCTTTTCTGACTATTTAAGACCCTCCCCAAACTTGTGAACAGCACTCATACATGGTCAACATGGGAAAGACAAAGGAGCATTCCAAGGCCATCAGAGACAAGATCGTGGAGGGTCACAAGGCTGGCAAGGGGTACAAAACCCTTTCCAAGGAGTTGGGCCTACCTGTCTCCACTGTTGGGAGCATCATCCGGAAGTGGAAGGCTTATGGAACTTGTTCTGATCCCTAGTGGCTGAGGATCACAAATAGATCAGCAAGTGATTAAACTAAGGACGAGCTCTAGGGAGATGGTAACTGGACTGATCGCAAATCTGAACCTATCCAAAACAACTAGAGGTAGCCGGTGAACGTGCCTAAAAAATTCCTAGACGTCTCGAGCCAGCCTGAGGAACTAGCTACCCCTAAAGAGAAAGAAAGACCTCGCTTGCCTCCAGAGAAATAATCCCCAAAGATATAGAAGCCCCCAACAAATATTAACGGTGAAGTAAGAAGAAGGCACATACTGTCATCATTCTCAATGGCGAGAGAACATAGCCCAGCATATATGAGAACTAGCTCTTGGAAGATGGAAACTATACTGACCATGAACTAAACCTGCCGCACAACTAGAAGTGGCCGGGTAGCATGCCTACGTTTTTTTATCCCTAGATGCCCAGCGCCAGCCGGAGAACTACCTAATCCTAGCAGAGGAAAAGACAGTCCTGGCTCACCTCTAGATAAATTTTCCCAAAAGGCAGACAGAGGCCCCCACATATATTGGCGGTGATTTTAGATGAAATGACAAACGTAGTATGAAAATAGGTTTAGCAAAATCGAGGTCCGCTTACTAGATAGCATGAAGACAGAAAGGGCACTTTCATGGTCAGCAGAAAACCCTATCAAAACACCATCCAGAAATTACTTTAAGACTCTAGCATTAACTCATAACACCAGAGTGGCAATTTCCGCTCACAAGAGCTTTCCAGACACAGTAACGAAACAGCAGCTGTGAACAGGAACAAAATGCAAAAACACACAAGGACAAAAGTCCAACTTAGCTGGGAGTTGTCTAGTAGCAGGAACATGCACAGAAAGGCTACTGATTACATTGTTGACCGGCATGAAACTGACAGAGGAGCAAGGTTATATAGCGACTCCCACATCCTGATAGGAGCAGGTGAACAGAGGGGATGATGCACACAAGTTAAATTCCACAAGTGGCCACCGGGGGAGCCCAGAATCCAATTTCACAACAGTACCCCCCCCTCAAGGAGGGGGCACCGAACCCTCACCAGAACCACCAGGGTGATCAGGATGAGCCCTATGAAAGGCACGGACAAGATCGGAGGCATGAACATCAGAGGCAGTGACCCAAGAATTATCCTCCTGACCGTATCCCTTCCATTTGACCAGATACTGGAGTTTCCGTCTGGAAACACGAGAGTCCAAGATCTTTTCCACAACGTACTCCAACTCACCCTCAACCAACACCGGAGCAGGAGGCTCAACGGAAGGCACAGCTGGTACCTCATACCTGCGCAACAATGACCGATGAAAAACATTATGAATCGAAAAGGATGCAGGGAGGTCCAAACGGAAGGACACAGGGTTAAGAATCTCCAATATCTTGTACGGGCCGATGAACCGAGGCTTACACTTAGGAGAAGAAACCCTCATAGGGACAAAACGAGAAGACAACCACACCAAGTCCCCAACACAAAGCCGAGGACCAACACGACGACGGCGGTTGGCAAAAAGCTGAGTCTTCTCCTGGGACAACTTCAAATTGTCCACCACCTGCCCCCAAATCTGATGCAACCTCTCCACCACAGCATCCACTCCAGGACAATCCGAAGATTCCACTTGACCGGAGGAAAATCGAGGATGAAACCCCGAATTACAGAAAAACGGGGACACCTGTCATGTTCTCAATGGCAAGAGAACATAGCATAAGCATATATAGGAACTAGCTCTTGGAAGATGGGAACTGAGCTGACCATGAACTAAACCTAACACACAACTAGCAGTGGCCGGGTAGCATGCCTACGTTGATTCTAGATGCCCAGCACCAGCCGGAGGACTAAATAATGCTAGCAGAGGGAAATATTAGTCCTAGCTCACCTCTAGAGAAATACCCCGAAAGGAGACAGAGGCCCCCCACATATATTGGCGGTGAATCAAGATGAAATAACAAACGTAGTATGAAAATAGGTTTAGCAAATTTGAGGTCCACTTACTACATAGCAGAAGACAGAAAGGGCACTTTCATGGTCAGCTGAAAACCCTATCAAAACACCATCCAGAAATTACTTTAAAACTCTGGCATTAACTCATAACACCAGAGTGGCAATTCCTGTTCACAAGAGCTTTCCAGACACAGTAACGAAACTACAGCTGTGAACTGGAACAAAAATGCAAAAACAAACATGGACAAGAGTCCAACTTATCTAGTAGTTGTCTAGGAGCAGGAACAAGCACAGAGAGGCTTCTGATAACATTGTTGACCGGCAAGCAACTAACAGAGCAGCAAGGTTATATAGCGACTCCCACATCTTGATGGGAACAGGTGAACAGAGAAGATGACAACACCAGTTCAATTCCACCAGTAGCCACCGGGGGAGCCCAGAATCCAAATTCACAACAGTACCCCCCCCTCAAGGAGGGGGCACCGAACCCTCACCAGAACCACCAGGGCGATCAGGATGGGCCCTATGAAAGGCACGAACCAGATCAGAGGCATGAACATCAGATGCATTCACCCAAGAATTATCCTCCTGGCCGTATCCCTTCCACTTGACCAGATACTGGAGTCTCCGTCTGGAAACACGAGAGTCTAAGATTTTCTCCACAACGTACTCCAACTCACCCTCAACCAACACCGGAGCAGGAGGCTCAACGGAAGGCACAACCGGTACCTCATACCTGCGCAATAACGACCGATGAAAAACGTTATGAATAGAAAAGGATGCAGGGAGGTCCAAACGGAAGGAAACAGGGTTAAGAATCTCCAATATCTTATACGGGCCGATAAACCGAGGCTTAAACTTAGGAGAAGAGATCCTCATATGGACAAAACGAGAAGACAACCACACCAAATCCCCAACACAAAGCCGAGGACCAACACGACGGTGGCGGTTGGCAAAAAGCTGAGTCTTCTCCTGGGACAACCTCAAATTGTCCACCACCTGCCCCCAGATCTGATGCAATCTCTCCACCACAGCATCCACTCCAGGACAATCCGAAGTTTCCACCTGACCAGAGGAAAATCGAGGATGAAACCCCGAATTACAGAAAAACGGGGACACCAAAGTGGCAGAGCTGGCCCGATTATTGAGAGCGAACTCCGCCAATGGCAAAAAAGCAACCCAATCATCCTGGTCAGCAGACACAAAACACCTCAGATATGTCTCCAGGGTCTGATTAGTCCGCTCGGTCTGGCCATTCGTCTGAGGATGGAAAGCGGACGAAAAAGATAAATCTATGCCCATCCTAGCACAGAATGCCCGCCAAAATCTAGACACGAATTGGGTCCCTCTGTCAGAAATGATATTCTCAGGAATACCATGCAAACGAACAACATTTTGAAAAAACAGAGGAACCAACTCGGAAGAAGAAGGCAACTTGGGCAGAGGAACCAAATGGACCATCTTAGAGAAACGGTCACACACCACCCAGATGACAGACATCTTCTGAGAAACAGGCAGATCTGAAATAAAATCCATCGAGATGTGCGTCCAAGGCCTCTTAGGAATAGGCAAGGGCAACAATAATCCACTAGCCCGAGAGCAACAAGGCTTGGCCCGAGCACAAACGTCACAAGACTGCACAAAGCCTCGCACATCTCGTGACAGGGAAGGCCACCAGAAGGACCTTGCCACCAAATCCCTGGTACCAAAAATGCCAGGATGACCTGCCAACGCAGAAGAATGAACCTCAGAGATGACTCTACTGGTCCAATCATCAGGAACAAACAGTTTATCAGGTGGGCAACGATCCGGTCTATCCGCCTGAAACTCCTGCAAGGCCCGCCGCAGGTCTGGAGAAACGGCTGACAATACCACTCCATCCTTAAGGATACCTGTGGGCTCAGAGTTACCAGGCGAGTCAGGCTCAAAACTCCTAGAAAGGGCATCCGCCTTAACATTCTTAGAACCCGGTAGGTATGACACCACAAAATTAAACCGAGAGAAAAATAATGACCAGCGCGCCTGTCTAGGATTCAGGCGCCTGGCGGTCTCAAGATAAATCAAGTTTTTGTGGTCAGTCAATACCACCACCTGATGTCTGGCCCCCTCAAGCCAATGGCGCCACTCCTCAAAAGCCCACTTCATGGCCAAAAGCTCCTGATTCCCAACATCATAATTCCGCTCAGCGGGCGAAAATTTACGGGAAAAGAAGGCACAAGGCCTCATCACGGAGCAGTCAGAACTTTTCTGCGACAACACTGCCCCAGCTCCAATCTCAGAAGCGTCGACCTCAACCTGAAAAGGTAGAGCAACATCAGGCTGACGTAACACAGGGGCAGAGGAAAAACGGCGCTTAAGCTCCCGAAAGGCCTCCACAGCGTCAGGGGACCAATCAGCAACATCAGCACCCTTCTTAGTCAAATCGGTCAACGGCTTAGCAATATCCGAAAAACCAGCAATAAATCGACGATAAAAGTTAGCAAAGCCCAAAAATTTCTGAAGACTCTTAAGAGAAGAGGGCTGCGTCCAATCACAAATAGCTTGAACCTTGACAGGATCCATTTCAATGGAAGAGGGAGAAAAAATATATCCCAAAAAGGAAATCCTCTGTACCCCAAAAACACACTTAGAACCCTTCACACACAAAGAATTAGACCGCAAAACCTGGAAAACCCTCCTGACTTGCTGGACATGAGAGTCCCAGTCCTCCGAAAAAATCAGAATATCATCCAGATACACAATCATAAATTTATCCAAATAATCGCGAAAAATATCATGCATAAAGGACTGGAAAACTGACGGAGCATTTGAAAGACCAAAAGGCATCACTAAATACTCAAAGTGGCCCTCGGGCGTATTAAATGCGGTTTTCCACTCATCCCCCTGCCTGATTCGCACCAAATTATACGCCCCACGAAGGTCAATCTTAGAGAACCACTTGGCCCCCTTTATGCGAGCAAACAAATCAGTCAGCAACGGCAATGGGTATTGATATTTTACAGTGATTTTATTCAAAAGCCGATAATCGATACATGGTCTCAAAGAGCCGTCTTTTTTTGACACAAAGAAAAAACCGGCTCCTAAGGGAGATGACGATGGACGAATATGTCCCTTTTCCAAGGACTCCTTTATATATTCTCGCATAGCAGCATGTTCAGGCACAGACAGATTAAATAAACGACCTTTTGGGTATTTACTACCCGGGATTAAATCTATGGCACAATCGCACTCTCGGTGCGGAGGTAATGAACCAAGCTTGGATTCTTCAAAGACGTCACGATAGTCAGACAGGAACTCAGGAATTTCAGAGGGAATAGATGATGAAATGGAAACCACAGGTACATCCCCATGAGCCCCCTTACATCCCCAGCTCAACACAGACATAGCTTTCCAGTCGAGGACTGGGTTATGAGATTGCAGCCAAGGCAATCCTAGCACCAAATCATCATGTAGATTATGCAGCACCAGAAAGCGAATAATCTCCTGGTGATCCGGATTAATACGCATAGTTACTTGTGTCCAGTATTGTGGTTTATTATTAGCCAATGGGGTGGAGTCAATCCCCTTCAGAGGAATAAGAGTCTCCAAAGGCTCTAAATCATACCCACAGCGTTTGGCAAAGGACCAATCCATAAGACTCAAAGCGGCGCCAGAGTCGACATAGGCGTCCGTGGTAATAGATGACAAAGAGCAAATCAGGGTCACAGATAGAATAAACTTAGACGGTAAGGTGCAAATGGAAACAGATTTATCAAGCTTTTTAGTGCGCTTAGAGCATGCTGATATAACATGAGTAGAATCACCACAATAGAAACACAACCCATTTTTCCGTCTAAAATTCTGCCGCTCGCTTCGGGACAGAATTCTATCACACTGCATACTCTCTGGCGACTTCTCAGTGGACACCGCCAGATGGTGCACTGGTTTGCGCTCCCGCAAACGCCTATCGATCTGAATAGCCTTTGTCATGGACTCATTCAGACCCGCAGGCACAGGGAACCCCACCATAACATCCTTAATGGCATCAGAGAGACCCTCTCTGAAAGTCGCCGCCAGGGCGCACTCATTCCACTGAGTAAGCACAGACCATTTACGGAATCTTTGACAGTAAATTTCCGCTTCATCTTGCCCCTGAGATAGGGACATCAAAGTTTTTTCTGCCTGAAGCTCCAAATGAGGTTCGTCATAAAGCAACCCCAAGGCCAGAAAAAACGCATCCACATTGAGCAACGCAGGATCCCCTGGTGTCAATGAAAAAGCCCAGTCTTGAGGGTCACCCCGGAGCAAGGAAATCACAATCCTGACCTGCTGTGCAGGGTCTCCGGCAGAGCGAAATTTCAGGGACAAAAATAATTTGCAATTATTTCGAAAATTCTGAAACCCAGATCTATTCCCCGAGAAAAATTCCGGCAAAGGAATTCTCGGCTCAGATACAGGTGCATGACAAACAAAGTCTTGCAAATTTTGTACCTTCGTGGCGAGATTATTCAAACCTGCAGTTACACTCTGAAGATCCATTACAAACAGGTGGACACAGAGCCATTCAAAGATTAGAAGGAGAAAAAAAAAAAAAATTCTCAGCAGACTTCTTATTTCTCTCCTTTCTCAGCCAAGGATTTTAACCCTTTAGTGGGCCGGTCAAACTGTCATGTTCTCAATGGCAAGAGAACATAGCATAAGCATATATAGGAACTAGCTCTTGGAAGATGGGAACTGAGCTGACCATGAACTAAACCTAACACACAACTAGCAGTGGCCGGGTAGCATGCCTACGTTGATTCTAGATGCCCAGCACCAGCCGGAGGACTAAATAATGCTAGCAGAGGGAAATATTAGTCCTAGCTCACCTCTAGAGAAATACCCCGAAAGGAGACAGAGGCCCCCCACATATATTGGCGGTGAATCAAGATGAAATAACAAACGTAGTATGAAAATAGGTTTAGCAAATTTGAGGTCCACTTACTACATAGCAGAAGACAGAAAGGGCACTTTCATGGTCAGCTGAAAACCCTATCAAAACACCATCCAGAAATTACTTTAAAACTCTGGCATTAACTCATAACACCAGAGTGGCAATTCCTGTTCACAAGAGCTTTCCAGACACAGTAACGAAACTACAGCTGTGAACTGGAACAAAAATGCAAAAACAAACATGGACAAGAGTCCAACTTATCTAGTAGTTGTCTAGGAGCAGGAACAAGCACAGAGAGGCTTCTGATAACATTGTTGACCGGCAAGCAACTAACAGAGCAGCAAGGTTATATAGCGACTCCCACATCTTGATGGGAACAGGTGAACAGAGAAGATGACAACACCAGTTCAATTCCACCAGTAGCCACCGGGGGAGCCCAGAATCCAAATTCACAACAGACACCATGGTGGCAGAGCTGGCCCGATTATTGAGGGCGAACTCCGCCAAAGGCAAAAAAGCAACCCAATCATCCTGATCCGCAGACACAAAACACCTCAAATATGTCTCCAAGGTCTGATTAGTCCGCTCGGTCTGGCCATTAGTCTGAGGATGGAAAGCAGACGAAAAAGACAAATCTATGCCCATCCTAGCACAGAATGCCCGCCAAAATCTAGACACGAATTGGGTCCCTCTGTCAGAAACGATATTCTCCGGAATACCATGCAAACGAACAACATTTTGAAAAAACAGAGGAACCAACTCGGAAGAAGAAGGCAACTTAGGCAAGGGAACCAGATGGACCATCTTAGAGAAACGGTCACACACTACCCAGATGACAGACATCTTCTGAGAAACAGGCAGATCCGAAATAAAATCCATCGAGATGTGCGTCCAAGGCCTCTTCGGGATAGGCAAGGGTAACAACAATCCACTAGCCCGAGAACAACAAGGCTTGGCCCGAGCACAAACGTCACAAGACTGCACAAAGCCTCGCACATCTCGTGACAGGGAAGGCCACCAGAAGGACCTTGCCACCAAATCCCTGGTACCAAAGATTCCAGGATGACCTGCCAACGCAGAAGAATGAACCTCAGAGATGACTCTACTGGTCCAATCATCAGGAACAAACAGTCTACCAGGTGGGCAACGATCCGGTCTATCCGCCTGAAACTCCTGCAAGGCCCGCCGCAGGTCTGGAGAAACGGCAGACAATATCACTCCATCTTTAAGGATACTTGTGGGCTCAGAATTACCAGGGGAGTCAGGCTCAAAACTCCTAGAAAGGGCATCCGCCTTAACATTCTTAGAACCCGGTAGGTAAGACACCACAAAATTAAACCGAGAGAAAAACAACGACCAGCGCGCTTGTCTAGGATTCAGGCGCCTGGCAGACTCAAGGTAAATTAAATTTTTGTGGTCAGTCAATACCACCACCTGATGTCTGGCCCCCTCAAGCCAGTGACGCCACTCCTCAAAAGCCCACTTCATGGCCAAAAGCTCCCGATTCCCAATATCATAATTCCGCTCGGCGGGCGAAAATTTACGGGAAAAAAAAGCACAAGGTCTCATCACGGAGCAGTCGGAACTTCTCTGCGACAACACCGCCCCAGCTCCGATTTCAGAAGCGTCGACCTCAACCTGAAAAGGAAGAGCAACATCAGGCTGACGCAACACTGGGGCGGAAGAAAAGCGGCGCTTGAGCTCCCGAAAGGCCTCCACAGCATCAGGGGACCAATCAGCAACATCAGCACCCTTCTTAGTCAAATCAGTCAATGGTTTTACAACATCAGAAAAACCAGCAATAAATCGACGATAAAAGTTAGCAATGCCCAAAAATTTCTGAAGACTCTTAAGAGAAGAGGGTTGCGTCCAATCACCAATAGCCTGAACCTTGACAGGATCCATCTCGATGGAAGAGGGGGAAAAAATGTATCCCAAGAAGGAAATCTTCTGAACCCCAAAAACACACTTAGAACTCTTCACACACAAGGAATTAGACCGCAAAACCTGAAAAACCCTCCTGACCTGCTGGACATGAGAGTCCCAGTCATCCGAAAAAATCAGAATATCATCCAGATACACAATCATAAATTTATCCAAATAATCGCGGAAAATGTCATGCATAAAGGACTGGAAGACTGAAGGGGCATTTGAAAGACCAAAAGGCATCACCAAATACTCAAAATGGCCCTCGGGCGTATTAAATGCGGTTTTCCACTCATCCCCCTGCTTGATTCGCACCAAATTATACGCCCCACGGAGATCAATCTTAGAGAACCACTTGGCCCCCTTTATACGAGCAAACAAATCAGTAAGCAGTGGTAACGGATATTGATATTTAACCGTGATTTTATTCAAAAGTCGATAATCAATACACGGCCTCAAAGAGCCGTCTTTCTTAGACACAAAGAAAAAACCGGCTCCTAAGGGAGATGACGAAGGACGAATATGTCCCTTTTCCAAGGACTCCTTTATATATTCTCGCATAGCAGCGTGTTCAGGCACAGACAGATTAAATAAACGACCCTTAGGGTATTTACTACCCGGGATCAAGTCTATGGCACAATCGCACTCCCGGTGCGGAGGTAGTGAACCAACCTTGGGTTCTTCAAAAACGTCACGAAAGTCAGACAAGAATTCAGGAATCTCAGAGGGAATAGATGATGAAATGGAAACCAAAGGTACGTCCCCATGAGTTCCTTTACATCCCCAGCTTAACACAGACATAGCTCTCCAGTCGAGGACTGGGTTATGAGATTGCAGCCATGGCAATCCCAGCACCAAAACATCATGTAGATTATACAGCACCAGAAAGCGAATAACCTCCTGGTGATCCGGATTAACACGCATAGTCACTTGTGTCCAGTATTGTGGTTTATTACTAGCCAATGGGGTGGAGTCAATCCCTTTCAGAGGTATCGGAGCCTCCAATGGCTCCAAATCATACCCACAGCGTTTGGCAAAGGACCAATCCATAAGACTCAAAGCAGCGCCAGAGTCGACATAGGCGTCCGCGGTAATAGATGACAAAGAACAAATCAGGGTCACAGATAGAATAAACTTAGACTGTAAAGTGCTAATTGAAACAGACTTGTCAGGCTTCTTAGTACGCTTAAAGCATGCTGATATAACATGAGTTGAATCACCACAATAGAAGCACAACCCATTTTTTCGTCTAAAATTCTGCCGCTCGCTTCTGGACAGAATTCTATCACATTGCATATTTTCTGGCGTTTTCTCAGTAGACACCGCCAAATGGTGCACAGGTTTGCGCTCCCGCAGACGCCTATCGATCTGAATAGCCATCGTCATGGACTCATTCAGACTCGCAGGCACAGGGAACCCCACCATAACATCCTTAATGGCATCAGAGAGACCTTCTCTGAAAATCGCCGCCAGGGCGCACTCATTCCACTGAGTAAGCACAGACCATTTGCGGAATTTTTGGCAGTATATTTCAGCTTCATCTTGCCCCTGAGACAAGGACATCAAGGCCTTTTCCGCCTGAAGCTCTAAATGAGGTTCCTCATAAAGCAACCCCAAGGCCAGAAAAAACGCATCCACATTGAGCAACGCAGGATCCCCTGGTGCCAATGCAAAAGCCCAGTCTTGAGGGTCGCCCCGGAGCAAGGAAATTACAATCCTGACCTGCTGTGCAGGGTCTCCGGCAGAGCGAGACTTCAGGGACAAAAACAATTTGCAATTATTTTTAAAATTTTGAAAGTGAGATCTATTCCCCGAGAAGAATTCAGGCAAAGGAATTCTAGGCTCAGACATAGGTGCATGAACAACAAAATCTTGCAAATTTTGTACCTTTGTGGCGAGATTATTCAAACCTGTAGCTACACTCTGAAGATCCATTTGAAACAGGTGAACACAGAGCCATTCAAGGATTAGAAGGAGAGGAAGAGAGGAAGGCTGCAGTATAGGCAGACTAGCAAGTGATTCAATTAAGAGCACACTCAGAACTAGAGGGAAAAAAAAAAAAAATTGTAGCAGACTTCTTTTTTCTCTCCTTTCTCAGCCAGTAATTTAACCCTTTTTTGGGCCGGTCAAACTGTCATGATTCTCAATGGCGAGAGAACATAGCCCAGCATATATGAGAACTAGCTCTTGGAAGATGGAAACTATACTGACCATGAACTAAATCTGCCGCACAACTAGAAGTGGCCGGGTAGCATGCCTACGTTTTTTTATCCCTAGATGCCCAGCGCCAGCCGGAGAACTACCTAATCCTAGCAGAGGAAAAGACAGTCCTGGCTCACCTCTAGAGAAATTTTCCCAAAAGGCAGACAGAGGCCCCCACATATATTGGCGGTGATTTTAGATGAAATGACAAACGTAGTATGAAAATAGGTTTAGCAAAATCGAGGTCCGCTTACTAGATAGCATGAAGACAGAAAGGGCACTTTCATGGTCAGCAGAAAACCCTATCAAAACACCATCCAGAAATTACTTTAAGACTCTAGCATTAACTCATAACACCAGAGTGGCAATTTCCGCTCACAAGAGCTTTCCAGACACAGTAACGAAACAGCAGCTGTGAACAGGAACAAAATGCAAAAACACACAAGGACAAAAGTCCAACTTAGCTGGGAGTTGTCTAGTAGCAGGAACATGCACAGAAAGGCTACTGATTACATTGTTGACCGGCATGAAACTGACAGAGGAGCAAGGTTATATAGCGACTCCCACATCCTGATAGGAGCAGGTGAACAGAGGGGATGATGCACACAAGTTAAATTCCACAAGTGGCCACCGGGGGAGCCCAGAATCCAATTTCACAACAACATACATAAGGATGAAATCAGATTCAGCAAAAGAGGCCCACTAGTACTAGAAAGCAGAAAATAGAGCAGGGGTCTATGCGATCAATAAAAAACCCTTACAAAATATCCATCCTGAGATTTCAAGAACCCACACACCAACTAATGGTGTGTGGGGAGAAACTCAGCCCACTAGAGCAACCAGCAAGCGAGGGAATTACATTTTAGCAAGCTGGAACAGAAAACATGATAAACACTGCTGATCAAAAAATGAGCAAACAAAACTTAGCTTATCCTGGATGGACTGGGAGCAAGGTAGTCAGAAGGAATCTGAGTAGCACTGATTACATCGACAGCCGGCAACAAGTGGAAGTAAAACAGAGCTATATAGGAACCTCCCAGAGGATAACAAACCAGCTGATAGCCAGAGACCAGCAGGATAACAGGCAAAGCCACCAGGGGGAGCCCAAAGCAAAAGTCACACCATACCACCAGTGACCACAAGAGGGAGCCTGAACACAGAGTTCACAACAGTACCCCCCCTTGAGGAGGGGTCACCGAACCCTCATGAAAACCACCAGGGCGATCAGGATGAGCCACATGGAAGGCACGAACCAAATCGGCTGCATGAACATCAGAGGCGACAACCCAAGAATTATCCTCCTGACCATAGCTTTTCCATTTAACCAAATACTGGAGCCTCCGTCTAGAAATACGAGAATCCAAGATCTTCTCCACCACGTATTCCAATTCTCCCTCAACCAGCACCGGGGCAGGAGGCTCAACCGGAGGAACCACAGGCACCACATACCTCCGCAACAACGAGCGATGGAACACATTATGAATAGCAAATGATGCTGGGAGGTCCAGACGAAATGACACAGGGCCAAGGACTTCCAGAATCTTATAAGGACCGATAAACCGAGGCTTGAACTTAGGAGAGGAGACCTTCATAGGAACGAAGCGAGAAGACAACCACACCAAGTCCCCAACGCAAAGTCGGGGACCCACACAGCGACGGCGGTTGGCAAAGAGCTGAGCCTTCTCTTGAGACAGCTTCAAATTGTCCACCACATGATTCCAAATCTGATACAACCTATCAACCACAACATCCACTCCAGGACAGTCAGAAGGCTCCACCTGACCCGAGGAAAAACGAGGATGAAACCCCGAATTACAAAAGAAAGGAGAAACCAAAGTAGCAGAACTAGCCCGATTATTAAGGGCAAACTCAGCCAACGGCAAAAAAGTAACCCAGTCGTCCTGATCAGCAGAAACAAAACATCTTAAATAAGTCTCCAAGGTCTGATTAGTTCGCTCGGTTTGGCCATTCGTCTGAGGATGGAAGGCCGACGAAAAAGACAAATCAATGCCCAATTTAGCACAAAAGGTCCGCCAAAATCTAGACACAAACTGGGATTCTCTGTCAGAAACAATGTTCTCAGGAATCCCGTGCAAACGAACCACATTTTGAAAAAACAGTGGAACCAACTCGGAGGAGGAAGGCAACTTAGGCAAGGGCACCAAATGGACCATCTTAGAAAAACGATCACACACCACCCAGATGACAGACATTCTCTGAGAGACAGGGAGATCTGAAATAAAATCCATGGAAATGTGTGTCCAAGGCCTCTTCGGGACAGGCAAAGGTAACAGCAAACCACTGGCTCGAGAACAGCAAGGCTTAGCCCGAGCACAAATTCCACAAGACTGCACAAAGGGACGCACATCCCGCGACAAGGAAGGCCACCAAAAAGACCTGGCCACCAAGTCTCTGGTACCAAATATTCCAGGATGGCCCGCCAACACCGAAGAATGAACCTCGGAGATGACTCTGTTGGTCCATCTATCCGGGACAAACAGTCTCTCCGTTGGACAGCGATCAGGTCTATCCGCCTGAAACTCTTGCAGCACATGTCGCAAATCTGGGGAGATGGCAGACAAAATCACCCCTTCTCTAAGAATACCAGCCGGCTCTGAATCTCCAGGAGAGTCAGGCACAAAACTCCTAGAAAGAGCATCAGCCTTCACATTCTTCGAACCAGGCAGGTACGAAACCACGAAATCAAAACGAGAGAAAAACAACGACCAACGAGCCTGTCTGGGATTCAGCCGCTTGGCCGACTCGAGATAAATCAAATTCTTGTGATCAGTCAAGACCACCACACGATGCTTAGCTCCCTTGAGCCAATGTCGCCACTCCTCAAATGCCCACTTCATAGCCAACAACTCCCGATTACCGACATCATAATTCCGCTCGGCAGGCGAAAACTTTCTTGAAAAGAAAGCACATGGCTTCATCACAGAGTCATCGGAGCTTCTCTGCGACAAAACAGCCCCCGCTCCAATCTCGGAAGCATCAACCTCCACCTGGAAGGGAAGTAAGTGAGACATCTGGCTGACATAAGACCGGAGCCGAAGAAAACCGGCGCTTCAGCTCCCGAAAGGCCTCCACAGCCGCAGAGGACTAATTAGTTACATCAGAACCTTTCTTGGTCAAATCCGTCAAAGGCTTAACAACACCAGAAAAATTAGCTATGAAGCGACGGTAAAAATTAGCAAAACCCAAGAACTTTTGAAGACTCTTAACCGATGTAGGCTGCGTCCAGTCATGAATAGCCTGAACCTTGACTGGGTCCATCTCAATAGTAGAAGGAGAAAAAATGAAACCCAAAAAAGAAATCTTCTGGACTCCAAAAAGACATTTTGAGCCCTTCACAAATAAAGCATTGTCACGCAGGACCTGAAAGATCCTGACCTGCTTAACATGAGACTCCCAATCATCCGAAAAAACCAGAATATCATCCAGATACACAATCATAAACTTATCCAGATATTCACGGAAGATGTCGTGCATAAAGGACTGAAAGACTGAAGGAGCATTAGAAAGTCCAAAAGGCATCACCAGGTACTCAAAATGGCCTTCAGGCGTATTAAATGCAGTTTTCCATTCATCACCCTGTTTTATACGCACAAGGTTATACGCACCACGAAGATCTATCTTGGTGAACCAACTAGACCCCCTAATGCGAGCAAACAAATCAGTTAACAATGGCAAAGGATACTGAAATTTGACCGTGATTTTATTCAAAAGGCGATAATCAATACAAGGTCTCAGGGAACCATCCTTCTTAGCCACAAAAAAGAATCCCGCACCAAGAGGGGAAGAGGACGGGCGAATATGTCCCTTCTCCAAAGACTCCTTTATATAACTCCGCATGGCAGCATGCTCCGGCACAGATAAATTGAAAAGTCGTCCCTTAGGAAACTTACTACCAGGAATCAAATTTATAGCACAATCACAGTCCCTATGAGGAGGTAGAGAATTGAGTTTGGGCTCCTCAAATACATCCTGGTAGTCTGACAGAAACGTAGGGACTTCAGAAGGAGTGGACGAAGCTATTGACACCACAGGAGCGTCACCATGAATTCCCTGACAACCCCAACTTGACACAGACATAGCTTTCCAATCCAGGACTGGATTATGAGTCTGCAACCATGGTAGACCCAACACGACAACATCATGCAAATTATGCAATACAAGAAAGCGAATCACCTCCTGATGAACAGGAGTCATGCACATGGTCACTTGTGTCCAGTACTGAGGTCTATTCGTAGCCAATGGCGTAGAGTCAATTCCTCTTAGTGGAATAGGGAATTTTAAAGGCTCCAAATCAAAACCACAGCGCCTGGCAAATGACCAATCCATCAGACTCAGGGCAGCACCTGAATCTACAAAGGCATTAACCGGGTAAGATGACAGGGAACACATCAGGGCAACAGACAAAATGAACTTAGGCTGTAAAGTACCAATGGTGACAGATTTATCAACCTTTATTTGCGCTTAGAGCATGCTGAGATAACATGAGCTGAGTCACCACAGTAAAAGCACAACCCATTTTGCCGTCTATAATTTTGCCGTTCACTTCTGGTCAGAATTCTGTCACATTGCATAGATTCAGGTGTCTGTTCAGAAGACACCGCCAAATGGTGCACAGGTTTGCGCTCCCGCAACCGCCGATCAATCTGAATGGCCAGAGTCATTGACTCATTCAGACCTGCAGGCGTAGGGAACCCCACCATGACATTCTTAATGGCTTCAGAAAGACCTTCTCTGAAATTTGCAGCCAGGGCACACTCATTCCACTGAGTAAGCACCGACCATTTCCGAAATTTCTGGCAGTACACCTCTGCTTCATCTTGCCCCTGCGAGAGGGCCAATAACGCTTTTTCAGCCTGGTTCTCAAGATTAGGTTCCTCATAGAGCAATCCAAGGGCCAGAAAAAACGCATCCACACTGAGCAATGCAGGATCCCCTGGCGCCAATGAGAAGGCCCAATCTTGAGGGTCACCATGCAAAAAGGAAATAATAATCCTAACTTGCTGAATGGCATCACCAGAGGAATGAGGTTTCAAAGAAAGAAACAACTTACAATTCTTCTTAAAATTTAGGAACCTAGATCTATCTCCAGAAAACAACTCCGGAATAGGTATCCTAGGCTCAGACATAGGACTGTGAACAACAAAATCCTGAATACTCTGAACTCTAGCAGCAAGATGATCCAGACTGGAAGCCAAGCTCTGGACATCCATGTCAGCAGCTGAACTCAGAGCCACACCAAGATTAAGAGGAGGAGAGAAGCTAGCACAGCAGCTAGACACACGGCAACAACAAGAAAAAAAAAAAAATTCTCAAGGCTTCTTTTCTCCTGCTTCTGCCATGCAATTAACACTTTGCGGGCCGGCTGTACTGTTCTGATCCCTAGTGGCTGAGGATCACAAATAGATCAGCAAGTGATTAAACTAAGGACGAGCTCTAGGGAGATGGTAACTGGACTGATCGCAAATCTGAACCTATCCAAAACAACTAGAGGTAGCCGGTGAACGTGCCTAAAAAATTCCTAGACGTCTCGAGCCAGCCTGAGGAACTAGCTACCCCTAAAGAGAAAGAAAGACCTCGCTTGCCTCCAGAGAAATAATCCCCAAAGATATAGAAGCCCCCAACAAATATTAACGGGGAAGTAAGAAGAAGGCACATACATAGGGATGAAATCAGATTCAGCAAAAGAGGCCCACTAGTACTAGAAAGCAGAAAATAGAGCAGGGGTCTATGCGATCAATAAAAAACCCTTACAAAATATCCATCCTGAGATTTCAAGAACCCACACACCAACTAACGGTGTGTGGGGAGAAACTCAGCCCACTAGAGCAACCAGCAAGCGAGGGAATTACATTTTAGCAAGCTGGAACAGAAAACATGATAAACACTGCTGATCAAAAAATGAGCAAACAAAACTTAGCTTATCCTGGATGGACTGGGAGCAAGGTAGTCAGAAGGAATCTGAGTAGCACTGATTACATCGACAGCCGGCAACAAGTGGAAGTAAACCAGCGCTATATAGGAACCTCCCAGAGGATAACGAACCAGCTGATAGCCAGAGACCAGCAGGATAACAGGCAAAGCCACCAGGGGGAGCCCAAAGCAAAAGTCACACCATACCACCAGTGACCACAAGAGGGAGCCTGAACACAGAGTTCACAACAGGAACTACTGTTAGCCTTCCACGGCCTGGACAGCCTTTGAAAGTTTCCTCCCGTGCCGAGGCCAGGTTTTCCAAAGAGTCAAGGCTAACCCAAGGACAACAAGGAAGGAGCTCCAGGAAGATCTCATGGCAGTGGGGACATTGGTTTCAGTCAAAACCATAAGTAACGTACTCCACCGCAATGGTCTCCGTTCCAGACGAGCCCGTAAGGTACCTTTACTTTCAAAGCGTCATGTCAAGGCTCGTCTACAGTTTGCTCATGATCACTTGGAGGACTCGACTGACTGGTTCAAGGTTCTCTGGTCTGATGAGACCAAGATCGAGATCTTTGGTGCCAACCACACACGTGACGTTTGGAGACTGGATGGCACTGCATACGACCCCAAGAATACCATCCCTACAGTCAAGCATGGTGGTGGCAGCATCATGCTGTGGGGCTGTTTCTCAGCCAAGGGGCCTGGCCATCTGGTCCGCATCCATGGGAAGATGGATAGCACGGCCTACCTGGAGATTTTGGCCAAGAACCTCCGCTCCTCCATCAAGGATCTTAAGATGGGTCGTCATTTCATCTTCCAACAAGACAACGACCCAAAGCACACAGCCAAGAAAACCAAGGCCTGGTTCAAGAGGCAAAAAATCAAGGTGTTGCAGTGGCCTGGTCAGTCTCCTTACCTTAACACAATTGAAAACTTGTGGAAGGAGCTCAAGATTAAAGTCCACATGAGACACCCAAAGAACCTAGATAACTTGGAGAAGATCTGCATGGAGGAGTGGGCCAAGATAACTCCAGAGACCTGTGCCGGCCTGATCAGGTCTTATAAAAGACGATTATTAGCTGTAATTGCAAACAAAGGTTATTCCACAAAATATTAAACCTAGGGGTTGAATAATAATTGACCCACACTTTTATGTTTAAAATTTATAAAAATTTAACTGAGCAACAAAACTTTTTGGTTTGTAAGATTTATGCATCTGTTAATAAATCCTGCTCTTGTTTGAAGTTTGAAGGCTCTAACTTATTTGCATCTTATTAAACCTGCTAAATCTGCAGGGGGTTGAATACTACTTGTAGGCACTGTACTTTGTACCGTATAATGGCCACACATAGCTACTCCTACACACGCGGCTGCACTCCGTACACACGCGCTCCGCTCCATACACCTTGTACACACGCGGCTCCGCTCCGTACACCTCGTACACATTTAGCTCCGCTCCATACACCTCATACACACACGACTCCGCTCCGTACACCTCATACACACGGCTCCACTCCATACACCTCATACACACACTGCTCCGCTCGATACACCTCATAGGCTGGTTTCACACTTGCGTTTTTTGCCGCTGCGTTTTAGCGCCAGAAAACACATGCGGTTTTTTTTCTATACTTAACATTAAAAACGCATGCATTTTTTTGCATGCGTTTTGACGCGTTTTTGGCAACGCATGCGTTTTTTTATGCTTGCGTTTTGTTGCAGAAATGCTACCTGTAGTAATTTCTAGCGGCGTTTTTTTGTCGCAAAAAAAGCATGCGTTTTTTTTGCGGCAAAAAAATTTATTGCTGTCTATGTAAACGTATGCATTTTTAAGCACATGCATTTTTAAACGCATGCGTTTTTATAGAAAAACACAAGAAAAAACAAGAAAACCCTAACCCTAATCCTAACCCTAGGGTTACTAGGGATCCTAACCCTAACCCTAACCGTAACCCTAGGGATCCTAACCCTAACCCTAACCCTAGGGTTACTAGGGATCCTAACCCTAACCCTAACCGTAACCCTAGGGATCCTAACCCTAACCCTAACCCTAGGGATCCTAACACTAACCCTTAGGGTTAGGGTTAGGATCCTAACCCTTAGGGTTAGGGTTAGGATCCCTAGGGTTATGGTTAGGGTTAGGATCCCTAGTAACCCTAGGGTTAGGGTTAGGATCCCTAGGGTTACGGTTAGGGTTAGGGTTAGGATCCCTAGTAACCCTAGAGTTAGGGTTAGGATCCCTAGGGTTAGGGTTAGGGTTAGGCTCCCTAGGGTTAGGGTTAGGGTTAGGATCCCTAGGGTTAGGGTTAGGGTTAGGATCCCTAGGGTTACTAGGGATCCTAACCCTAACCCTAACCCTAGCTATTTCTGTTTATAGTGGGTTTTCTAGTTGATTTTGATGATTGGCAGCTGTCACACACTTGTCATCATGCGTTTCAAAAACGCGAACGCAGGAAAAAACGCTTGTAAACGCGTCAAAACGCCGCTTTTTTTACCACATGCAAAAACGCATGCGTCTAAAAAACGCAGCGTTTAAACGCGTTTACATGCGTTTTTGCACCAAATGCGTTTGCGTTAAAAACGCTGCGTTTTTAAACGCAAGTGTGAAACCAGCCTTACACACACGCGCTCCGCTCCGTACACCTCGTACACACACGCGCTCCTCTCCGTACACCTCGTACACACACGGCTCCGCTACGTACACCTCGTACACACTCGCGCTCCGCTCCGTACACCTCGTACACACACGCACTCCGCTCCATACACCTTGTACACATTCAGCTCTGCTCCATACACCTCGTACACACACGCACTCCACTCCGTACACCTCGTACACACACGCGCTCCGCTCTGTACACCTCGTACACACACGTGCTCCGCTCCATACACCTCGTACACACACGCGCTCCGCTCCGTACACCTCGTACACACATGCGCTCCGCTCCATACACCTCGTACACACACGCGCTCCGCTCCGTACACCTCGTACACACACGCGCTCCGCTCCGTACACCTTGTACACATTCAGCTCTGCTCCATACACCTCGTACACACACGCACTCCACTCCGTACACCTCGTACACACACGCGCTCCGCTCTGTACACCTCGTACACACACGTGTTCCGCTCCATACACCTCGTACACACACGCGCTCCGCTCCGTACACCTCGTACACACATGCGCTCCGCTCCATACACCTCGTACACAGACGCGCTCCGCTCCATACACCTCATACACACACGCGCTCTGCTCCATACACCTCGTACACACACGCGCTCCGCTCCATACACCTCGTACACACACGCGCTCCGCTCCATACACCTCGTACACACACGGCTCCACTACATCCACACTGTACACCTCCTGACCCCACACACAGCAGCTTACCTCATCCAGCAGGCACCATGGCAAGTTGGCAACCAGCACAGAGCCGAGTCCTGCAATCCACAAGGTCCCGATCATGTGACCCCTGACTCCTCCCCCTGTGACCTCATCACTGGTCCTGAGGCCACGAAGCAGCCAATATGTGGTGTGCTGTGCTCAGGCAGCTCTGCAGGTGCAGGGAAGAGGCTGACCGCAGTGACCGCCTGATATTGCAGCACACCTCCCAACCACTGCGGGACAACTAATGTCCCACCCGGGATCGCGGGGCTGACTGTCAAAATCAGGACAGTCCCGCTGTATCCGGGATGGTTGGGAGGTATGATATATATTTGCACGACTAATCACTTGAACAAACACAGTATGGACACAGTGCATTGTCCTCTTTGTGATCGCCCAGAGCAGACGCCCTGACAGCATATGCTCAAACAGAAAACAACTGGATTTGTTTTTCTGCCATCCAGCCACTAGGTTTAGTCAGCTTTCTAGGTCACCAAATTCTCTATTACAAGTGCTCGGTATACAGGAGCTCTCACAGTCTCCATCAATCCATCTGTATTCTCAATAACAGGAATGTTCTTGGATTTGCTGCGACTTCTATCTAACTCTCCCTAACTAAACAGTCGGTGACCTGTCACACATCTCAGTTTACTCCATCTTTATCACACCGTCCAATTTTTATCACTTCAGGCTCTCGATCCTTCTGCATCTCTTCAGGCAGGACTTCTCCTCACAATTTACCTCACGAGACTCAGACACAAAACACTTCCTGTTTTCCAGAGATTTCTTCTCTGGTTCAAAGGTGACCTCTAGTGGCTGAACTAAGTTATTGCAGCATCATTTCTTATAACAGAAAACATTGAAAACATTAACATGCTACAGTTACATGCAGGGCCGCCATCAGGGCGTTACTGCCCTGACTGGCATATGGGGCCCGCTGAGCAGAGGGGGCCCACATCGGGTCCCATCTCTTCTGCTCACTGGGCCCCAGTAGCAGGATTCAGCCAGTGCCATAACCGAACTTGCGTCAGAGACTCAGGTTCAGTTAAATTCTATTGCCATGTGGGCCCGCACCGCAATAGTTAAAAGCCACCAGCCAATAGGAGGCTGGCAGCTGAAGTCATACGCCGATGAGTACGCTCTTGAAATGCCTGGGGTGGACATCGGTGCTGGACCGCGGCCAGGTAAGGAAAAAGTGTTTTTTTTATTTTTATTGAAAGTAGCAAGCCACAATATGTTTTGGTGGCAGGATGGAGCCACATGGATCATGTGGTTCCATCCTGCCCCATCTGTCTCCGTCCTTCCTCATGCAGGAAAGTGACACATGCTGCAGGATCTTGGGGCAGGATGGAGACAGATGGACCACGATGGAATCTCATGGTGCAGGATGTAGACATGGGGCAGAATAGAGACAGATGATGCCGGATCATGGGGTAGGATGGAGACAGATGGGACAGGATGGAGACAGATGGGGCACGATCATGGAGCAGGATGGACACAGATGGGGCAGGATCATGGGGCAGGATGGAGACACATGGTGCAGGATCATGGTGCAGGATGGAGACATGGGCAGGATGGAGACACATGGTGAGGGATCATGGGGCAGGATGGAGACACATGGTGCAGGATCATGGGGCAGGATGGAGACAGAGGGAGGGATGGAGACACATGGTGCAGGATCATGGTGCAGGAGGGAGACATGGGGCAAGATGGAGAGAGATGGTGCAGGATCATAAGGCAGGATGGAGACAGATGGAGCAGAATCATAAGGCAGGATGGAGACAGATGGGGCAGGATCATGGGGCAGGATGGAGACACATGGTGCAGGATCATGGTGCAGGATGGAGACATGGGCAGGATGGAGACACATGGTGAGGGATCATGAGGCAGGATGGAGACACATGGTGCAGGATCATGGGGCAGGATGGACACAGATGGGGCAGGATCATGGGGCAGGATGGAGACACATGGTGCAGGATCATGGTGCAGGATGGAGACATGGGCAGGATAGAGACACATGGTGAGGGATCATGGGGCAGGATGGAGACACATGGTGCAGGATCATGGGGCAGGATGGAGACAGAGGGAGGGATGGAGACACATGTTGCAGGATCATGGTGCAGGAGGGAGACATGGGGCAAGATGGAGAGAGATGGTGCAGGATCATAAGGCAGGATGGAGACAGATGGAGCAGAATCATAAGGCAGGATGGAGACAGATGGAGCAGGATGGAGACACATGGTAAAGGATCATGGGACAGGATGAAGACAGATGGGACAGGAACATGGGGCAGGATGGAGACACGTGGTGCAGTATCATGAGGCAGGCTGGAGATATTTTGCAGGATGCAGACACGTGGTGCAGAGATTATGGGCAGGATGGAGACAGATAGGGAGGTATGGAGACAGATGGGGCAGGATAGAGACACATGGTGCAGGATCATGGGGCAGGATGGAGACACATGATGCAGGATCATGGGGCAGGATAGAGACATGGGGCAGGATAGACATATGGTGCAGGATCATGGGGCGGGATGGAGACAGATGGGAAAGGATCATGGGGCAGGATGGAGACAGATGGGACAGGATCATGGGGCAGGATGAAGACAATAACCAGGAGATAACCGAGGTACGGGAGGGTGAGGCAGAAGGAGAGTCATGTGGATGCCGGAGGTCAGACAGTCGAGAGAATCAAACAGACCAGATCAAGCAAGGAGAGCAAACAAACAACACAGTATGCACACGCACACCAGGGGGTCAGGCACAAAGACAAAATGAAAGTATAACTGATAATCCTAGTCCAGCTTGGGTATAAATATCCCTCCCGGATCCAAAAGGAGGCCACAACAATTAACCCTGAGAGGGCAGGGCATTAACCCTGTCCAAACCATGTCAGTACCCCCTCTTAACAGGGGGCCACTGGACCCCCAGGCTTCTCTGGATATCAGGCATGGAAGGCCTGCACCAGACGATCAACATGCACTGAACTGGCCAGGACCCATGACCGATCCTCCAGAGAATACCCTTTCCAATGTATCATATACTGGAGCTTCCGGCGCACCCACCGAGCGTCAATGATACACCCACCTCGTACTCTAGCTGTCCCTCTGCCAATACTGGCACAGTATCAGACAAGGAATCTTCCCTAACCATCCCCACTGGCATTAACAGGGACCTGTGGAAAACATCAGATATTTTGAAGGAGGTGGGCAACTGTAGGCTGTAGGCCACCGGATTGACTGCCTCCACAATTTTGTATGGACTAATAAACTTGGGGCCCACCTTCATAGATGGTATCTTAAGCTTGATATTATGGGTGGATAACCACACCTTCTCCCCTACTACAAACGCCGAACCTGGCCCCCTTCTGTCTGCAAATCATTGTATCATGCATTTGGCTCCAGGACAACCTGAATCCATGTGGGAAAATTCCCCAAAATGTGGGTCAAACTCATAGTTGACCTGAAAGGGAGATTTTCCAGTGGACTGACTCACACGAGAGTTGAATGCAAATTCTGCCATGGGCAATACCTCATACCAGTCCTCCTGTGTGGAAGAGGCCAGGCATCTCAGAATTTGCTCTAAAGATTAGTTTGTGCGTTCAGTCTGTCCATTAGAATCTGGGTGATATGAAGAGGAGAAAGCGTAATCCCCAGCTTCTTACAAAAAGCCCTCCAAAAACCTGTCCACAACCTGCACACCTCTGTCCGACACTACATTCACACGCACTCTATGCAACCGAACAGCATGCTGTATAAATAAGCTGGCCAAGGTTTCAGCAGATGGTAATGCAGGCAGAGGTACAAAGTGGGCTTGCTTGGAGAACCTATCCACCACCACCCATACCACTGAGTTGCCCCTAGAAGGAGGGAGATTTGTTATAAAGTCCATGGACAAATGTGTCCATGGCCTATCCGGAATTGGCAGGCACTAATTCCCCAGCTGTCCAGATATGAGAACTCTTGGAATGGGCGCACACCTCACATGCAGTCACAAACTTTATAATATCTGATACCATAGAGGGTCACCAGAAACCCTCAGCAACTGCTCCCCGTGTAGCTGCAATCCCAGGATGGGCACTTAACACAGGTGGAGGTTTACTACCAGGAGCCCGGGTTTGGGCCTCCAAAATCTCTCTCTGCAAATCGGATGAGATTTCAGCCACAACTACTCCTGGCTGAAGAATGGAGGAGGGGGGTTCTGGAGGAAACACAGAATCAAAGCTTTGGGATAAAGCATCAGCCTTAATATTTTTAGATCCTGGGCAGAATGTGATGGTAAATTGAAATCGAGAAAATAAAGCACCCACTGAGCCTGTATGGGGGTCAATCTCTTTGCAGACTTGATATAGGGCAAATTTTTATGATCAGTGATAACTGTATTGGGGTGGACGGCCCCCTCCAGGAATTGCCTCCATTCTTCAAAAGCCAACTTAGCCACCAACAATTCCCTATTGCCAACATCATAATTTCTCTCGGCTGGAGAGAATTTTTTAGAAAAGAAGGCGTATGGCTTCAGATTAGCGAGTGTAGAAGGACCCTGAAACAAAGCTGCTCCCACCCCAACCTCAGAAGCGTCAACCTCCTCAATAAAAGGTCTTGACGGACCGGGTTGTACCAACACAGGAGCTGAAGTAAAACATTTGTTTAGTGTCAGGAAAGAATTTTTTCAGCCACAGACCAATTTTTCACATCAGCCTCCTTGAGGGTGAGGTCCATCAAAGGCTTTACCACCTGTGAAAAACCCTTAATGAACTTCCTATAGAAGTTAGCAAAGCCAAACAATCGCTGCAACCCCTTCAAGTCCTGAGGCGCACCCAATCCGTAATGGCCCGGACCTTTTCAGGATCCATTTGGAATCCCTCCCCTGACACAATTAAACCCAGAAAAGATAGTTCTTGCACAAAGAAATTAAAATTTTTCCAGTTTATCATATAAATGATTCTCCCTGAGTCTCCTAAGAACCAAACGCAGATGGTGCAAGTGGGTTTGACTGTCCGTTGAGTACAGAAAATGACCACATAATGCCAAATTAGGTTATAGAAAATAACATTAATGACATTTTGAAAAACGGCAGGAGCGTTAGTGAGACCAAAGGGCATAACTAAGTTTTCAAACAGCCCCTCAGTCGTCAGGAACGCTGTTTTCCATTCATCCCCTTCCTGGACCCTTATAAGTTTATAGGCCCCTTGTATATCGAGCTTAGAGAACCATTTGGCCCCTGTGAGTTGGTTACATAAATCGGAGATCAGGGGAAGAGGGTACATGTTTTTTACTGTAATTTTGTTCAGTTCCCGAAAGTCGAGGCACGGCCGCAAACCACCATCTTTCTTTTTTACGAAAAAGAACCCTGCTGCCAGGGGTGAAACAGAAGGCCGAATATGCCCCTTGCGGAGACTCTATGCTATGTACTCCTTCATGGCTTGATGCTCAGGCCCAGACAAATTAAACAGGCGAGCCTTGGGTAACTTGGCTCCCGGGACGAAATCAATGGCACAATCGAAAGGTCTATGTGGTGGAAGTGCCTCAGCCTCACTTTAGGAAAACAAGTCTTCAAAGTCCTACAGGTATTCTGGAATACCCTCTAGACCGACAGACGACACAGATACAGATTTGATGGGTGACAAGAGGTACCGGGTTACAACATATATCGTTATCCTTACATCCCCACTAAGTGATCTCCCCCATCACCCAATCAATGATAGGATTATGGCGTTGAAGCCAAATTATCTAGAACAAAACAACTTAATTTTTCCCCATAAGTAGAAAAAACTTCAGACATGAAACAAATTCCATCCCGGGTGGGAGGAGATGAGTCAATAGCCACAATTTTAACAGGATCCTTAAGCCTGACTGTCCCTTTCTTATTAAGAGTCACCACCCGGGCATCGAACAGGTTAATGCTAGAACCACAGTCAACAAAGGGGGTGATCATGACAGGACCACCAGCAAGTTCCAATTCCATTTGAAGCAAAATCTTAGCAAGTGAGGAAAAATGTACCTGGTAGTCTGGGTAACCTCCTTGATCATTACCCAGACTTAGGAGTTTCCCAACGGCTTAGCAGAAGGACAAGAGGGACAGTCCCTTTTCCAATGTCCAAAGGCTCCACAGTAAAAGCATAGTTGGTTGTCTCTGTGGTGACTTCTCTCTCTTTCCAGCAAGAAAAAGTGAGCGGGCACCACTAAAGGTAATATATAGGGGTGCTACCATAGCGTCTTACAAATGCATGCTGGAGAAGAAAAAGGAAAAAGAAGACGCTAAAAGGTGCACACATCTGATATATACTGTATGTGAAAAAAACAGCTTTATTGAAGCAACAACAGGTGCACATACAAATATAAAACACATTTAAAAACATTTAAAATACATACAAATCATGGCTCAATGGGGTCATAATGGCTAGGTATAAACAGAGGTCGACCTTTGTTTATTTCTTTCTTTTTCTTCTCTCTCTTTCCATCATCGAGATAGCCCTAACCTCCATGGGCTCGGGGACGGATGCAGTGTCACTCAGGTTGGAGTATAATGAGGTCTCCTGCTGCATCACTCCTCTAGCATGAAGCCTCCGGTCCATAAGGACTGACTGCGTCATGGCGTCCTCCAGGATATAGGAAGGAGAGTATAATGCCAGAGCATCCTGTAAACGGTTGGACAGACCCCTGTGGAACAACCCCCTCACTCAGCGCAGCATCATTCCAGGATACTTCAGTGGACCAGCATCGAAACTCTCTGCAGAACCATTCGGCTGAGTGCCTCCCCTGTGTCACACTCATCACCTTATCCTCTGCCAGACGCACTCTATCAGGTTCATCATAAATGTGCCCCAAAGCCTCAAAGAACTGGTTCACCGACATATGTTCAGAAAAAGAGGGAGAGAGAGAGAAAGCCCATGCCTGTGGAGCCCCCCTTATCAAGGACATAATGATCCCCACCCTCTGCCTTTCATTACCAGAAGCTCGGGGACGTAACTCAAAAAACAACTTGCATACCTCTTTAAAAACAATCAACAAAATTTTTATCCCAGGAAAAATTGTGAGGTAACTTTACTGGTGGTTCGGGGTCCACTAGGGACACATCAGTGGGGCCCCCATCCTGAGTGCCCAACAGAACAGGACCCTGTAGAGCGCCTGCCACATATCTCTGCACCTGTTGGTGCGAGGGAACCAGGGCTTGCTGCTCCATAGACAGCTTCTGCATAAATTGGGAGAGCTCATTAACATGCCCCTTGAGAGCACATACCGGATCCATAATAAACTCACACCTCCCCACCTGGAAGAGACTGTATGGTCAATCATAATGTCAAGGATCCCGGGTGTAACTACTGCTGGAAGACTACTCGCCACAGTAAGGAAGCCCAGAGCAGAATGGTGGAGAACTCACCGGGTAGCTAGCAGGACCTGAACTATGTGACAGAGGGGGAGTGGCCAGGAATGGAGCCAGGCGCCAGGGTGCAAAGGACACGAATGGCAGCGGAGAGTAGTCTAACATGCCAAGGTCAATAACCGGGAGATAAGCGAGGTACGGGAGGATGAGGCAGTAGAATAGTCAGGTGGAAGCCAGAGGTCAGAAAGCCAAGAGAATCAAACAGACCAGATCGAGCACGGAGAGCAAATAAACAACACAGTATGCACACACCAGAGGATCAGGCACAAAGACAAAACAAAAGTATAACTGACAGAGAATCCTAGTCCAGCGTGGGTATAAATATCCCTCCCAGATCCAAAAGGAGGCCACAACAATTAACCCTGAGAGGGCATTAACCCTGTCCAAACCATGACAATCATACTGTGTAAAGAGGAGTTGTGCGGGTCTCAGTCTGAACCTCCAAAAGACAAGCAAAAAGTACCAAGATCAAAATTACCACCGGACAGTGACCATAGGGTAATAGAAACCAAATTTGCAGACCAAATAAATAAATACCGCATGACCTGCCAATACTGACCACAATTACTACCACACAGTGACCATATAGTGATAGATACCATAACTGCAGACCGTTTAACTTTATGCAGACTGGTGCGCTGCTGATATAGATGTGCTGTGTGCATAATCTACAGTTCACATAAGATGTTGACATAAAACTGAGCTCAGTGCTGTACACGAGCCTTAAGATCACTGACACCTCTAGGTAGGCAGCAGCAAGTTTCTATAGCACAGTTTAATCAAGTCCAGAAAGAAGATTATGTACTTTGCTTGAAAAGTGAAAAAATCTGCATCACAAGGTAGAAATATAAATAATCAATGAGAAATATGGAACTCAGTTTTGTTTTTTATAAAAAAAGGAACACAATAAAAACAAAACAATCTAATAGTCCATGAGCCGGGCCAGATATCGGTACCACCCGGAGTGACTAATTTTCTTTGGTATTTTTAGGTAGATGCATGTCTGTAGTTTATTTTTTGATATGATAGCCCTTACATATACGTAGCTTATTAACCCCTTCAGCCCTAGGCCTATTTGTACCCAAGTGCCTAAGCCAATCTGACCTGTGCCACTTCATGGGCTAATAACTTTGGAACGCTTTCACCTATCCAAGCCATTCTGAGATTGTTTTCTCGTGACATATTGTACTTCACGTCAGTGCTAAATGGGAGTCAATATATTTTACCTTTCTATATAAAAAAATGCTAAATATTCGGAAATTTTGGAAAAATCGGCAATTTTTTAACTTTGAAATTCTCTGCTTTTTACAAAAATACTGATACCCCCCATAATAGTTATTAATTTACACTCCCCACATGTTTACTTCATATTGGCATCATTTTGAAAATGAAACCTTATTGTTTTACGACGTAATAGGGCTTATAGTTTTATGCGCAATTTTTCACATTTACAGCAAAACCCACTTTTCAAAGGACCAAGTCACTTCTGAAGTCACTTTAAGGGGCTTACATAACAGAAACCACCCATAAATTACCCCATTTTGCAAACTACACCCCTCAAGCTGTTCAAAACTCATTTTTAAAAACTGTTAACCCTTTAGGTGTTCCACAGGAATTTTAGCATGAGCCAAGAACCAAATATGACGATATCGGTACCACCCGGAGTGACTAGATGTAGTATTTGTAACAAAATTTAATCCAAGTTATGTAAATACACACTGAACATGTCATGTGCATATATATATATATATATATATATATATATATATATATATATATATATATATATATGTTACTCCATAATATCTTCAACATCGGACTCTGAATCTGACTGTTGTTCTACTGGCTCGTCTTCAGTACCCTTGTTCTGGCATGTCTGTAATCTGCACATGTCTGTGCACTTCAGGCCATTGCTGAGGCAAGTACACTGAGGAAGTTCACATGACCGCACACACTTGCAGGACAGTAGCTGTATAATAGCTTCTGGTGCTGGTGCCCCTTGCATCCACTTGACAACAAGCTTTCCGTCGTTATCTATCATCCAACCGCAGTCTGTTGGGTTTGCAACCCATGGCTGGCTCTGCAGACTTCTCCTCCAGATCGCAGCCTGGTAGTTTGCACGCAGTGCATGCATGAAAAGGCAGTCCTGGCAAGGAGGGAGTTGACTTGACTCTACCACTCCACGTCTGGCACAGAACAGCTGATAACGGAGCCTGTTTACCTCAGTTGTTTGGGTAGTTGGCAGGTACATGTGGCAGGTGATTTCCTGTAACTTCTCAAAAAGTTCGGTAGACACTTCCCATGAACGACCAACTTCCTGAAAGGCATCCTGGTATGTCTTGTTCATCTTCAACTGCTTGAGTGTCGTCATCTTCCCACGGCCAGCGAATGCACTGACGGTGTCACAGCCTGTAAATGCATGCATACCAATCAATGAATCACATACGCTGCCTCCCAATGTTCGGCTCAGAGTGGTGATATCCAGGAATCTTGTCCGGTTCTGTGTACCGCATTTCTGGAACAGGTGGGATGGGATTTTGTGGCACATGCCCAGACACAGGACCATGACATCAGTATCCTCCGAAGTGATGATGACCGACTTGTAACCAGATTCTGCTGCATGAAGAGCATGGAGAAGGAGGCGTGTGTCTGCTTCTTCTTGATTTGACTTAAGGTCAGCAGCCTCTTCCCACTGTTCTTTGGTGATCTTAAAGCAGAGCTGCTCACATGTGACATACAGCTCCTTCTCCTCAAGCTTCTCCCTGTGGTGTTTCGCCTTCCATTCTTCTACCAGAAACTTTATGAGACTTGCCTTGTTGGAGGAACTACTTAGAAGCTTTTTCCACTGCTGGATGTTGTGCCCATGTTGAATGTTCTTGAAATGGATCCCTGTGCCTTCATATCTGTTGACTCTTTCTGTATCTTTGATGGATGTCTCCTTGTAGACGTCAAAGACAATATCAATGCGCTTGCTCTTAGCACCCTCATGGATAGCGCGACTCATTGCTGTGCCTGCTAGCTGGCCAAATGTTGCATTGTTTCCCTTCAGTTTCTGAACCAGGCTCATCCCATCAATGATGGTTGCAGAGGGCTCGGGGATCACTTCTGCAGGACGAGCATTCCTCTCCAACTCCCTTGCGAGGGCAGCCTTGTTGGTCTTGCGGATAGACCCATCACCATTGGCAAGTGCCCATGGCAATGGACCCAGGGGATGAGTCAAGACATCACTCATTTGTAGCTTTCTGTTCTCAGCTACAAGTATCATCTGGCCAAATAGGTTTCTGTCAGCCTTCAAAATTACCTCCTTGCCAAGACCTTGTCTGCGTGTCTTCATTTGGATGTTAGAGAACGTTTTAAGTTTGTTCTTCGTCATCTTGTCATGAAACAATGTAGTTGGCTTATCGGTACCCAAACGCTCATCCTTGAATGTTTGATATGCATCCTCTCCTATACTGTATGCCCCTTGAAGGTCTTTGGCTACATCTGGTGGTGCTACAGTCGCTGTTGACAAACTGATAAGTTCACCATTATGCTCTTTGTTGAAGGGGTTCACCCAACCTGTCTCCAGCAGTTGAACGAAAGATTGGACATCGGCTTCATCTCTTCTAATCCTAGACACCTGTAGGTCTGAATGGCTGAAGTCAGTATATTGTTGGCCTACCAGGGCCCTCAGCTGCCTCAAGTACATACTGCGGTACTCTGATGTCAGGTAGAACCTGGAAACAGCTCCAACTTTGAGGCTGAAGCCTTTTGTGCCCCCTGGTGTCTGGGTGTCTTTGTTGATTGTCTCTTCAATGGTCTGGTCCACAGGAATTCGTCCAAAAGGATTCTTGCTACCGATCTGGACCGAAAAGCCACCTTGCATGAAGTATTCATGGACCTCTGGGTGTTCTATGGGCAGCCGAGACATTGTGGCATAGTAATAGGTTAGGTATCGGGCATAGTTGACCTTGTCATAGGCAAAACACCATGGTATCATCTGGGAGGTGTCAGCCTCTACAGAGGGAGATAGGAGCTCTGCAGAGAAGACCGGAGAGTCCTGTTCAGCACAGAACGTGTATGTGTCAGTGTGTGTGCGTGTGTTGGGGCACCTCAGGGTGTCTTCAAATGTGACATAGCCCCCTAGATTTCTTCCAGTAAAATTTGCACTCCAAAAGTCATTTGGCGCTCCTTCCCTTCCGAGGCCTGCCGTTCCCCAATACTGCAGTGTACGACAACATATCGGGTGTTGTTGTGTTCGGGAGAGATTGGTGAACAAATAGTGGGGTGCATTTTTTGCTGGTACACCTCTTAAAAATAAAAAAATGAGCCTAAAATGACACCTTCATGTAAAAAATGCACTTTTTCCATTTTCTCAACCAAGTGTTTCCAACTACTGTGAAACACTGGTTGGGTCAAAGTGGTCACTATACCCCCTAAAAGATTCCTTGGGGGTGTAGTTTCCAAAATAGGGTCACTTTTTGGGGTTTCCACTGTGGGGGTACCTCAGGCAGCCTTCAAATGTGACATGGCCCCCTAGATTTCTTCCAGTGAATCCGCCACCCAAAAACCACATAGCGCTCCTTCCGTGTTGAGCTGTGCTGTGTGCCCATACTTTAGTTTACGAGTACATGTGGGGTGTTTCTATAAACTGCAGAATTAGGGTAACCAAGTTTGGGTTTGCCGTTAACCCTTGCTAGGTTGCAGGTAAAATTGGATTACAATGTAATATCTGGAAAAAAAATGAAATTTTGAAATTTCGCCTTCATTCTGCTAAAATTCCTGTGGAACACCTAAAGGGTTAACAGTTTTTAAAAATGAGTTTTGAACAGCTTGAGGGGTGTAGTTTGCAAAATGGGGTAATTTATGGGTGGTTTCTGTTATGTAAGCCCCTTAAAGTGACTTCAGAAGTGACTTGGTCCTTTGAAAAGTGGGTTTTGCTGTAAATGTGAAAAATTGCGCATAAAACTATAAGCCCTATTACGTCGTAAAACAATAAGGTTTCATTTTCAAAATGATGCCAATATGAAGTAAACATGTGGGGAGTGTAAATTAATAACTATTATGGGGGGTATCAGTATTTTTGTAAAAAGCAGAGAATTTCAAAGTTAAAAAATTGCCGATTTTTCCAAAATTTCCGAATATTTAGCATTTTTTTATATAGAAAGGTAAAATATATTGACTCCCATTTAGCACTGACGTGAAGTACAATATGTCACGAGAAAACAATCTCAGAATGGCTTGGATAGGTGAAAGCGTTCCAAAGTTATTAGCCCATGAAGTGGCACAGGTCAGATTGGCTTAGGCACTTGGGTACAAATAGGCCTAGGGCTGAAGGGGTTAATAAGCTACGTATATGTAAGGGCTATCATATCAAAAAATAAACTACAGACATGCATCTACCTAAAAATACCAAAGAGAATTAGTCACTCCGCTTGGTACCGATATCGTCAAATTTGGTTCTTGGCTCATGGACTAAATGGCCCGTACGGGGATCGAACCCGCGACCTTGGCGTTATTAGCACCACGCTCTAACCAACTGAGCTAACCGGCCATTTTAGCTGAGCACTGATGTAGTTAGATCTATGGCAATTGAACAAAGGTGGGGGATGCATTTTCCGATATATTAATACACATAAAACCAATAACATATAAATATTAGAATAAATTCTAAGAACAAATTTAGCACACGCATGTAGATATCCACAGATGGCCGGTTAGCACAGCTCTGGCTACATCAGTAGATGATTCTCTGACCTTTTTATTAACTTTTTCAGCATAACAAATACAGTAATATAATATACAGTAACAAAGCTAGACACTGGCCAGGGTATCATCCCCCAGTCAACTGAGATAACCAGCCAGTTATTGTTTTTCATTAGTATGTGATTTGGACTTGTGCTAAATTCTTTTACTTGCACTTCATGAGAAGTTTGGTTGGTTTAAAAAAAAATAAAAAAAATTAATAAGCTTGGAATATGTGGAAAAAAAAGTGAGACCTCCCCGTCGGGGAATCGAACCCCGGTCTCCCGCGTGACAGGCGGGGATACTTACCACTATACTAACGAGGATTGGCTCAGCAGCAAATTTTCTAACACTGGCATTCATCGATGTTAAATCATGTGAGTAAGTTACAGTACAATGCTGCCATCGTGTGGTGCATAAGCATTTCTTTTTCACATCAGTCAAACAAGGGATAGTTCTAGATTCTTTATCTAGGACAATTTCCTTAAAGGGAATGTAAATTTGTTTTATGTTTGGAATTCATATTAAAAATGTATATATAACTTTTTAAAATTAACTGGTGTAATTTTTTTTACTCAGTCACTGAGCTGCAATGTTTATTTGCTGGTGTCTGTGTTGTACAACATTTACACACAGGAAATATGGCAACCGCAAGCCATAGGTTTGGCAACTGAACACAGTCTCTTATTATCTATACTTTGGCCTTCTGGGAGTCCAGTTTTCAGCTGTAGTTGGAGCTCAGTGCCATTTTTTGTTGCTTAGAATATAGCACTAAGTTACAGTTTCCTCTGTTGCCTGCACTGTGATCACAGTGGAACCGTCAAAACATTGCAGCTGCAGTGCTCAGATCACAGTAATTACTGAGCACTCACCAGGTTTGGCCTCCAGGACTGTTGTGGTGGATGCAGTACTTGTGCCTGGACCTGAGGAAGCACTCACCCCTAATTACTGTGATCAGGGTGCTGCAACTGCATTGATTTGACTGCCGCACTCGGATATCTGTAGGGATACAGCAGTTAAAGTAACTCAAATCTATTTCTGAGACCAGCTTTCCCAGGTAGCCACCATCCCTAGGAGCAGATACAACTAACAGCAGCTCAAGAACTTAGAATAAAAGGAGGTGTTAGGGGGTGGTGGGAGTTGTAGTCAGCGCACTCCCTCCTAACGAGGATCCTGGTCAGTCAACTCCCAAAAAATAAAATAATACATAGAATTCTACCTTCACCTCTTCTCATCCATTAAAAATAAGAAAATTATTTGGTATCAACGGATTTGTAAAAGTTCAATCTATCAATATCTAAAATTAATTGACCCTTACCATAAATAAAAAAATAGTCAAAAATGTGTTGTTTTTTGATCGCCTCCATGAAAAATGTAAAAAAGATCAAATCATTGTATGTACCGCAAAGAAACATGTCTCACCATGCAAAAAATCAAGTTCTCACACAGCTCCATCAATGGTAAAAGTAAAAAAAGTAAAGTCTTAGAAAATTTGGACACATGTAAATTTTTTTTGCAAACTTCAGAATTGCAACGTTATTATCACCATAATCATACAAACCTACAGAATCATTTTTACCATATAATCAACTCCATAAACCACAAAAAATGACCTGTCCCCCCTAAAATAAATGATGGTTAATTGTGTGTAATTCACTGTATGTTTAAATTTCACTACGGGCAAGGGCACCATTTCAATTATTTTTTTCTACAAAATTGGCAGATAGCGTGATTTGGGTCATCCTTTTTGGTCTCAAAGAAAGCACAGGCTTCGCAACCCTTGCCGCCCATGCGAACTGCAGACCCACAACCGCTGCTGGCCACAGCCAGAGTTGGGGCTGAGGAGGCAGTTCTTGCTGTGGTTGCATCACTCCGTGTCTGTGGGGCAAGCCACAACGTAACCCCCCTCGTCTTCCTCCTCTGCTGAGCTATGCATCTGTGTGCCTCTGGGTTCACACCAAATGGGATCTACAAGCAATGTTGTCATCCTCTCTTTTCTCCCACTCCTCGCCCTGAGAGTCACACTCCTCCTCTTCCTGCCATGACAGCACAGTACAGTCGGTGTACCCCTCCGGATCTAACTTTAAAAAATTTGGGTAATCGGTGCAGATGCTTTACTCCTCTGGGTTCTGTGAATCTTTGGAGCAGACCTCTGATGGCCATGGAATAGAATGTGTGAACAGATCTGCAGACTTGCACATCTGTGGTTGCCAACAGTTAGTTGGGCAGCTGGAGAGTTGTGAGTTGTGATGGGGGAAATCTAGGGTAATTGAGGTGCCACCTCTAAGCATTGTACAGTGTGTGATGTTAAGGTGGAGGAAGAGGAGGAGAGGCCACTTGATGCAGTGCTTGCCATCCATTGGAACATATGCTCTTTCTGGCCATCCTCTACAAGGTGTAGAGGAGGGAATCCCGCAAGCTCACTGGATCAGTGTAACCCTGGACTCTGATCTCTGCTTCAAAATACATATTCATGTCATTTCCACTTCCTGATATTTACAGCTCAAAAATATTTCCTGGATCCGTACATTCCAAAATCAAGAATCTCAAAAACCTCAGTCCATGCATTCATTATCTTCCATCTCGACTACTGCAAGCTCCTGCATTGTGCCCTAGAGTGTAACAGTCTCGCACCTCTCCAATCCATCCTAAACTCTGCTGCCCGACTAATCTGCCTATCACCCCGCTGTTTCATGGCTTCTCCTCTCTGTCAATCCCTTCAATAGCTCCCCATTACCCAGAGACTTCAGTTCAAAATCCCAACCATAATAATAATCTTTATTTACCAACAACATATTCCACAGCGCTTTGTAGTTTGCACACATCATCTTTGTCCCCGACGTGGCTCACAATCTAAATTCCCAATCAGTATGTCTTTGGAATGTGGTAGGAAACCAGAGTACCTGGAGGAAACCCACTTAAACATGGGGAAAATACACAAACTCCTTGCAGATGTTGTCTTTCGTGGGATTTGAACCCAGGACCCCAACACTGCAGTACTAACCACTGAGCCACCATGCTGCCATGCAAAGCATACAAATCCATCCACAACCTGTCTCCTCCATACATCTGTCACCTAGTCTCCCGGTACTTACAGTGCCTTGTGAAAGTATTCGACCCCCTGGAACTTTTCAACCTTTTCCCACATATCATGCTTCAAACATAAAGATACCAAATGTAAATTTTTGGTGAAGAATCAACAACAAGTGTAACACAATTGTGAAGTTGAATGAAATTTATTGGTTATTTTAAATTTTTGTGGAAATTCAAAGACTGAAAAGTGGGGCGTGCAATATTATTCAGCCCCTTTTCTTTCAGTGCAGCAAACTCACTCCAGAAGTTCATTGTGGATCTCTGAATGATCTAATGTTGTCCTAAATACCCAATGATGATAAATATAATCCACCTGTGTGTAATCAAGTCTCCGTATAAATGCACCTGCTTTGTGATAGTCTCAGGGTTCTGTTTGAAGCACAGAGAGCATCATGAAAACCAAGGAACACAACAGGCAGGTCCGTGATACTGTTGTGGAGAAGTTTAAAGCTGGATTTGGATACAAAATGATTCCCAAAACTTTAAACATCCCAAGGAGCACTGTGCAAGTGATCATATTGAAATGGAAGGAGTATCATACCACTGAAAATCTACCAAGACCAAAATTTTCATCTCAAACAAGGAGATCAGAGATGCAGCCAAGAGGCCCATGATCACTCTGGATGAACTGCAGAGATCTACAGCTGAGGTGGGACAGTCTTTCCATAGGACAACAATCAGTCTTACACTGCACAAATCTGGCCTTTATGGAAGAGTGGCAAGAAGAAAGCCATTTCTCAAAGATATCCATAAAAAGTGATGCTTAAAGTTTGCAATAAGCCACCTGGGAGACACACCAAATATGTGGAAGAAGGTGCTCTGGTGAGATGAATCCAAAATCAAACGTTTTGGCAACAATGCCAAAAGATATGTTTGGCGTAAAGGCAACACAGCTCATCACCCTGAACACACCATCCTGACTGTCAAACATGGTGGTGGCAGCATCATGGTTTGGGCCTGCTTTTCTTCAGCAGAGACAGGGAAGATGGTTAAAATTGATGGGAAGATGGATGGAGCCAAATACAGGACCATTCTTGAAGAAAACCTGTTGGAGTCTGCAAAAGACCTGAGACTGGGACAGAGATGTATCTTCCAACAAGACAATGATCCCAAACAGAAAAGCAAAATCTACACTGGAATTGTTCACAAATAAATGTATCCAGGTGATAGAATGGCCAAGTCAAAGTCCAGACCTCAATCCAATCAAGAATCTGTGGAAAAAGCTGAAAACTGCTGTTCACAAACGATCTCCATCAAACCTCACTGAGTTCAAGCTGTTTGCCAAGGAAGAATGGGCAAGAATTTCAGTCTCTCAATGAACAAAACTGATAGAGACATACCCCAAGCGACTTGCAGCTGTAATTGCAGCAAAAGGTGGTGCAACAAAGTATTAAGTTAAAGGGGCCGAATAATATTGCATGCCCCACTTTTCAGTTTAAATTTAAAATAACCAATACATTTCATTCAACTTCACAATTGTGTTCCACTTGTTGTTGATTCTTCACCAAAAATTTACATTTGGTATCTTTATGTTTGAAGCATGATATGTGGGAAAAGGTTGAAAAGTTCCAGGGGGCCGGATACTTTCGCAAGGCACTGTACCTGCACACAATTTCCGAACTTCACAAGATCCCATCTTATCTCTTCTTCCCACATTCACATACTAGATTTCTCTCGTAGATCCCCTCTTCTCTAGAACTGTCTGCCTCAACATATCATACTCTTGCCCACCATGGGAACATTCAAAACGATCCTGAAGAACCACTTCTTCTGACAAGCCTACAACCTACACTACCCATCGCTCCACCATACCACTGCACAAGCAGTTCTACTTTCCAGATTTTTCTGGACTGGTTTGATGATGCCATGATACATTGGCAGAGCCCTTGAGGTGCCAGAACAGCAGAACCTCTCATAAGTAACCTCATTTTACAAACTTCACCTCTCAATGAATTCATCTAGTGGTGCTGTGACAGATCTCACAGGGGAAGGGGGTGTTGACTTTGCTCACTCTGGGGGAGAGGAGAGATGGACCCAGCAGGGATCGACTCTCTGGTGCCACCACTTGCCCCAGGTCAGTTAGTGAACTGCACCGAGGACAAATAGTCACCAGAAAGGCTTTCCTTATAGGTATGAGTTATTGAGGCACTCCCAGTGAGGGGGAATATACATCACCAGTCCAGACTGGGGACATATACAGTGTGTCGGAAAAGGCAGGGTGCACTTTTGGTGCCCTTTCTCTGGCCCAATCATATCAAACCTGTTCATGAGTAGAGATAACAAGAACCAATCAAACTACACAAACTCATTTAAGCTGTTGCTGAGCCCCCAGTCAGAATAACCCCTGATAAACTGAACTCTGATTAATACACTGACAAGTCTGTGACATCATGCAACCACAAGCTTATGCCAGCAGTGTGGTTTTCCATGTAAGTCAAGAACTTAACACCCCTAAAGTGAACGTGTGATGTGGCCTGATGCATGATAAGGTGATAAACCCATTTTTTTTTGCGAAGCAGTCTGTGATGGCAAACACGTATCTTGACATGTTGGAATTGTATGCAGTGCCACCATTTCCAGAATGTGTAATCTTTCAACAGGATGGTGCTCCTCTACACTACGCCACCATTGTTCGTGAGTTTCTGGATAGAACATTACACTCGGCGGAGGATAGGCAGGAGTTCTGTCAAGCCATGGCCACCACAATCCCCGAATCTGACGCCCTTAGACTTCTACTTTTGGGGTTATGTGAAGCAACATGTATACATTGAACTTATCAACAACATTAATCACTTAAAACAGACAATCACAGAAATTGTTCACTCTGTTACACCAGACGTCATTACTAGGGTTGAGCGAAATGGATCGGACAAATTAAAAAAATCGCCGACTTTCGGCAAAGTCGGGTTTCATGAAACCCGACCCGATCCTAGTGTGGGTTCGGCCATGAGGTCGGAGATCTTCGCGCCAAAGTCACGTTTCGTATGACACGTTCAGCGCCATTTCTCAGCCAATGAAGGAGGATGCAGAGTGTGGGCAGCGTGATGACATAGGTCTCAGTCCCCACCATCTTAGAGAGGGGCATGACAGTGATTGGCTTGTTTTCTGCGGTGTCACAGGGGCTATAAAGGGGCGTGCATGCCGACCGCCATCTTACTTCTGCCGATCTCAGCATAAGGAGAGGTTGCTGCAGCTTCGTCAGAAGAAGGGATATAGTTGGGGAGGGAAGATTAACCCCCAAACCGCTTGTGCTGTAGCAATTTCCACTGTCCAACACCACCTTTTTTTGCAGGGACAGTGGAGGCTATTTCTTGTGCATCAGCTCTGTAGCTTATTAGGCTGCCTTATAAGGCTCCCTGATAGCTGCATTGCTGTTTGCACGCTGCTGTGCAAACCAACTGCTTTTTTAAAAGCAAAAATCCTGTTCATCCTTTCTGCACAGTTATCTTGTTTATTTGTCCACACTTTTGTGTGCAGCAGTCCTTTTTGTTGCTGCCATACTTGTCCTGAGATCATTGTAGAGAGATTGAAATTGTACTACAGTCCTTGGATTTTTTCAGATATCTTCCAGCCACGTTCTGCCACTTACATTGTGTTGTGTTACACACTGAGTTGTGGTGCTGTCTCCCCCCCCCAAAAGGGTGTTTCAAATTGTCACAAAGTGGATATACATCAGTTCTGTTAGTTTGTCGTATATCAGCCAGCCACGTTCTGCCACTTACATTGTGTTGTGTTATACACTGGGCCTGAGATGTGGTGCAGTCTCCCCCCCAAAAAAGGGAGATTCAAATTGTCACAAAGTGGATATACGTAAGTTCTGTTAGTTTGTCGTATATCAGCCAGCCACGTTCTGCCACTTACATTGTGCTGTGTTACACACTGGGCCTGAGTTGCGGTGCAGTCTCCCCCCCCAAAAAAGGGAGATTCAAATTGTCACAAAGTGGATATACGTCAGTTCTGTTAGTTTGTTGTATATCAGCCAGCCACGTTCTGCCACTTACATTGTGTTGTGTTATACACTGGGCCTGAGTTTTGGTTCAGTCTCCCCAAAATAAAAAGGGAGATTTAAATTCTCAACAAGTTTATATACACCTTCTACCTTGTTTTACAGTACCATATAACGGTTGTTATTTTGGTAACATTTTCCCAAAAATGAAGTCTGGTGGAAGAGGCCGTGGGTGGTCGTTGCCAGCTGGTACTGATGGTGGTGGTGGTGGTGAAGCATCTGGTGGTAGTGGGAAAAGCAAAATAGCACCTAAGGCTGGAGGTGTTGAGCCAGCATCATCGTCTGTCTACACAAGGCCTCGAAGGCTCCCTTATCTTGGAGTAGGAAAACCGCTTTTAAAGCCGGAGCAGCAGGAAAGTTTTGGCTTTCCTTGCTGACTCAGCCTCTAGCTCTTTCGCCTCCTCTTTAGAAAGTTCAAAATATAAAAGCAGTGAATCGTCAGTGGATGCTCCCGGTCAGGAACAAGACGTTTCCTTGTGTCCTTTACCCAAACCAAAAGTGAAGGATGCGTCAGGTGACACCACAGGTTACTCCATGGAGATCTTTACACATACCATGCCTGGGTTAGAAAGGGAAATTGTTAACTGCCCATTACAAGATGAATCGGACATGGAGTGCACTGATGCACAGCCACAGCTAGATTATTATGCTGTTCCATTGACTCAGATCACTACATTGCCCTCGCAGTGTACTGAGCCAGAATCTGACCCTGATGAGACTATGATGCCCTGTCCCGAAAACTATAGCACTCTACACAGTGACACACAGGAAGGTGCACATGACATTGAAGAGGAGGTGATAGATGACCCAGTTGTTGACCCATGTTGGCAGCCATTGGGGGAAGAGGGTGCCGCTGCCAGTAGCTCAGAAGTGGAGGAGGATGATCTGCAGCAGCCATCTACATCGCAACAGCTGTCATCTGGCAGGCCCGTATCAGGCCAAAAACATGTGTCAAAAACAAAAACAGTTTTAGGACAGCGTGGCCATCTGGTGAAAGTAGCACAGCGTGCAATGCCTGAAAAGGTATTCGATAGTAGGAAGAGTGCAGTGTGGCAATTTTTTAACCAAGATCCGAATGATCAGTCAAAAGTAAAAAATGCTCAAAGACCTTTAGCAGAGTGAAGAATCTTCAAAATTTAAATACAAAGTGCATGCGTAGACATTTAATCAGCATGCACTTGCAAGCCTGGACTAACTACCAAACGTCACGTACCGTTGGTGCACCTGCTCTGAATGAAGGTAGTCAGCAACGCTACATTGCTTCCCTCACTGTAAGCCCACCGGTTAGGACACCACCAGCAGCAAATGTGGAGGTATCGTTGCAAGGCCAAAGCAGTCAGGGAATCATAAGGTTATTGGTAGGAAACACTGTATGTAGGCCAACATCAAGAATACCATCACCAACCCTCTCTCAATCCACCATGTCCACCACCACCACCGCTAGTTCCACCATATGCAGCTCTCCAGTCCAGCTCACCCTACAAGAGACTCTTATTAGGACAAGAAAGTACTCATGCTCTCATCCGCGTACACAGGGTTTGAACGCCCACATTGCTATACTAATCTCGTTAGAGATGATGCCCTACCGGTTGGTTGAAAGCGAAGCTTTCAAAGACCTGATGGCCTACGCAGTACCACGCTATGACCTACCCAGTCGGCACTTTTTTTGCGAGAAAAGCCATCCCAGCCCTCCACCAGCATGTCAAAGACCACATTGTCCATGCACTGAGGCAATCAGTCAGTGGAAAGGTGCACCTCACAACAGATGCATGGACCAGTAGGCATGGCCAGGGACGTTACGTGTCCATCACGGTGCACTGGGTTAATGTGGTGGATGCAGGATCCACTGGGGACAGCCATAGTGGGACAGTTCTGCCTAGCCCACGGTCTAGGAAACAGTTGGCTGTAGGCGTTCTCCACCCCTCCTCCTCCTCCTCCTCCAGAAGCAAAAGCTCGTCCACAGAGCGCAGTCGCACGACCACTCCATCCGCAGCTGCCAGTGTTGCACACGCGGTGTCCCATTATCGAACAGCTAGTGGTAAGCGTCAGCATGCTGTGTTACAAATGAAGTGTTTGGGAGACAACAGACACACCGCGGAAGTACTGGCTGAGTACTTGCAGCAAGAAACTCAGTCATGGCTGGGCAGTGTACATCTTGAGGCAGGCAATGTAGTCAGTGATAACGGAAGGAATTTTATGGCTGCCATAGCCCTTTCAGAACTGAAACACATAACTTGCTTGCCTCACACCTTGAACCTGGTGGTGCAGTGCTTCCTGAAAAATTATCCGGGGTTACCAGCCCTGCTCCTGAAGGTGAGAAGACTTTGCTCGCACATCCGCCGGTCACCCCTACACTCCAGCCATATGCTGAACCATCAGCGATCGCTGAATCTTCCCCAGCACCGCCTAATAATCAAAGTTGAAACAAGGTGGAACTCCACACTGCACATGATTCAGAGGCTGTGCGAATAGAGGCGTGCTGTAATTTATTTGTGGGAGGATACACATACATGGGCAGGCACTTGGATGGCAGACATGGAGTTGTCTGGTGTGCAGTGGTCGAAGCTACAAGACCTCTGTCAAGTCCTTCAGTGTTTTGAGGAATGCACATGGCTGGTAAGTGCAGACTACGCCATCATAAGCATGAGCATCCCACTAATGCGTCTGCTGATGCAAAGTTTGATGCACATTAAGGAGCAGGCATCTGCAGCCGAAGAGGAGGGAAGCCTTGATGACAGTCAGCCATTGTCAGCTCAGGGAACTCTCCTGGACGAGGTGGCGGATGAAGAGGAGGAGGAGGAGGATGATAGGGATTAATATTTATGGGAGGAGGATGCTTCTCAGGGGGCAATAGAAACTGGTGGCGTTGCAAGGTCAGGCACAGAGTTTGTGTGGGACACAAGTGATGTTGATTTGCAAGAAAGTGCTCCTCAACCCAGCACAAGCAGTGAATTGACACCTGGAACATTGGCCCACATGGCTAAGTATGCCTTGCGTATCCTAAAAAGGGACCCCCGCATTATCAAAATGATCACCAATGACGATTACTGGTTGGCCTGCCTCCTGGATTCACGATATAAAGGAAAATTACAAAATATCATGCCACATGAGAACCTTGAGCAAATATTGGCTAGCAACTCTTGTAGACCGTTGGTTCAGGCATTCCCAGCACACAGTGGCGGTGATGGTTCTCACACGAGCCGTAGGGGGTAACATGGCAGAGGTGTTAGAGGTGCACAAATCCGAAGTGGCGTTGGACAGAAGGGTTTTATGACCAGGTTGTGGAGTGATTTCACAACGACCGATGACACGACAGGTACTGCTGCATCGATTCAAAGTGACAGGAGAGAGCGTTTTTCCAGTATGGTTATGAGCTATTTTTCCACCCTTATCGATGTTCTCCCTCACAAGTCATTCCCCTTTGATTACTGGGCATCTAAAATAGACACCTGGCCTGAACTGGCAGAATATGCATTACAGGAGCTCGCATGCCCTGCTGCTAGTGTGCTATCAGAAAGAGTATTCAGTGCTGCTGGTTCAATACTGACCGAAAAAAGGACACGTCTGGCTACCCGAAATGTTGATGATTTAACCTTCATTAAAATGAACCAATCATGGATTTCAAATTATTTGGCCCCACCTTCCCCTGCTGACACGTAGCTTGCCTGAAAAATGTCTTGCTTTTGGCCTCCTCTTACTGACTTCTCCAATTCCTCCATTTGCAGCTGCTGAGTGTCCACCATAGGTCACTTTTATACCTCCCTAAATGGGCTGACTCCCCCCACAGGGCCGTGGTCACCACCTGGCGCAAGCACCCGTGCGAGTGCCGTTTGCCTGGACAGGTGGGTGTGCCCACTCTTGGGCGACGGCACTGGCACAGGGTCCCTCATAGTACAATGAAGTGTCTCTGACGGTGGTGGTACACAACCAACGTCAGACACACCGTCGTAATATGAGGGGCCCTGTGCCAGTACCGCCGCCCACGAGAGAGTGTTCCCCCAGCTCGAACAGTGCTCTACCACCTGCAATACTACCTCTCCCTGCTCCACCACTGTGTAGTTTGTGCTGTTAAATCCTTCAAAGACACTGCCAATACAAATTTGTTGAAATGATAGATGATAGTTAAAATATACAGGGGCCCTCTCCTCCATTTAGACCAGTTAATACTTTGCGCCTACTACCACAGTCTGCTACTCAGCAGAGGAGCCCAACCCTGTACCTAGCTATGCCACCTGTTTATTTATGAAAAAAATTTTGGCAGACATTTAGCCTACTTACTTATTTGGGCCTACTCACTGTGTCAGCCTCTCCTTACAGTTGTCCTCCGCTGAACAAAGCAATTCCGCCAGGTTGTCCTGTTACCAATTTTGAACTGCATTTAGCCTACTTACTTATTTGGGCCTACTCACTGTGTCAGCTTCTCATTACAGTTGTCCTCCGCTGAACAAAGCAATGCCGCCAGTTTAGTCCTGTTACCAATTTTGAACTGCATTTAGCCTACTTACTTATTTGGGCCTACTCACTGTGTCAGCCTCTCCTTACAGTTGTCCTCAGCTGAACAAAGCAATGCTGCCTGGTTAGTCCTATTACCAATTTTGAACTGCATTTAGGATACTTTCTTATTTGGGCCTACTCAATGTGTCAGCCTCTCCTTACAGTTGTCCTCCGCTGAACATAGCAATGCCGCCTGGTTAGTCATGTTACCAATTTTGAACTGCATTTAGCCTACTTACTTATTTGGGCCTACTCACTGTGTCAGCCTCTCATTACAGTTGTCCTCCGCTGAACAAAGCAATGCCGCCAGTTTAGTCCTGTTACCAATTTTGAACTGCATTTAGCCTACTTACTTATTTGGGCCTACTCACTGTGTCAGCCTCTCCTTACAGTTGTCCTCCTCTGAACAAAGCAATGCCGCCTGGTTAGTCCTGTTACCCATTTTGCACTGCATTTAGCCTACTTACTTATTTGGGCCTACTCACTGTGTCAGCCTTTCCTTACAGTTGTCCTCCACTGAACAAAGCAATGCTGCCTGGTTAGTCCTGTTACCCATTTTGCACTGCATTTAGCCTACTTACTTATTTGGGCCTAATCACTGTGTCAGCCTCTCATTACAGTTGCCCTCCGCTGAACAAAGCAATGCCACCAGTTTAGTCCTGTTACCAATTTTGAACTACATTTAGCCTACTTACTTATTTGGGCCTACTCACTGTGTCAGCCTCTCATTACAGTTTTCCTCCGTTGAATAAAGCAATGCCGCCAGTTTAGTCCTGTTACCAATTTTGAACTGCATTTAGCCTTCTTACTTATTTGGGCCTACTCACTGTGTAAGCCTCTCATTACAGTTGCCCTCCACTGAACAAAGCAATGCCACCTGGTTAGTCCTGTTACCAATTTTGAACTGCATTTAGCCTACTTTCTTATATGGGCCTACTCACTGTGTCAGCCTCTCCTTACAGTTGTCCTCCGCTGAACATAGCAATGCCCCTGGTTAGTCCTGTTACCAATTTTGAACTGCATTTAGCCTACTTACTTATTTGGGCCTACTCACTGTGTCAGCCTCTCATTACAGTTGTCCACCGCTGAACAAAGCAATGCCGCCTGGTTAGTCCTGTTACCAATTTTGAACTGCATTTAGCCTATTTACTTATTTGGGCCTACTCACTGTGTCAGCCTCTCCTTACAGTTGTTCTCCGCTGAACAAAGCAATGCCGCCTGGTTAGTCCTGTTACCAATTTTGAACTGCATTTAGCCTACTTACTTATTTGGGCCTACTCACTGTGTCAGCCTCTCATTACAGTTGTCCTCCGCTGAACAAAGCAATGCCGCCTGGTTAGACCTGTTACCAATTTTGAACTGCATTTAGCCTACTTTCTTATTTGGGCCTACTGTTGTGAATTAGACTTTTTTGGCTCCCTCTTGTGGTCACTAGTGATATGACTCTGGGATTGTCTTTCTTCAGTTTTGGCACCCACCTGGGTCGTTAGTCCAGGGGTGTTGCTATATAAACTTCCTGAATTCTCAGTCTGGTGCCTGGCATCGTTGTAATCAGTTCCTTTCTGTTTGCTCCTGTCTGCTGGTCCTGGATCTTGCAAAATTAAGCTAAGTCTTGCTTCCTTGTTTTTTGGTTATTTGCATTGCTATTATTTGTTGTCCAGCTTGTACTAAATGTGATTCTTGATTCTGCTGGAAGCTCTAGGGGGCTGGTGTTCTCCCCCCGGGCCGTTAGACGGTTCGGGGGTTCTTGAATACCCAGCGTGGAAATTTTGATAGGGTTTTTGCTGACCGTATAAGTCATCTTACTATATTCTGCTATTAGTCAGTGGGCCTCTCTTTGCTAAATATCTAGTTCATTCTTACGTTTGTCTTTTCTCCTTACCTCACCGTTATTATTTGTTGGGGGCTTGTATCCAACTTTTGGGGTCTTTTCTCTGGAGGCAAGAAAGGTCTATCTTTTCCCTTCTAGGGTTAGTTAGTTCTCCGGCTGGCGCGAGACGTCTAGAACCAACGTAGGCACGTTCCCCGGCTGCTGCTATTTGTGGTGCTAGGATTAGATATATGGTCAGCCCAGTTACCACTGCCCTATGAGCTGGTTTTTTGTGTTTGCAGACTTGGTATGTATTTTTGAGACCCTCTGCCATTGGGGTCATAACAGCCTACTCACTGTGTCAGCCTCTCCTTACAGTTGTCCTCCGCTGAACAAAGCAATGCCGCCTGCTTAGTCCTGTTACCAATTTTGAACTGCATTTAGCCTACTTACTTATTTGGGCCTACTCACTGTGTCAGCCTCTCATTAAAGTTGTCCTCCGCTGAACAAAGCAATGCCACCAGTTTAGTCCTGTTACTAATTTTGAACTGCATTTAGCCTACTTACTTATTTGGGCCTACTCACTGTGTCAGCCTCTCATTACAGTTGTCCTACACTGAACAAAGCAATGCCGCCTGGTTAGTCCTGTTACCAATTTTGAACTGCATTTAGCCTACTTACTTATTTGGGCCTACTCACTGTGTCAGCCTCTCCTTACAGTTGTCTTCCACTGAACAAAGCAATGCCGCCTGGTTAGTCCTGTTATTAATTTTGAACTGAATTTAGCCAACTTTATTATTTGGGCCTATATCTGTGTTTCCTCCTCATCCTGCCCATTGCCCAGCCACTGCTAGATGAGTCTGCTGGTACATTGACCCAGACCACTACATTCCCCTTGCACTCTACACAGCCAGAATCTGACCCTGCTTAAAGTCAGGTTCCCCTTCCCGCATACTATACCACCTTACACGGGGACAAAGAGGAAGATGCAGATGAAAGTGCAGGTTCCTTCATCAGGTGGGGGGCATACTCGTTGGCGACGTCACTGGCACAGGGCCTCTCATAGTACACAAAAGTGTCTCTGCTGGTGGGAGGCGCCACCCGCTGACAAACACACCGCTGTACTATGAGGGGCCCTGTGCCAGTGCCAATGCCAACGAGTGGGCCCCCACTGCTTGCTCAGGATCACAGCACTTGCAAAGTTGAAATACTTACCTCTCCCTGCTCCACCGCCGTGACGTAGTCCGCGTTTCCTGGGCCCACGAAAAACTTGAGCCAGCCCTACCCCCCACAACTTTAGCCAAATGACCCCCAGTTTTCAATGCCTAACTATTATTATAAAGTAAATTAAGATTGACAAGCTTCAGTAATAAGAATTGATGTTGTTGGCATTAAAATGGGCACTGTAGGTGTTTTCCTGTCCTCCACTCACTGCCGACTTTGATTCCCCATTGACTTGCATTGGGTTTCCTGTTTCAGTTGGCCCACGACTTTTTGCAATAATCGGCCGATTTCACCCGACCCGACTTTTGACAAAGTTAATCCAAAAAAAGTAAAAGTCGCTCAACTCTAGTCATTATCCGTGTGTGGCAAGAACTTCACAATCGTTTGGATGTGTGTAAGGCAACAAATGGAGCCCGCATCGAACTGCACTGAATAGGTATGGAACTGGGATGGGAGAGTTTTTCTTTTATTTGGAGCAGATTTTACATTTCTATCATCTTTTGTTGCTTTCCAGTGACTGGTCAAAAGTGCACCTTGACTTTATGGACACACTGTATGTAAACCTCTCAGCTGTCACTATCAGAGTTCCTTATTAACACAGTATGGTATGTCGCCACCAGTTCCTCATTGTACATAAGCCCCATCTGACTACAGGCTTATGTCAGGTCAGAAACCAACCCAGAGAAGCGTATAATTGAGCAACCGAGGGTGCGGACGTGGGGATTCGTGAAACGAGATAAAAGAGCAGCCCAAGATTAATTTCATATTTAATCGTCGAAAGGTGCACTAGAAATATACAGGTATGTATTGTGAAGCAGCGAATCGCGATCACTAACGGGTTGGGGAATACTCACTTGGCAGCGATATAACACACAGCAAGACTATATTATCTTCAAAAGTTCAACTGGGTTTATTACTCCATAAACCACAGCAGCAAAAACACAAAATAACAGCTTTCAGATCCGGCAAAACAAAGTAACAGTGTTCATAACATGGCTCTACTCCATCAGGACTGTGACCATACTCGGTAGAGTCCAGTATTCAGGCTCGCTCTGGAGCCAAACATACACAGTCTAGGTAATTACCTGCTTGACAGCGTTACAGGTTTTCAGCAGCTGACATCACATGGGTCCTATCCTCTGGAGAAGCAGCCTTATGGGGATTACCAACTTGCCTGGCAGGCACACATCAGTCAGCTCTAGACCCACCCCTTCTATGGACACCACCCCTTCCCTGGGGTACACCCCGTGGACTCCCCACAGTACTCTTAGGTACCAGTTCACACAGTACAATAAACAAGTCTCTTTGGGTCAGCACTGGCCCTTTAAGAGTCTGCATGCTCTGGACCACCAATGTCCTTACAGCACATCACCAGCTTCTGCTGGCACTGCCACAGCTCCTGCTGTAGCCACAAACTACTGGCACCTCCGGGTGCTACTCACTAGCCGCTGCTGCTGCCACTGCAGCTCCTGCTGCTGCTGCAGAACTTTTGCTGCAACTGCAGCAACTGCAGATCCTGCTGCTGCAGAACCTCTTGCTGCAACTGCAGCTCCACACCACAGACTTTGTGAACCCGCCCATCCACAGCAAATCTTCGTAACCCTTCCCTAACCTGCTGGGTGTATCCTTGTGCTCTGCTTTCTGTGTTAACTTTTGCTCTGCTTGCCACATCTTGTAGCTTTGCTCTGCTCTGTTCTCAGTTCCGTTCCTTGCGGCTCCGTTCTGCTCTCGGTTTTGCTCTGCACCCAGCTCCGCTCACTTGCGGTTCCATTCTGCTCTCAGTCGACTCTCTGCGGTTCCTTCCTGCTCTCGCTCTGCGGTTCTGTCCTGTTCTCACTCTGCGATCCTTGGTTCCATCTTGCTCTCGCCCTACGCTCTGCAGTTCTGTCTGTTGTGATCCGCTTTTTGGGCTCCCCTAGTGGTGGCTGGTGGTACTGGAGACTTGTGTGTTCTTTTCTGCCTCAGCTCACCTGCTTCCATCAGTTTTGGGAGTTCCCTATTTAGCCTTGCTCTCCAGTCACTTCCTTGCCGGTCATCATTGTAACCTGAGTCTTTCAGTTGCATGTTCCTGCTACCAGTCTGCTGATCAGCTAAGTGGACTCTTGTCCTTTTTGTTTTGTATTTTTTGTCCAGTTTACAGTTTGTCATTTCCTGTTACTGGAAGCTCTTGTGGACTGAAATTGCCACTCCTGTGTCATGAGTTGACACAGGAGTCTTAAAGTAATTTCAGGATGGGTTTTTGAAAGGGTTTTTCAGCTGACCGTGAAGTCCTCTTTTGTATCCTTCCTCTATCTAGTAAGTGGACCTCGCTTTGCTAAATCTACCTTCATACTGTGTATGTCTTTTCCTCTGAACTCACCGTTAATATATGTGGGGGCTACTATCATCTTTGGGGAATTTCACTAGAGGTAAGCCAGGTCTGTTCCTTCCTCTTCCAGGCGTAGTTAGTTCTCCGGCTGGCGCATGGCATCTGGGCAGCCGTAGGAATGCTTCCTGGCTACTGTTAGTTGTGTGGTAGATTTAGGTCACGGTCAGCTTGAGTTTCCATCACCCGAGGGCTAGTCTGTTATTTTGCGTTTCTGATGTTCCCATGCCATTGGGGAATCATGACAGTATGACCGGCCACTGTTAAAGTAATTGGCAGAAGAAAGGAGAGTAAAGAAGTCTGTAGATTTTTTATTTTTTTTCCCCTCACATGTTTGCTACTTAGTTGGCTCAGTTGTATTTCTGCTCTATTTACAGCCTTGCCTTTCTCTCCTTCTAATCCTTGAATGGCTCTGATCTCTCCGGTTTAAGGATGGACTCTCAGAGTTTGGCTGCAGGTTTAAATAATCTTGCTACGAAGGTTCAGAATTTACAAGATTATGTTATACGTACTCCTATTTCTGAACCTAAGATTCCTACACCAGAGGTATTTTCCGGAGATAGATCTCGGTTTCTGAATTTCAAATGTAATTGTAAATTATTCCTTTCTCTCAGACCTCACTCCTCTGGAGATCCTGTTCAGCAGGTTAAGATTGTGATTTCTTTGCTGCGAGGTGACCCTCAAAATTGGGCATTTTCATTGACACCAGGGGATCCTGCGTTGCTCAATGTGGATGCGTTTTTTCTGGCTTTAGGGTTGCTGTATGAGGAACCTAATTTGGAGATTCAAGCTGAAAAAGCTTTAATAGCCCTGTCTCAAGGGCAAGATGAAGCTGAGATATACTGCCAAAAATTTCGTAAATGGTCTGTGCTTACTCAGTGGAATGAGTGTGCCCTAGCGGCAATTTTCAGAGAAGGCCTTTCTGATGCCGTTAAGGATGTCATGGTGGGGTTTCCTACGCCCACAGGTCTGAATGAGTCCATCACAATGGCGATTCAGATTGATCGGCGTTTGCGGGAGCGCAAACCCGTGCACCATTTGGCGGTATCTTCTGAAGGGACGCCAGAGAAAATGCAATGTGACAGAATTCTGTCAAGAAGCGAGCGGCAGAATTATAGGCGCAAAAATGGCTTGTGCTTCTACTGTGGTGATTCCGCGCATGTTATATCAGCATGCTCTAAACGTACTAGGAAGGTTGACAAGTCTGTTTCTATTGGCACTTTACAGTCTAAATTTCTTCTGTCTGTAACTCTGATTTGTTCATTATCAGTTATTACCGTGGATGCCTATGTGGACTCTGGCGCCGCTCTGAGTCTCATGGATTGGTCCTTCGCCAGGTGCTGTGGGTTTGAATTGGAGCCTCTGGAAGTTCCTATACCTCTGAAGGGTATTGATTCTACACCTCTGGCTTGTAATAGACCACAGTTCTGGACGCAAGTGACTATGCGTATGACTCCAGACCATCAGGAGATGATTCGCTTCCTCGTGTTGCATAATTTACATGATGTGTTAGTGCTTGGATTACCATGGTTGCAATCTCATAACCCAGTACTGGACTGGAAAACTATGTCTGTGTTAAGCTGGGGATGTCGGGGGGCTCATGGGGACATACCTTTGGTTTCTATCTCGTCATCTATTCCCTCTGAGGTTCCGGCATTTTTGTCGGATTTTGGGGATATTTTTGAAGAGCCTAAAATTGGTTCTCTCCCTCCCCACAGAGAGTGTGATTGCGCCATAGATCTGATTCCAGGCAGTAAATTTCCAAAGGGTCGTTTGTTTAACCTATCTGTACCTGAGCATGCTGCCATGCGAGAGTATGTTAAGGAGTCCCTGGAAAAGGGACATATTCGTCCTTCTTCATCACCTTTAGGAGCTGGGTTTTTCTTTGTCTCTAAAAAGGATGGCTCGCTGAGGCCTTGTATTGATTATCGACTCCTGAATAAAATTACTGTCAAATATCAGTATCCGTTGCCGCTGCTTACTGATTTGTTTGCTCGCATAAGGGGGGCTAAGTGGTTCTCCAAGATTGATCTCCGTGGGGCGTATAATTTGGTGCGAATTAAGCAAGGGGATGAGTGGAAAACCGCATTTAATACGCCTGAGGGCCACTTTGAGTATTTAGTAATGCCTTTCGGCCTTTCTAGTGCACCTTCAGTTTTTCAGTCCTTTATGCATGATATTTTCCGTGAATATCTGGATAAATTTATGATTGTGTATTTGGACGATATTTTGATTTTTTTCTGAGGACTGGGAGTCTCATGTTCAGCAGGTCAGGAGGGTTTTTCAGGTCTTGCGGGAGAATTCTCTGTGTGTAAAGGGTTCTAAGTGTGTTTTTGGGGTTCAAAAGATTTCCTTTTTGGGGTACATTTTTTCCCCTTCTTCTGTTGAGATGGACCCTGTCAAGGTTTGGGCTATTTGTGACTGGACGCAGCCTACTTCTCTAAAGGGTCTTCAGAAATTCTTGGGCTTTGCTAATTTTTATCGTCGATTTATAACTGGTTTTTCTGGTGTTGCTAAGCCTCTTACGGATTTGACTAAGAAGGGTGCTGATGTTGCCAATTGGTCCTCTGCCGCTGTGGAGGCCTTTCGGGAACTTAAGCGCCGCTTTTCGTCTGCCCCTGTGTTGCGCCAGCCTGATGTCTCTCTCCCCTTTCAGGTTGAGGTCGATGCTTCCGAGATCGGACCGGGGGCGGTTTTGTCGCAGAAAAGTTCCGATTGCTCAGTGATGAGACCTTGTGCGTTCTTTTCTCGAAAATTTTCTGCCGCCGAAAGAAATTATGATGTCGGTAATCGGGAGCTTTTGGCCATGAAGTGGGCATTTGAGGAGTGGCGTCATTGGCTTGAGGGTGCTAGACATCAGGTGGTGGTTTTGACTGATCACAAGAATCTGATTTATCTTGGGTCTGCCAGGCGCCTGAATCCTAGACAGGCACGCTGGTCGTTGTTTTTCTCTCGGTTTAATTTTGTGGTCTCATATCTACCAGGTTCTAAGAATGTGAAGGCAGATGCCCTTTCTAGGAGTTTTGAGCCTGATTCCCCTGGTGATTCGGAACCTACAGGTATCCTTAAGGATGGGGTGATATTATCCGCTATTTCCCCAGATCTGCGACGTGCTTTGCAAGAGTTTCAGGCGGATAGACCTGATCGCTGTCCACCTGGTAGACTGTTTGTTCCTGATGATTGGACCAGTAGAGTCATCTCGGAGGTTCATTCTTCTACGCTGGCGGGTCATCCTGGAATTTTTGGTACCAGGGATTTGGTGGCTAGATCCTTCTGGTGGCCATCTCTGTCTCGAGATGTGCGTGTTTTTGTGCAGTCTTGTGATGTGTGTGCTCGGGCCAAGCCTTGTTGTTCTAGGGCTAGCGGGTTGTTGTTGCCCTTGCCTATTCCGAAGAGGCCTTGGACGCACATCTCGATGGACTTTATTTCTGATCTTCCTGTCTCTCAGAGGATGTCTGTTATCTGGGTGGTGTGTGACCGTTTTTCTAAGATGGTTCATTTGGTGCCATTGCCGAAGTTGCCTTCCTCGTCTGAGTTGGTTCCTTTGTTTTTTCAAAATGTGGTTCGCTTGCATGGTATTCCTGAAAATATCGTTTCTGATAGGGGTACCCAGTTCGTTTCTAGATTTTGGCGGGCATTCTGTGCCAGGTTGGGCATTGATTTGTCTTTTTCGTCTGCCTTCCATCCTCAGACTAATGGCCAGACGGAGCGAACTAATCAGACTTTGGAGACGTATTTGAGGTGTTTTGTGTCTGCGGATCAGGATGATTGGGTTGCCTTTTTGCCGTTGGCGGAGTTTGCTCTTAATAATCGGGCTAGTTCGGCCACTTTGGTTTCCCCTTTCTTTTGCAATTCGGGGTTTCATCCCCGTTTTTCTTCTGGTCAGGCGGAGTCTTCGGATTGTCCTGGAGTAGATGCTGTGGTGGATCGGTTGTATCGGATTTGGGAACAAGTGGTGGACAATTTGAATTTGTCCCAGGAGAGGACTCAGCGGTTTGCTAACCGCCAGCGTCGGGTTTGTCCTCGCCTTCGTGTTGGGGACTTGGTGTGGTTGTCTTCCCGTTTTGTCCCAATGAGGGTTTCTTCTCCTAAATTTAAGCCTCGGTTCATCGGTCCCTATAGGATTTTGGAGATTATTAACCCTGTTTCCTTTCGTTTGGACCTCCCGGCATCTTTCGCTATCCATAATGTGTTCCATCGGTCGTTGTTGCGGAGATACGAGGTGCCGGTGGTTCCTTCTGCTGAGCCTCCTGCTCCTGTGCTGGTTGAGGGTGAATTGGAGTACGTTATAGAGAAGATCTTGGACTCCCGTATTTCCAGGAGGAGACTCCAGTATCTGGTTAAATGGAAGGGCTATGGTCAGGAAGATAATTCTTGGGTAACTGCCTCTGATGTTCATGCCTCGGATTTGGTTCGTGCCTTTCATAGGGCTCATCCAGGTCGCCCTGGCGGTTCTTGTGAGGGTTCGGTGCCCCCTCCTTAAGGGGGGGGTACTGTTGTGATCCGCTTTTTGGGCTCCCCTAGTGGTGGCTGGTGGTACTGGAGACTTGTGTGTTCTTTTCTGCCTCAGCTCACCTGCTTCCATCAGTTTTGGGAGTTCCCTATTTAGCCTTGCTCTCCAGTCACTTCCTTGCCGGTCATCATTGTAACCTGAGTCTTTCAGTTGCATGTTCCTGCTACCAGTCTGCTGATCAGCTAAGTGGACTCTTGTCCTTTTTGTTTTGTATTTTTTGTCCAGTTTACAGTTTGTCATTTCCTGTTACTGGAAGCTCTTGTGGACTGAAATTGCCACTCCTGTGTCATGAGTTGACACAGGAGTCTTAAAGTAATTTCAGGATGGGTTTTTGAAAGGGTTTTTCAGCTGACCGTGAAGTCCTCTTTTGTATCCTTCCTCTATCTAGTAAGTGGACCTCGCTTTGCTAAATCTACCTTCATACTGTGTATGTCTTTTCCTCTGAACTCACCGTTAATATATGTGGGGGCTACTATCATCTTTGGGGAATTTCACTAGAGGTAAGCCAGGTCTGTTCCTTCCTCTTCCAGGCGTAGTTAGTTCTCCGGCTGGCGCATGGCATCTGGGCAGCCGTAGGAATGCTTCCTGGCTACTGTTAGTTGTGTGGTAGATTTAGGTCACGGTCAGCTTGAGTTTCCATCACCCGAGGGCTAGTCTGTTATTTTGCGTTTCTGATGTTCCCATGCCATTGGGGAATCATGACATCTGTCCTGCTCTCGCTCTGTGGTTCCATCCTGCTCTTGCTCTGTGCTCTGTGGTTCCGTCCTGCTCTCGCTCCGCACTCTGCGATTCTGTCCTGTTCTCACTCATTGCCTTGCAGTTCTGCCCTGCTCCACTCCTTGCGGTTAGGCTCCACTTTCATTCCACACCTCGTAGGACTTTGTCCTGCAGTCTGAACAGGTCCCTAACTGTTCCCATATATCATTCATACCTGTCCGTTTTCCTGTCCTCCTTGAATCTGTGTCTTCTCTCCCCTGTGTGAACAGGTCCCTACCTGTCCCCACATACTACGCATACCTATCTATGTTCCTGTCTTACCCATACCAGTTCCAGTCCCGTTAGCTGTGCCCGCCTGCCTGCCAGTGTCTCAGCTGTGCCCGCCTGCCTGTCAGTGTTCCATTCCCCAGTGGGATCAACAGCCACAGCCAGACTCCACCCTGGAGTGGTACCTGGCAGCTACCTGCCGCACAAGCCTGACCTCATCATTAGAGGCTCCAGTGAACACCAAGGAAGCTGCTTAGTCACGCCCCTTCCAGGGAAGTCTGGTTTGTGGCACAGTGGGGCCACACCCCCGCACGCTCACGCCAACAAGTCTGGGCACAAGCGTTACACTCTCCACTGAGCCCACAATGGCGAAAGGAACCATCTCATCTTCACCAGCCACCTGAACCTCGCCATCAGCTGGAATCCTCACTCTCACCACACTGGAACGATTCGCTAGTTCCTGCATGACCTTTCCAAGTCTCCCAATTACTCTCCTCACCAGATTTTTGGGCACCTGAGCGATGTCTTCCACAAAACCCAGCCGACTTTGAGCTTTCTTGTCATGCTCCAAACGTCGAGCGGCTTCCTTATTCCTCATCAGGATCATCTGTTTTGTGCAAAGGCATGGTAGATGCAAATGAAAAGAGGTGAAACACAAGAAGAGTCTGGGGGCGGTTACCTTCTCGGCTCTGTGCCTGGAACCATTGAGCTGTACTGCAGGTTCCCCAGGGGGTAAACTTAGAGACTGGGACAGGAAGGAAGCCGGGCAGAGAGCGGGAAAGGCACGCGTACAAGAAACAGAGCAGTGTGAACAGTGGTCAGAGCAGGGTGCAGGTGCGCTCCGGGAGAGAGAGAGCGCTCCCGGTCAGAGGACAAATACAGGAAGATTGCCCAAAAAGACTGCATCTTGTGAGTACATGAAAGCAGACTCTGCTGTGACTGGAGAGGGGTGCTTTGAGACCCGTGTAGAGACAGTGGCCAGGGCAGAGACTGTGACCCCCTGGTACCTGCGGTATCAGTACAGAGACTGTGATTCCTGGTGAGAGACTTAACAGTGCAGAGCCCCTGATTCCTGGTGAGAGACTTAATATAGACCGGGATAGGCTGTGCTGTAAAAGCTAAAGACTCAGAGCCTGTGCATATCACATTAACTCCCGAAACTCCAGGCAGCGGGCTCCTAGAGACTACTCAGCCCATGGACAACAGAGGGACGACACGTGCCGCTGTTTCTTGGTGCCTACGTTGGAGAAGATGACCCTTCAAGCAAGTCCTCATCAGACTGATAAGTGTTCTTTTCTCAAGAAATTTTGCTTACTTATGTTACATTGTTTGACTCCCATATTTTTGCACTGTTTTATTGCTAGTTATTTTCCATTGCTTCCTCCCTGCGAGGAGAACCTGATTCCTGTTATTAAACCCCTCAACTGTTGGTCTGTCTGTTCCGTGGTGACATACTCAGTACCTGTGTACTATTACATTTGGCGTAGTCGGCAGGATGTCACATGGTAGCGCGGACAGGGCAGACCAAGCACCTGGGGAAGTTCCCAGGTCTAGTATTTCCCTGGGAGCCATGTTGAATAATTTGCCAAGGTTCACTGGGAACAATGTAATGCTGTGGAGTTGGACAGGGCGTATCCAGGGAATGATGCGGATGCATCCCAAGACACCAGCCCTGGAGGCAGAAATTGCATTGATGGCCCTGGAGGGGGAGGCGGGGGATTCTGTCATGCATAGGTCCCCCCGGGAGAGAGATACCCTGGACAAAGTGCTGTACATACTTGAGGAGATGCATGGGGACCCCACTGACGTAGGGGAACTTCGCATGCGACTGTTTCACAGGGAGGCCGTGACCCAATTCATGAATGCCCTACAAGAGCTTCACACTGCTATCAGACGAAAGGACGGTGAAGGGGTTGGGTCAGTTGATGTGGTGCTCAGAGATTAGCTGGTGTCGGGACTGCGTGACGCAATGATGAAACAGGCACTGCGAAAGCGCATACGAGTAAAGCCAGACATGACTTTCTCTGAGGCAGGCAGTGAGGCGCGTGTGCGAGAACAAGAACAGGGAGTGACGGGGCTGGTGGGAAGGGTGCAGAGCGGGGAGGTAACCACCACCGCAGACAATATCTCCCAGTGGGTGGGGGATCTGAGAATGGAGATTAGACAGGTCCGTGAAGAAATGGCGGCCTCCAGATGAACTCTGGCAGAAGGGCCCGGCCCTCTGATGCGAGACAGAGAAGCTGCCCCCTGAAGGGAGGGTGAAACTACCAGGAGGAGAAGCCCTCTTACATGCTACATTTGTGGAGAATCTGGCCACATTGCTCGATGGTGTCCCCGGCGGAGCCAACCATCCCCGCGCCCTCCTTTAAACTAGGTGGCTCTGAGCTCGAGGGGCACCGCTCAGAGTGTGAAGAACAGAGGAGGAGTAGTAAAAGTCCCCACAGCCTTGTTTCCATGTGCCCTCTGGTCTGGGCAGAAATCAATGGAAGAGCAGTGCGGTGCTTGATGAAAACCGGCTCACAATTGACCACCATGCCTGAGAAATATTTCCGCCATCACTTCACAGAGGCGCTACGGCCCGAATGGGACCCTGTGATCAAACTTATGGCGGCCAATCACTTGCCCATCCCGGTCGCAGGGGTGGTATGGATGAACATAGAGGTCTGCAGAAAAGACCTCGGGAGAAGAGGAGAGGTACTGGTGGATGGAGAGGTAGCTAAAGACCATACCGTGACCCTGGGCATGAATGTATTAAAAGACCTTGGAAGCCTGGTTTTCAACGAGTCCCCGAAACAGTTCCTGCATCAATGGAGTGACAAAACCCCCCAGAGAAAGGTCTTTCAACAACGGTTTTGGACCGCCCAGGTCCAGGAAGCATACAGTGATGGAAAGGAACTCGGCAAAGTCGTTGCCCCCGCCTCTGTCAATCGAGTGTTGCCCCCTGGGCAGACGATGCTTCCCCTGCCTATATGAGCTGGCATCCCGCTGGAAGGGGTCGAAGTCCAAATTGAGCCCAGCAGAGCCGACCAGCTGCCCTCAGGAATATTGGTCGCACGGTCCCTGGCTACCGTGCGGAATGGAACTGTCCTTGTGCACTGCATAAATTTGGGGGAGACAGATACAACTTTGCCACCTAGAAGCAAAGTCGCTCATGTCCTGGGCCTCCCAGACAAGTTGGTCCCAACTGAGGCGGTACAGCTGACTGCAAGGCCAGAAGATCCGTGGCTGGTGACCGTCAAGGCGGAGGCAGCTCCGGACCCCAGATTACTGCAAGAAGGGCGCCAGTTACTGGAACGCATGAGGACGGAGCTCTCAGAACTTACTCTGCAGCAGGTACCTCAGGTGGAAGCCGTATTGGGGAAATTTCAGGAGGCGTTCGCCAAAGATGAAGATGACTTTGGACGTACCACAGCCATCACCCACAAGATACCCACCGGGGATGCGGCACCAATCTGGGAACGGTACCGCCAAATACCCCAACAGATATACCAGGAGGTGAAGGGAATGCTGTCACACATGCTGAAGAAGGGAGTTATACGTGAGAGTCAGAGCCCGTGGGCTGCCCTGACAATTCTGTCAGATAATACTCAGTTTCTTCCTGAAAATGATTGCAAACACAAATTCTTTGGTATTATCTTCATTTAATTTGTCTTAAATGAAAAAACACAAAAGAGAATGAAGCATAAAGCAAAACATTGATCATTTCACACAAAACTCCAAAAATGGGCCAGACAAAAGTATTGGCACCCTCAGCCTAATATTTGGTTGCACAACCTTTAGCCAAAATAACTGTGACTAACCGCTTCCGGTAACCATCAATGAGTTTCTTACAATGCTCTGCTGGAATTTTAGACCATTCTTCTTTGGCAAACTGCTCCAGGTCCCTGATATTTGAAGGGTGTCTTCTCCAAACTGCCATTTTTAGATCTCTCCACAGGTGTTCTATGGGATTCAGGTCTGGACTCATTGCTGGCCACCTTAGAAGTCTCCAGTGCTTTCTCTTAAACCATTTTCTAGTGCTTTTTGAAGTGTGTTTTGGGTCATTGTACTGCTGGAAGACCCATGACCTCTGAGGGAGACCCAGCTTTCTCACACTGGGCCCTACATTATGCTGCAAAATTTGTTGGTAGTCTTCAGACTTCATATTGCCATGCACACGGTCAAGCAGTCCAGTGCCAGAGGCAGCAAAGCAACCCCAAAACATCAGGGAACCTCCGCCATGTTTGACTGTAGGGACCGTGTTCTTTTCTTTGAATGCCTCTTTTTTTCTCCTGTAAACTCTATGTTGATGCCTTTGCCCAAAAAGCTCTACTTTTGTCTCATCTGACCAAAGAACATTCTTCCAAAACGTTTTAGGCTTTTTCAGGTAAGTTTTGGCAAACTCCAGCCTGGCTTTTTTATGTCTTGGTGTAAGAAGTGGGGTCTTCCTGGGTCTCCTACCATACAGTCCCTTTTCATTCAGATGCCAACGGATAGTACGGGTTGACACTGTTGTACCCTCGGACTGCAGGGCAGCTTGAACTTGTTTGGATGTTAGTCGAGGTTCTTTATCCAACGTCCGCACAATCTTGCATTGAAATCTCTTTTCAATTTTTCTTTTCCGTCCACATCTAGGGAGGTTAGCCACACTACCATGGGCTTTAAACTTCTTGATGACACTGCACACAGTAGACACAGGAACATTCAGGTCTTTGGAGATAGACTTGTAGCCTTGAGATTGCTCATGCTTCCTCACAATTTGGTTTCTCGAGTCCTCAGACAGTTCTTTGGTCTTCTTTCTTTTCTCCATGCTCAATGTGGTACATACAAGGACACAGGACAGAGGTTGAGTCAACTTTAATCCATGTCAACTGGCTGCAAGTGTGATTTAGTTATTGCCAACACCTGCTAGGTGCCACAGGTAAGTTACAGGTGCTGTAAATTACACAAATTAGAGAAGCATCACATGATTTTTTGAACAGTGCCGATACTTTTGTCCACCCCCTTTTTTATATTTGGTGTGGAATTATAACCAAATTGGCTTTAGGACAATTTTTTTGTGTTTTTTCATTTAATACAAATTAAATGAAGATAATAATACGAAAGAATTTGTGTTTGCAATCATTTTCAGGAAGAAACTGAGTATTATCTGACAGAATTGCAGGGGTGTCAATACTTTGGCCACAACTGTATAGTCTTGGTGAGAAAGAAAGATGGGTCCTTGCAGATAGTGTGGACTATCGCCGGCTCAACACTTGCACAGTGCGGGACTCCTACCCACTGCCCAGGATAGAGGAGTCCCTGATGGCACTAGGGAATGCCAGATATTTCTCCACGTTAGACTTGGCCAGCGGCTACTGGCAGGTGCCCATGTCTGAGCAAGACTGAGCCAAGATGGCTTTCATCCTTCCGATGGGACTGTATGACTTTGACCAGATGCCCTTCGGCCTAGCAAATGCCCCAGGAACATTTCAGTGACTCATGGAGAGATGTCTGGGAGACCTGAACTTTGAAGCCACTTTGATCTACTTGGATGATATCATCATCTTTGCCCCCACCTTTGAGGAGCATCTGCAGAGACTAGAGCAAGTTCTGAGTCGGCTACAGAAGTATGGCTTGAAAGTGAAACCCCTGAAATGTCACCTCTTCCGTACCGAGATTGAATACTTGGGACACGTTGTCTCCACTGAGGGGGTGAGGCCTTCCCAGGAGAAGATCGCTGCAGTACAAGAGTGGCCAACTCTAAAAACTGTGAAAGATGTTACTGTGTTCCTGGGACTCACAGGATACTTCAGATGCTTCGTAAAAGACTTTACCCGCCTTGCTAATTCACTCCAGGAGTTGTTGAGGGGAGTGCCCTCTTGCCCCCAAAACAGGAACATACAGTGGGGGAAGCATCAGGAGGAGGCATTCTTGGCTTTGAAGAAGGCTTTGATGGAGGCCCCCGTGCTGGCCTACGCTGACTTCACACAACCGTTCATCTTGCACAGTGATGGGAGCCTGCAGGGCCACGGGGCCGTACTATCGCAGATGCAGGATGGGAAAGAGCGCATCATCGCATATGCCAGTCGGTCTTTGCATGACTCAGAAAGGAATCCAGAAAACTACAGTTCATGTAAGCTGGAGTTGTTGGCGCTGGTGTGGGCAATGACTGAGAAGTTCACGGAATATCTGGCTGGCTCAGAAGATCATGTACACACCGATATCAATCCGTTGGCCCATCTCGAGAATGCCAAGTTAGGTGCCCTAGAACAACGTTGGGTAGCCCGAATGGCCAAGGTCCGATACGGATTTTGTATAAAAGAGGAGCTGAGAATGTTCATGCGGATACCCTCTCCTGAGCAAACTATCGCAAACCAGCACCCAGCCAGGACGAAGAACTGGAAGATGTGGAGGTTCCAGGTTTTGGAGAGACTGCCAGGACGGTGGCAGCGGCGCGGGAAATTGAACAGGAAGAGGCCTGTGTGAATTTGCTGGAGCAGCCCCGCGGGGAGTGGGTCCGAGTGCAGCAGGAGGATCCGGAGCTAGCTCAGTTGAGAAGGTGGGTCGTGTCTGAACAAATGCCCATGTAATAATTATAGGGGATAACTCAGGAGACTCTTTGCGTGGAACAAGACAACTACAGGACACAGTTTTATAAGTGGTAAAGTCTATATTATCACACGGTGATTCAAACAGGTGCAGAGAGAATCTCAAGTCCACAACACTTGGTGTAAATATTAAACGCAGCTTAGCAGTCTATAGGAAACTTCAGAGGAAAATGCAATCAAGCAGAAAGTCTATGGAGCACAGTTATTCTTGAGGATACTTGACACGAATAAATCATTGTCTTAGTCCAAACACAGATAGATAAGCTAATAAGGCAGTTCAAATCATATCTTAGCTCAACCAGGGAGGCCTGGTTAATAGTCTCAGGTTTTTGTAGAGCAGCAAAGCTTACATGTCCAGCAAATGCAGATGGAAGTAAACACGAGCAGCTGATGAAGGAGGATTACTGAAAACTGGTGTATGCAGCAGGAACTCAGAGCAGAGTAGCAGGATCACCACACAGGTTCACAGGAGCAGGTATATAGCCAGGGAGTAATCAGAGGTCAGGAGCTCGATGCAAGGCAGAATACTCTAGCACAGACTGAAGGCTGGGGTGGAGTTTTATAGCAGGAAGACAGAGTGCACATGAGACCAAAGACGCCATCTTGGAAAAGGGCAGTAATGCACAAAAGGTAAAAAATGTTCAGAGTCCTGACAGCCCAATCGGCACGAGAGGTGGTCCATGTCACCTGAAGTACTGAAGATGCTACACCAGTGGGAGAGGCTCCAGTTGCGGGATTTTATCCTGTACCTGAAGGTATTCCTGCAAACAGAACTCTGTCTTGTATGGCAGACGGTGATTCCCTCGTCCTTGATTGACCAGGTGGCTAGGGAAGCACATGAGAAAGGAGCACACTGGGCCAGAAAAAAAACTTTCCAGTGGTTACAGCGCCTATTTTATCATCCCCACTTAACGAACTTTGTGGAGAAAGTATGTCAGCAATGCAGAAGTTGTGAGCTGGTCAAACCACCAGAACAATGAGCTCCCATTGAGACGGTGAGGTCTTCTGGCCCAATGGACCTACTGGCAATAGATTACTTGACAATTGGACCAGCACACCAAGGCTATGAGCATTGTTTAGTGATGATAGACCACTTTACTAAATTTACCGTAGTGACACCCACGCAGGACCAGACTGCCAAGTCTGCTGCTCACGCAATTTGCAAACATTTCATACAGGTGTACGGGTGTACCAAGCGCATCCATTCTGATCAAGAGGCCTGCTAAGTAGTCCCATCAACTGACACCAGTGACCGGAGGTAAACTTTATTCCTCCGGATTTCATTGCCAATCAGAAACGGTGTTTGCTGTGCTGTTATACACATTACAGCACCGCAAACACTGGATGTTCGGGCCCCTATTCAAGGGAATGGGGTCCGGGTTCAGGTTCAGGTCCAGGTACTGTTCCAGTACCCAAACCTGAACTTTTTGTAACTGTTTGGCCGAACTCGCCGTACTAGAACATCCAGGTGTCTGCCCTTCTCTAATCTCAATCAAGTAATTAGTTAAATAGGACCTGACTGACAAAGTGAAGTAGACTAAAGGATTCTCAAAAGCTAGACATGATGCTGCGATCCAAAGAAATTCTGGAAAAAATGAGAAACAAAGTAATTGAGATCTATCAGTCTGGAAAAGGTTCTAAAGCCATTTCTGAAGCTTCGGAACTCCAGTGAACCACAGTGAGAGCCATTATCCTCAAATGGAGAAAACATGGAACAGTAGTGAACATTCCCATGAGTGGATGTCAGACCAAAATTACACCAAGAGTGATTCAATGACTTATGTAAGGGTTGACAAAAGACCCCACAATAACATGCAAACAATGCCTCACTTGCCTCAGTTAATGTCAGTGTTCATGACTCCACCACAACAAAGAGATTAGGTAAAAATGGTCTACATGGCAGAGAGTTCCAAGATGAAAGCTACTACTGAGCTATAAGAACATAAAGGCTCATCATAATTTTGCCAGAAAATATCTTGATGATCCCCAAGAATTTTGGGAGCATACTCTCTGAACTTACAAAAGTTGAACTTTTTGGAATGAGTATGTCCCACTTCATCTGGCATAGAAATAACACAGCATTTCAAAAAAGGAACATTATACTAACAGTAAAATATGATGGTGGTAGTGTGATGGTCTGGGGTTGTTTTGCTGCTTCAAGACCTGGAAGACTTGCTGTGGTAAATGGAACTATGAATTCTGCTGTCTACCAAAAACTCTTCAAGGAGAATGTCCTGCCATCAGTTTGTGACCTCAAGCTGAAGCATACTTGGGATATGCAGCAAGAAAATTATCCAAACGACACCAACTATTACATCTCTTAATTATTTAAGAGAAATCAAATTAAGACTTTGGAGTGGCCTAGTCAAAGTCCTGACCTTAATCCGATTGAGATGCTGTGGCATGACCTTAAAAAGGAGGTTCATGCTCTGAAACCCTTCAATGTGACTGAATTACAACAATACTGCAAAGATGAGTGTGGCAAAATTCCTCTAGAGCATTGTAAAAGAATCATCACCAGTTACCACAAATGTATGATTATAGTTGTCGCTGCCAGAGGTGGCCAAACTGGTTATTAGGTTTAGTGTTGTGAATTCCGTCTGGGCTCCCTCTGGTGGCCTTTAGCGATACTGCGAGTCTGGAGCTGGGCTCAGCTGCCTCATTTCCTGCTATGCTGGTTCCTATTTAACTCCACCTGGACCTGTACTTGTTGCCTGCTGTCGTTGTATTCAGTACTGTTTCTGACCTCTCCTGGATTTTCCTGGTGACCTGTCTATTTCTGAGAAGCTAAGTCTTGCTAGTTCTTTTTGCTCATTGTTTCCTTGAATATGTTTCTCAGTATATGATGTGTTCAGTCCAGCTTGCTTATATGTGATTTTTCGCTTGCTGGTAGCTCTGGGGAGCAGAGTGCGCCCCTCACATCGTGATTCGGTGTGGGGGTTCTTGTACTTTCTGCGTGGATAGTTTTTGATAGTTTTTGTACCGACTGCACAGATCCCTGCTATCTTCTGTCTATTTAGTGTTAGCGGGCCTCATTTGCTTAAACCTGTTTTTCATTCCTACATTTGTATTTTCCCCTTAACTCACCATTATTATTTGTGGGGGGCTGCCTAAACTTTGGGGTGATTTCTCTGAGGCAAGTGAGGCTTGCTTTCTCTCTAGGGGTAGCTAGTTTCTCAGGCCGTGAAGAGACGTCTAGGTTTTTAGGTAATGCTCCACGGCTGCCTTTAGTGTGTGTGGATAGGATCAGGATTGCGGTCGGTATAGTTTCCACATCCCCGGAGCTTGTCCTACTATTCAGGTTTACCTATCAGGTCAGTTTGGTGATCCTACCACCGGATCATAACAGTACAGCAGGCCAGTAAAGAGTTAATGCATCGCAAAAGAGGGATAAGAGAAATCCTGAGTTCATTTTTTTTTTCCTCTGCAGTGTGTCTAGCCTCTCTCCTCCCCTTAATCTCTGGGTGGTTCAGAACTCAGCTGCACTTATGGACCTTCAGAGTCTGTCTTCTAGTGTGGATCATCTCACTGCTAGGGTACAAGGCATTCAGGATTATGTAGTCCGCAGTCCTATGTCAGAGCCTAAGATACCTATTCCTGAGCTGTTCTCCCGGAGACAGATCTAGGTTTTTGAACTTTAAAAATAATTGCAAATTATTTCTTTCTCTGAGACCTCATTCCTCTGGTGATCCGGTTCAGCAAGTTAAAATTATTATTTCTTTGTTGCGCGGTGACCCTCAAGATTGGGCATTCTCTCTGGCGCCGGGAGATCCTGCATTGCAAAATGTGGATGCGTTTTTTCTGGCGCTTGGAGTGCTTTATGAGGAGCCTAATCTGGTAGACCAAGCAGAAAAGGTTTTGCTGGCTCTCTCCCAGGGTCAGGATGAAGCAGAGGTTTTCTTTCAGAAGTTTAGGAAATGGTCTGTGCTCACTCAATGGAATGAGTGTGCCCTGGCAGCGATTTTCAGAAAGGGTCTTTCTGAAGCCATTAAGGATGTTATGGTGGGGTTCCCCACGCCTGCGGGTCTGAATGAGTCAATGTCTTTGGCCATTCAGATTGATCGGCGCTTACGGGAGCGCAAACCAGTGCACCATCTGGCGGTATTTTCTGAGCAGAAGCCTGAGTCTATGCAATGTGACAGGATTCTGACCAGAAGCAAAATCACAGACGTCAGAATGGGTTGTGCTTTTACTGTGGTGATTCTGCTCATGTTATCTCAGATTGTTCTAAGCGCATAAAAAACTTCGCTAAGTCTGTCACCATTGGTACTGTACAGCCTAAATTCATTTTGTCTGTTACTTTGATTTGCTCTCTGTCATCCTACTCAGTTATGGCTTTTGTGGATTCAGGTGCTGCCCTGAATTTGATGGATTTGTCTTTTGCCAGGCGCTGTGGTTTTATCTTGGAGCCTTTGCAATTCCCTATTCCACTAAAGGGAATTGATGCCACGCTATTGGCCAAGAATAAACCTCAGTACTGGGCTCAAGTGACCATGTACATGACTCCTGCACATCAGGAGGTGATTCGCTTTCTTGTGTTACATAATTTGCATGATGTTGTCGTGTTAGGTCTGCCATGGCTGCAGGCTCATAATCCAGTCCTGGATTGGAAAGCAATGTCTGTGTCAAGTTGGGGTTGCCAGGGGATTCATGGCGATGCTCCTTTGGTGTCTATTGATTCTTCTACTCCTTCTGAAGTCCCTGAATTTTTGTCGGACTACCAGGATGTATTTGATGAGCCCAAGTCCAGTGCCCTACCTCCTCATAGGGATTGTGATTGCACCATAAATTTGATTCCTGGTAGTAAGTTCCCTAAGGGACGACTTTTTAATTTGTCTGTACCAGAACATGCCGCTATGCGGAGTTATATCAAGGAGTCTTTGGAGAAGGGGCATATTCGCCCGTCCTCGTCCCCTTTGGGTGCGGGGTTCTTTTTTGTGGCCAAGAAGGATGGTTCTCTGAGACCCTGTATAGATTATCGCCTTCTAAATAACATCACGGTCAAATTTCAGTATCCTTTGCCACTGTTGTCCGATCTGTTTGATCGGATTAGGGGGGCCAGTTGGTTCACCAAGATAGATCTTCGTGGAGCGTATAATCTTGTGCGTATAAAGCAGGGCAATGAATGGAAAACAGCATTCAATACGCCCGAGGGCCATTTTGAGTACTTGGTGATGCCTTTTGGGCTTTCTAATGCCCCTTCTGTGTTCCAGTCCTTCATGCACGATATCTTCCGAGAATATCTGGATAGGTTTATGATTATGTACCTAGATGATATTTTGGTCTTTTCTGATGATTGGGAATCTCATGTGAAGCAGGTCAGGATGGTATTTCAGGTCCTGCGAGCCAATGCCCTGTTTGTGAAGGGCTCTAAATGTCTCTTCGGAGTCCAGAAGGTTTCCTTTTTGGGCTTTATTTTTTCTCCTTCTACCATTGAGATGGATCCAGTCAAAGTCCAGGCTATTTATGACTGGACTCAACCTACATCGGTAAAGAGTCTTCAGAAGTTCTTGGGTTTTGCTAATTTTTACCGTCGCTTCATCACTAATTTTTCCAGTGTGGTTAAGCCTTTGACGGATTTGACCAAGAAGGATTCTGATGTGACGAATTGGTCTCCTGCGGCCGTGGAGGCCTTTCAGGAGCTCAAACGTCGGTTCTCTTCGGCTCCTGTCTTGCGTCAGCCGGATGTCTCTCTGCCCTTCCAGGTCGAGGTTGATGCTTCTGAGATTGGAGCTGGGGCTGTCTTGTCACAGAGAAGCTCTGATGGCTCTGTGATGAGGCCATGTGCTTTCTTTTCAAGAAAGTTTTCGCCTGCCGAGCAGAATTATGATGTTGGTAATCGGGAGTTGTTGGCAATGAAATGGGCATTCGAGGAGTGGCGACATTGGCTTGAGGGAGCCAAACATCGTGTGGTGGTCTTGACGGATCACAAGAAGTTGACTTATCTCGTGTCTGCTAAACAGCTAAATCCTAGACAGGCTCGATGGTCGCTGTTTTTCTCCCGTTTCGATTTCGTGGTTTCATACCTTCCGGGTTCGAAGAACGTGAAGGCTGATGCTCTTTCTAGGAGCTTTGTGCCTGACTCTCTGGGAGTTTCTGAACCGGCTGGTGTCCTCAGAGAGGGGGTGATTTTGTCTGCCATCTCCCCTGATTTGCGACGGGTACTGCAGGAATTTCAGGCCAATAGACCTGACCGTTGTCCACCAGAGAGACTGTTTGTCCCGGATAGATGGACCAGTAGAGTAGTTTCCGAGGTTCATTCTTCGGTGTTGGCGGGTCATCCTGGGATTTTTGGTACCAGGGATTTGGTGGCTAGGTCCTTTTGGTGGCCTTCCTTGTCGCGGGATGTGCGTTTCTTTGTGCAGTCCTGTGGGATTTGTGCTCGGGCCAAGCCTTGCTGTTCTCGTGCCAGTGGATTGCTTTTGCCTTTACCTGTCCCGAAGAGGCCCTGGACGCATATTTCCATGGATTTTATTTCGGATCTTCCAGTCTTTCAGAAGATGTCTGTTATCTGGGTGATTTGTGATCGTTTTTCTAAAATGGTCCATTTGGTGCCCTTGCCTAAGCTGCCTTCCTCCTCCGATTTGGTTCCACTGTTTTTTCAGAATGTGGTTAGTTTGCATGGTATTCCTGAGAATATTGTGTCTGACAGAGGATCCCAGTTTGTGTCCAGATTTTGGCGGTCCTTTTGTGCTAAGATGGGCATTGAACTATCTTTTTCATCGGCCTTCCATCCTCAGACGAATGGCCAAACCGAACGAACTAATCAGACCTTGGAGACTTATCTGAGATGTTTTGTTTCTGCGGATCAGGATGATTGGGTGACTTTTTTGCCATTGGCTGAGTTCGCCCTCAATAATCGGGCTAGTTCTGCTACTTTGGTTTCGCCTTTTTATTGCAATTCTGGTTTTCATCCTCGTTTTTCCTCAGGTCAGGTTGAGCCTTCTGACTGTCCTGGGGTGGATTCTGTGGTGGATAGGTTGCAGCAGATTTGGAACCACGTGGTGGACAATTTGACGTTGTCACAAGAGAAGGCTCAGCGCTTTGCTAACCGCCGTCGCTGTGTGGGTCCCCGACTTCGTGTGGGGGATTTGGTATGGTTGTCTTCTCGTTATGTTCCGATGAAGGTTTCCTCTCCTAAGTTCAAGCCTCGTTTCATCGGTCCTTATAAGATTTTGGAAATCCTCAACCCTGTGTCATTTCGTTTGGACCTCCCAGCATCATTTGCCATTCACAGTGTGTTCCATAGGTCATTGTTGCGGAGATATGTGGTGCCTGTGGTTCCTTCTGTTGACCCTCCTGCTCCGGTCTTGGTTGAGGGAGAATTAGAGTATGTGGTGGAGAAGATCTTGGATTCTCGTGTTTCGAGACGGACGCTTCAGTACTTAGTTAAATGGAAGGGCTATGGTCAGGAGGATAATTCCTGGGTTGTCGCCTCTGATGTCCATGCGGCCGATTTGGTTCGTGCCTTTTCATTCGGCTCGTCCTGATCGGCCTGGGGGCTCTGGTGAGGGTTCGGTGACCCCTCCTCAAGGGGGGGGGGTACTGTTGTGAATTCCGTCTGGGCTCCCTCTGGTGGCCTTTAGCGATACTGCGGGTCTGGAGCTGGGCTCAGCTGCCTTATTTCCTGCTATGCTGGTTCCTATTTAACTCCACCTGGACCTGTACTTGTTGCCTGCTGTCGTTGTATTCAGTACTGTTTCTGACCTCTCCTGGATTTTCCTGGTGACCTGTCTATTTCTGAGAAGCTAAGTCTTGCTAGTTCTTTTTGCTCATTGTTTCCTTGAATATGTTTCTCAGTATATGATGTGTTCAGTCCAGCTTGCTTGTATGTGATTTTTCACTTGCTGGTAGCTCTGGGGAGCAGAGTGCGCCCCTCACATCGTGAGTCGGTGTGGGGGTTCTTGTACTTTCTGCGTGGATAGTTTTTGATAGTTTTTGTACCGACCGCACAGATCCCTGCTATCTTCTGTCTATTTAGTGTTAGCGGGCCTCATTTGCTTAAACCTGTTTTTCATTCCTACGTTTGTGTTTTCCCCTTAACTCACCGTTATTATTTGTGGGGGGCTGCCTAAACTTTGGGGTGATTTCTCTGAGGCAAGTGAGGCTTGCTTTCTCTCTAGGGGTAGCTAGTTTCTCAGGCCGTGAAGAGGCGTCTAGGTTTTTAGGTAATGCTCCACGGCTGCCTTTAGTGTGTGTGGATAGGATCAGGATTGCGGTCGGTATAGTTTCCACATCCCCGGAGCTTGTCCTACTATTCAGGTTTACCTATCAGGTCAGTTTGGTGATCCTACCACCGGATCATAACAGTTTAGGGGTTAATCACTTTTTCAGAAAGGGCCCTGTAGCTTTGGATTTCTTTGTCTCCCCATTTAAAAACTGCATTTTTTCTTTACTTTTGTTTTTCTTGTCTAATATTTAAATTTGTTTATTGATCTGAAACATTTAAGTGTGACAAACATGAAAAATAATAGGAAATCAGGAAAGGGCAAACATTTTTTCACACAACAGTGTATGCTGAAAATCTAATGACTAGTGATGGGCAGACCCAAAGATGTTCGAGTCCATCAGGTTTGCCCAAATTGTTAAAAAAGTTTGGTTTAGAGGGTAAGCCACAAAAGGTCATTACTACAGAAGCTGGCTGTTCACAGAGTGCTGTATCCAAGCATATTAATGGAAAGTTGAATGGAAGGAAAAAGTGTGGTAGAAAAAGGTGCACTCCTATTTTTTTATTTTTACAATGTGCCTAAGAGGTAACAGGTAAGTTGTTGCTAACTAGCAGCTTGTTGTGCCCAGTGCCGATCTCTGCTGACACAGAGTGGTAAATGACCCCTCCTGCCAGCAAATCTGCGACTTCCACTGATGTCACGCTCACAGAGAAGCTCTTTCTTTTCCACTCTGCCCTGTTGACAATTCGTGATTGTCAATGTCATGCTGATTGACAGCCAACTTCCTGCTGCCTATCTGTGTTCAGATGATTGTTATTCAGCATGACGATGCAACTCACACCCCAACAGAGCAGCCCGGAAATGAAATTGATGCTATATTGACATGGAACAGCTGAATCTTAGGTAGGAGTATTCAGTGACAGCTCTGAGCCGCAGCGGGTAGAACAGACACTTCCTGTCTACCTGCATGTTTGTTTTTAGGCCCATGGTAAAAAAAAAAACATATTTAACTACAAAAACACTGGGTTATTAAGAACTACATAATAATATTTTACCAATTGTTGTAAATAAGAATCATGTGGGAAGGAAAGATCAAGAATAATTTTTGTACATTAGGGACATTGGTAATTACATTATGTTTAATATGTAATATTTTAACTATATCTCTTGTTATCTATAACAAGTTAATTTATTCCCTGGTGCAGACCTAGAGATATAACAATGATGTGATGCTAGTCACAAATGTGACTCTAGTCACAACCCATGGAAAGGCTGTGAGTCAGCAAAGTAAGACGTTCCATGGTCAATACCAAAAGAGCACATAGTAAACCAAGGGAAAATACAAAGTCGTAAGTCAGGTCACATGCCAGGGTCAGAATACCAGAAAAATAGCGGATAAGCAAAGGAGCAATAGCAATTGGGTAGTAACAACATGGTCCAAAGTTCAGCAGCAGAATATAAGATGCAAAGGGGCAATAACAAACTGGTAGTCTGAACACGGTCCAAAGTTCAGCAGCAATAGATCCGAACTTACAGCACAGGAATCAGGTGCCACACACACCAGAGAGCACAGGTTAAGAATAAGCTTTTGACTGGCAATAATCTAGGCCAGACAGCTCACCTAAATAGTTGGGCAATTACCAGCTATCTATCAAAGCACGGACAGGTCAGCACGCCCTAGCAAAGGATAGGATGACAGAGCTGTCTATCACTGAGTCCCAGACAGTCTGAGCAGAGGAACCATGGCAAATGGTATATATTCAGTGTAATTATAAGTAGTTGCAGCTCTCTACAATGATCAAGACATCTTATTAACAGGAAAACCAAACAATTACCACAAGAACAAGAAGCTAACAATTAACATGGATAAAATTACCAATCGTCAGCATTGTTTTTCCCTGTGCATAAAATATTTTCTGTGACTTCCAGATGACTTTTTATTGCTTTTATACATTATATATACATTTCTCAATTAATACATTAGTTACCCAAGACCCTAACATTCACCTAGGAAATAATAAATCTCATAGCAAGTTGCTGCGCTCAGCTGCAGATCTGTTCTTTTGCTGGTAGCACTATAGTCTTCTGTGGGTTTGTGCACAGAGTCTTGTGTAACAGACACATAGGCAATTCTTTTTAGACTTAAGAAACAACAGCAAGAAAATAAGACAAAGTGTACATTCCAAATTTAAGCAATTCTTTTATCGTGTTACTGACTGCAGATTTATTGTAGAAATTTCTCTGCCTTCCATACGTCTGAAAGGAGTTATTTCAGCAGCATAAGCATGAATTTTACTAAAGGTGAGTTCCTTCAAAAGTTGGTCTAAGGAGTCTCCTTGTGGGGAGAGCAAGGTCGGCGTAAGGAGACATACCATGTTCTTCTGGAGATTTAAATATGCAAATAGCTTCTTCAGAGAAAGAAAACAGGGACTCTATTGCAATCTATTAGACATATCAATCCTAAAAGTATATATTGACCCTTTAAAGGACCTTGACACCTGACAGAAGAAGAAACTAAACCAGAAACTTCATTTGCAGACATGTGTTTTTGGAGTGTTTCTCCAATGTGAAGGAGAATTGACCCTTTAAACAATCATTACTGACTTTTAGGACTGCTACTTGTAATAGGTGGCATCTGTCCACCATGAGTCCTGTGGCGCGTGTCCTTTTCCACAAAGGTTATTTTGATAACTCCAATAAGTGATGCTGGGAGGCCAACTATTCTTCCCTTGGAGGAGGCTAATTTACATGCCTTTTACGCATGAAGATTTACCTCCCCATGACATGTTGACTCTTTCCTCATGGAGAATCTTTAAACCCCAATGCATGGCAAACAAATAAATTACTTTGCACTAAAGAGGGGCAGGAACCTCAAAAACAGTTTTTTTCTTTGGTTGAGTATGGTTGAGTTTGGTTGAGTTGAGTTTGGTTGAGTATTTTAAGTGATGTGTCAAGGCTCATATTAGGTTTAGGTGTACCTAACTTATAGTGGGTCTCCAATAGTTGGCCCTAGAGAGATTAATCTGGAAGATGTTAATTTGCATACATAGATATTTTTAAAGTGAACCTGTCACCCCACCAGGCGTTTGTAACTAAAAGAGCCACCATGTGCAGGAAAGTCCCACCTCCCTGGCGATTTCACGGTATGAGGGGGCACAATTTATAAGTGATTATTTCAGCGTGTGCAAGGAGCATTACTAAAAGAGCCAACTTGTCCAAATGCAGCATTAGTGCTGCACAAGGTGGCCCTTTTAGTTACAAACGCCGGGGAAGGGGGTGACAAGTTCCCTTTAAACACCATTACCACATTTGAACATATCATTTCAGTTATATTTTTTTTTTCCTTGCGGAGTCCTGTCTACTGGACTGCTTGCATACAATAGTGTCTTAGTCTACACCATTGTTCTGCCATTTCTTACAGTAACCAAGATGATTAGGATGGACAGCAGTAGCTATAACATCCAGAGCGCTAGAATACTAATTCTAAAATAAATTGCCATGTTAGAGCAGTTCAGTACCTTTTGCTTTTGGTGTCGATTCTATTATTTGGCAATATCATTTATAATGCAGTTTAATCTCTCTTACAGATTTTCATGTATATAATGGTTCATCTGAAAAAACATTTACCTTCTTGGGATTTGGTGATCAAGCAGATCTTCACATTTTCCTCTTCCTGTTGTTCACGTTCATGTATCTCATCACTGTTGTTGGGAACCTAGCGATCATAGTACTTATAGCCACAGATGCTCACCTGCACAGTCCAATGTATCTTTTCCTCTCTAACCTGGCATTTGTGGATCTATGGTATTCTTCAGGCATTACACCTAAAATGTTGGCTGACTTGATTACGGTGGATAAAAGCATATCATATATTGGGTGTGCACTCCAAATGTATTTCTTTATTGCACTTGGGAGTACTGAGAGTTTTCTACTTGCAGCCATGGCCTTTGATCGCTATGTAGCAATATGTATTCCTCTCCTTTATCTGAAGAACATGACCAGGATGAAGTGTCTACAGTTACTTAGTGGATCATATGCAGCGGGCTTTCTTCACTCTTTAATACAGACATGTTGTACTTTTCGCCTTTCGTTCTGTGGTTCCCATTATATTCGCCATTTCTTTTGTGACATTCCCCCTCTGCTGAAACTATCTTGTTCTGACACTACAATAAATGAATTTATTGTTTCGATTTTTGCATCTTCCGTCACTGTCACATCCATTATTGTCATTGTCCTCTCCTATGCATCCATCTTACATGCTGTATTTACAAGAAACTCTTCTAAAGGCAGACGTAAGGCCTTCTCCACATGTGGCTCTCATTTCATTTGTGTGATCCTGTTCTACAGTACAGTTTTCTTTATGTACATGAGGCCTAGTTCATCATATTCCTTAGAACAAGACAGAATTGTTTCAGTAGTTTACACCCTGGTTATTCCTTTGCTAAACCCTCTAATATACAGTTTACGGAATCGTGAAATGAAAATTGCATTAAAGAGGACATTTGTAATCAAATCGATATTCCCAAGAATATTGAAGCTTGCATTAAAGAGGATAAAAGCCTTTCATGTCTGTAGATAATAGAAATATTATTGGTCCTCAGCTTATTTTGTAGCTTTTTTGTTGTTGCTATTGTTCTAACTAAAATCTGCACACCTCCATTTATTGAATTGGTGTACTGCCAGCTCTGTTCAGTTCACTTATTGAGCAGGTCTGAATACATTTATCTGAGATGAAAATGAATGTCTCTGGATTGAACTTTTCATTTTTCAGCACTGTAATTGTCCATCTGATTTTGGTATCCTTTGTGAAGTAGGTCTCCTTCTAATCCGAACTTGTGGTATCCTCTTTTTCTGTGAATCACCCCCTGAGGAGGCCAATCTAAAAAAATATCTAAGGTAATTGTTAGGTAAACTGGTAATGAAAGTAAAGAGCTGAACTCCTCTTCATTTATAATCAAATAAATATCCCTAAAAATATTGAAGACCCTTTTCTCTGATTGCTTTGAGGGCATATAACATCACTATTTTTTTGCTAGTGTGTGTTGAGATAAGGCTCATAACAGCTGTTCAAGTCTCTGCTTTCTGGTTTGCTTTCTTGTTTCATGACATCCTTTCAAAAGAGCTACTCCATCATTTTTTTAATTGAAGTGCTGGAGTGGTGCAACTAATCTAAGTTCACTGCCCCTAGCATTTTACTTGCCAGCCACTGTCTTCATCTTTTATCAGCGTCGCTCCGGTTGGTCTTCTGCAGGTTGTGACCTACTGGATTGCTCCTGTGTTTGCTGGGAGAGGCCACTATTAAATATATGTCTATTAGTGCCTGAACAAGGCCAGAATGAGGACCTCATAGATTTACACTGAGAGCTTGTGATCATTACCTCTGACTTATGGTCAGTTACAAGTTCCAGTCACAAGATTGTGGAAAGGGAATGGAGTGGAGCAGGGAAGAGCTGAAGATGACGGCTGATAAGTATAATATTAGGGTCAAGTCACTTAGATTGGTTGCACCACTCCAGTGCTGCAATAGAACATCCTGCTGGAGTGGTGTTTTAACTTTAAAGAGATAAATCCAGCACAATGTATCTCATGTAGGATCCGTATGTTCTTAGGACTGATGTACCTTGCAAGGGAAATCATCACGGTTACTCTTATCTCCTATGCAGAGAAAACGGAATTGAGTTGGACAGTGGGCTCAAGCAGGTCTTTTATGTCTATGTGAGTGCACTAATTAAGGTTCTACCATACTCCATCTTACAGTCAAGACAAAAACTAAGTTGAATTTTCTGGCTTTTTGTAACAGGACATAAAATAGTGTAAATTATCTTTTCATTAGAGGAACTTAAAATTAGTTAAATACAACCTCAGATGAACATTATGGGTATGTTTCCACGTTCCGTAAAGGCAGCGCTTTGGACACAGCAGGTACCCACTCCGTCCAAGTGCTGCCAGCTTTTGTATGCGTGGTGATTCCGCATGTGTTTATTGAACCATGTGGAATCACCGCATCCTATACATAGACTATGATATTTATGTGCGTATTCGCAGGTCTGTCACCTGCATCTTTGAACGCATAGTGGAGATGGGATTTCATAAATTTCCATCCACTATGCTGTAACGTCACCTTCCACAAGAATTAACAGGGTAAGTAGCAGCCATGTGCTGCTAATCATATGTGTTTGATTAATTTTTTTAGCAGCTAGTGTGACCACCTATACAATTCTGAAGTTTTTTCTGCTGATCTAGAGTGTTTAGGCATGTGTTACCAAGAACATCTAGACTAAGAAAGAGAATATTGCAATAATGGAAAACAGTCAGTACAATTTATATTCCTGCAAATTATCACCCGGATCAGAGAGTGCTATGCAGGATTGAGTCCCCGCAGCTGCATGATTTGCGGCTGCTAGACAGCCTGAATACATGTGCGGACTCCCTAACAAACAGGCAATCCCGGCATGTGTTCAGGTTGTCTAACAGCCACAAAACATACATCTACGAGCACGCCCAAGATACTCGGAGAACACCCGAGCATGCTCGGAAAACTCTAGTAGCGAGCACACTCGCTCATCACTGATCAGCGTATTAGACTGGCCACATCATGGAATAGTGTCTGCAGAGCTGAGTAAAACATAGCTTTATTTTTCAGTTTCTACTTTCTGTTGCTAGATATTAGCTAGTAAAATTTAGGCTATAATTTATTTTAAGTTCAACTGGGTGTTAACAGATATTTGTCTCTGAGGCATGTACATCTTCCCTTGCATGAAGTTGACTAATTATAAGCAGGCAGTGTCATGCACTTGAGAAAATGTCACACCCTTCTCTCTACCCTGATCTCTGCAGCTACTGTACAACCCCTTCCAAATCGTATCTCAAGGTGGAATTTAGTGTGTTGTAAAGTTGAGAACTGACAGCATTGTGAGATGAAATCTGGTAGTGTTTGTAATGATACATAACTAAGCTCTGCCGTACCTCTATAAAGTTGCTGCAAAGATCAATGATTAGAGGATGGTGTTTTCTTTTTCTGCTGTGTGATTCTTTTTTCTTATGATTGGTAAACCTCATGCAGTGGAAGAAGTACATGCCTACAGAGACAGATATTTGCCTATGCCCAGTTAAACTTAACATAGCTTATAATTAGTGTTGAGCAATACCTTCCGATATTCGAAAATATCGGTATCAGATTGGATCGGCCGATATCAAAAAAATATTGGATATCGCCAATACCGATACACGATACCAATGCAAGTCAATGGGACAAAAATATCGGAACTAAAATAAACCCTGTCTTTGCTTGTAGGTTAATTCTACATGAAATAAAACAACTAAGGATAATGAAGGATGTATTGGGGGAGGTGGAGGAGACATTAAAGGCATAGATGTTTAGCCCAATCAAATGGAATAGCAGGAATTAATTTTTTTTTAGACTTTTGGAGTTAAAAAGATATTGACTATGTTAAGATTTTTTATATTTTGTTAGATATTTATGTTTCACTACTTCCAAGCTCTTAACCTTCTTTTTTACTTCTCCCACACTTTTTTCATCATCATCCTTAGCAGCAGCATCTTTTTCATCAACTTCTCCTTCACCTTATTCATCTTCTTCACCTTCTTCCTATTATTCTTTTTTTTACATTCTTCATATTCTTTTTATTCAACTATTATTCTTCTTCATATTCTACTTCTTCATCTTCTTCATATTCTTCTTCTTCATCATATTCTTATTTGTGACAGGCATTCCTGTAGTTGACTAAATAGCAAAGCCATTAAAGACTCAAGGTCTACAAAAATTAAATTTTCAACAGCAGAAAAAAAAGGCAGCAACACTTACCTGCCCAGATCTTGGAACAAATGCACTGCAGGGTGCAGCCAACCCATAAAGCAAGATGTTAGCAACACAGGTGCACAATACCAGATCAACAGCCACTCACCACATACCCACTCCTGGAGGGGGTGACTGCCCAGTATACAAGTGCACTAGAGTTGAGCAACTTTGACTTTTTTAGGATCGAGTCGGGTTTCACGAAACCCGACTTTGTCAAAAGTTGGGTCGGGTGAAATTGGCCGATTATTGCGAAAAGTCGGGGATCCGACTGAAACACGAAACCCAATGCAAGTCAATGGGGAAGCAAAGTCGGCAGTGAGTGGAGGACAGGAAAATACCTACAGTGCCCATTTTAATGCCAAAAACATCCATTCTTGTTACTTAAGCTTGTCAATCTTAATTTACCTTATAATAATAGTCAGGCATTGAAAATTGGGGGTCATTTGGCTAAAGTTATGGGGGGGTAGGGCTGGCTCAAGTTTTTTGTGGGCCCAGGAAACGCGAACTACGTCACGGCGATGGAGCAGGGAGAGGTAAGTATTTCAACTTTGCAAGTGCTGTGATCCTGAGCAAGCAGGGGGGCACACTCATTCACATTGGGACTGGCACAGGGCCCCTCAAAGTACAGCGGTGTGTTTGTTGGTGGGGGCACCTCCCACTGGCAGAGACACTTTTGTGTACTATGAGGGGCCCTGTGACAGTGACGTCGCCAACGAGTATGCCCCCTCACCTGATGAAGGAACCTGCACTTTCATCTGCACCTTCCTCTTTGTCCCCGTGGAAGGTGGTATAGTAGGTGGGAAGGGGAACCTGACTTTAAACTGTAAAGCGCTGCGGAATATGTTGGCGCTATATAAATAAAGATTATTATTATTATTATTATCAGCAGGGTCAGATTCTGGCTGTGTAGAGTGCAAGGGGAATGTAGTGGTCTGGGTCAATGTACCAGCAGACTCATCTAGCACTGGCTGAGCAATGGGCAGGATGATGAGGAAACACAGATATAGGCCCAAATAATAAAGTGGGCTAAATGCAGTTCAAAATTGGTAACGGGACTAACCAGGTGACATTGCTTTGTTCAGTGGAGGACAACTGTAATGAGAGGCTGACACAGTGAGTAGGCCCAAATAAGTAACTAGGCTAAATGCAGTTCAAAATTGGTAACATGACTAACCAGGCAGCATTGCTTTGTTCAGTGGAGGACAAGTGTAATGAAAGGCTGACACAGTGAGTAGGCCAAAATAAGTAACTAGGCTAAATGCCTTTCAAAATTGGTAACAGGACTAACCAGGCGGCATTGCTTTGTTCAGAGGAGGACAACTGTAACTAGATGGGCATTTCCTGAAGGAAATACATGGTGCTTGAACAGCGCTGCCAGCTTTACAGCAGCACTTTTCACACACGGGACCACTTACTTTTCCACACCCGGGACCGGGGCGCACTTACTTTTGCACACGGGGTCGGGGGCGCACTTACTTTTGCACACGGGGCCGGGGGCGCACTTACTTTTGCACACGGGGCCGGGGGCGCACTTACTTTTGCACACGGGGCCGGGGGCGCACTTACTTTTGCACACGGGGCCGGGGGCGCACTTACTTTTGCACACGGGGCCGGGGGCGCACTTACTTTTGCACACGGGGCCGGGGGCGCACTTACTTTTGCACACAGGGCCGGGGGCGCACTTACTTTTGCACACGGGGCCGGGGGCGCACTTACTTTTGCACACGGGGCCGGGGGCGCACTTACTTTTGCACACGGGGCCGGGGGCGCACTTACTTTTGCACACGGGGCTGGGTGTGCACTTACTTTTGCACACGGGGCCGGGGGCGCACTTACTTTTGCACACGGGGCCGGGGGCGCACTTACTTTTGCACACGAGGCCGGGGGCGCACTTACTTTTGCACATGGGGCCGGGGACGCACTTACTTTTGCACACGGGGCCGGGGGCGCACTTACTTTTCACACACGGGGCCGGGGGGGCACTTACTTTTCACACACGGGGCCGGGGGGCACTTACTTTTGCACACGGGGCCGGGGGCGCACTTACTTTTGCACACGGGGCCGAGGGCGCACTTAGTTTTGCACACGGGGCTGAGGGCGCACTTACTTTTGCACACGGGGCCGGGGGCGCACTTACTTTTCACACACGGGGCCGGGGGGGCACTTACTTTTCACACACGGGGCCGGGGGGGCACTTACTTTTCACACACGGGGCCGGGGGGCACTTACTTTTCACACACGGGACGAGAGGGTGTCATAGTCACTTTATTCTGATGTTTGACTTTGATAAATGATCATGTCCTAAAATGAACACCGTACATTTGCATAGCTGCCATCTTTGGAAGGTCAAGTTGGGGGTAATGGAAAGTTCGCCATTATTTCCTATAGGAAATTTTTTTTTTTAAATGCGATTTAAATAAAATCTACATATCGGATCGACTACAAAAGTCATAGCACACCTGTCCCCACCGAGGCCTTCGAAACGCCGCCTGAACGGGGTCTCTGCGCCGAGCGGTTCGGGCCGCATTAATTGCGGAAAACGCGGAGAAGAATAATAATAATAATAATAATAAGAAAATATAAGAAATCGGATTACAATATGTTGCTTGAACCTAGGAGGTTCAAGCACCATAATGAGTGGCAGACACAGTTAGTAGGCCCAAATAATAAAGTGGGCCAAATGAAGTTCAAAATTGGCAACAGGAGTAAACAGGCGGCACTGCTTTGTTCAGTGGAGGAGAAAAGCAAGGAGCGGCAGACACCAGGAACTGCGGTCAGTACAGGTACCACCTCCTTCAGAGCACGTCCCATGTTGCTCCTAAACCACCAGTTCATAACAGAGAACACCAAGGAGTGGCAGACACCATTAGTAGGCCCAACCAAACAAGTAGGCCAAATGCATTTTCATATTCTAAATATAGGCCGAAAGCCTGAAGATTGAAGCTCAGCTTTGTTCAGTGGAGGAGAACACCAAGGAGCGGCAGACACCGTTAGTAGGCCCAACCAAACAAGTAGGCCAAATGCAGTTTAATATCTGATATATGCTGAAAATTGAAGCTCATCTTTATTCAGTGGAGAAAAGCAAGCAGTGGCAGACACCGTTAATGGGGCCCAACCAATCTAGTAGGCCAAATGCATTTTCATATTCTAAATATAGGCCGAAAGCCTGAAGATTGAAGCTCAGCTTTGTTCAGTGGAGGAGAACACCAAGGAGCGGCAGACACCGTTAGTAGGCCCAAACAAACAAGTAGGCCAAATGCATTTTCATATTCTAAATATAGGCTGAAAGCCTGAAGATTGAAGCTCAGCTTTGTTCAGTGGAGAACACCAAGGAGCGGCAGACACCGTTAGTAGGCCCAACCAAACAAGTAGGCCAAATGCATTTTCATATTCTAAATATAGGCCGAAAGCCTGAAGATTGAAGCTCAGCTTTGTTCAGTGGAGGAGAACACCAAGGAGCGGCAGACACCGTTAGTAGGCCCAACCAAGCAAGTAGGCCAAATGCATTTTCATATTCTAAATATAGGCCAAAAGCCTGAAGATTGAAGCTCAGCTTTGTTCAGAGGAGGAGAAAAGCAAGCAGCGGCAGACACCGTTAGTAGGGCCCAACCAAACTAGTAGGCCAAATGCATTTTCATATTCTAAATATAGGCCGAAAGCCTGAAGATTGAAGCTCACCTTTGTTCTGTGGAGGACAGCTGTATTGAGTGGCGCAGACAGACACGGGTTGTAGGCCTAAAATAAAAAAGTAGGCTCAATGCAGTTTAAAATAGGTTACAGGGGTAAACAGGCAGCATTGGTTTGGTCAGCGGAGGACAATTGCAAGGAGTGGCGCAGACTTACTAGGCCTAAAATAAAAAAGTAGGCTCAATGCAGTTTAAAATGGGTTACAGGGGTACACAGGCAGCATTGGTTTGGTCAGTGGAGTACGATTGCAAGGAGTGGCGCAGACTCACTAGGCCTAAAATAAAAAAGTAGGCTCTATGCAGTTTAAAATGGGTTACAGGGGTACACAGGCAGCATTGGTTTGGTCAGCGGAGGACGATTGCAAGGAGTGGCGCAGACTTACTAGGCCTAAAATAAAAAAGTAGGCTCAATGCAGTTTAAAATGGGTTACATGGGTACACAGGCAGCATTGGTTTGGTCAGCGGAGGACGATTGCAAGGAGTGGCGCAGACTTACTAGGCCTAAAATAAAAAAGTTGGCTCTATGCTGTTCTAAACTGGTAACAGGAGTAAACTGGCAGAACTGCTTTGTTCGGTGGAGGACAACTGGAAGAAGTGGCTGACACAGCAAGTTGGCCAAAATAGTAAAGTGGGCTAAATGTCTGCAAAAAAATGTTCCCAAATAAACAGGTGGCAAAGCTAGGTACAGGGGTGGGTTCCTCTGCTGAGTAGCAGACCATGGTAGTTCGCGCACAGTATTCACAGGTGTAAATGGAGGGCAGGGCACCTGTATATTTTTACTATCATCTATCATTTCAACAAATTTGTATTGGCAGTGCTGTTGAAGGATTTAACAGCACAGACTAAACAGTGGTGGAGCAGTGAGAGGTAAGTTTTGCAAGTGGTAGAGCACTGTTTGAGCTGGGGGGGACACTCTCTAGTGGGCAGCGGTACTGGCCCAGGGCCCCTCATATTACGACGGTGTGTCTGATGTTGGGTGTGCACCACCACCGCCAGAGACACTTCATTGTACTATGAGGGACCCTGTGCCAGTTCTTTCGGCCAAAAGTGGGCACACCCACCTGTCCAGGCAAACGGCGCTCGCAAGGGTGCTTGCGCCAAGTGGTGACCACGGCCCCGTGGGGGGAGTCAGCCCATTTAGGGAGGTGTAAAAATGGCCTGTGGTGGACATTCAGCAGCTGCAAATGGAGGAATTGGAGCAGTCAGTAAGAGGAGTCCAAAGGAAAAACCTTTTTACAGGAAAGCTACGTGTCAGCAGGGGAATGGGGCAAAATAATTAGAAATCCATGATTGGTTCATTTTAATGAAGGTGAGATCATCTACATTCTGGGTAGCCAGATGAGTCCTTTTTTCGGTCAGTATTGAACCAGCAGCACTGAATACTCTTTCTGATAGCACACTAGCAGCTTGGCAAGCGAGCTCCTGTAATGCATATTCTGCCAATTCAGGCCAGGTGTCTATTTTAGATGCCCAGTAATCAAAGGGGAATGACCTGTGAGGGAGAACATCGATAAGGGAGGAAAAATAGTTTGTAACCATACTGGACAAATGTTGCCTCCTGTCACTTTGAGTTGATGCAGCAGTACCTGTCGTGTCTGCGGTCATTGCGTAATCACTAGTGTTGAGCGATACCGTCCGATACTTGAAAGTATCGGTATCGGATAGTATCGGCCGATACCCGAAAAGTATCGGATATCGCCTATACCGATACCCGATACCAATACAAGTCAATGGGACACCAAGTATCAGAAGGTATCCTGATGGTTCCCAGGGTCTGAAGGAGAGGAAACTCCCCTTCAGGCCCTGGAATCCATATTAATGTGTAAAATAAAGAATAAAAATAAAAAATATTGATATACTCACCCTCTGACGCGCCCTGGTTGTAACCGCCAGCCTCCGTTCATAAGAATGAGCGCTTGAAAGTCCTTAGATGACGTCGCGGCCTGTGATTGGTCGCGGAGCGGTCACTTGACCGCAACGCGACCAATCACAAGCCGTGACGTCATCTAAGGTCTTTCAAGTGCTTGAAAGTCCTTAGATGACGTCGCGGCCTGTGATTGGTCACGGAGCAGTCACGTGACCGCAACGTGACCAATCACAAGCCGTGACGTCATCTAAGGACTTTCAAGCGCTCATTCTTATGAATGGAGGCTGGCGGTTACAACCAGGGCGCGTCAGAGGGTGAGTATATCAATATTTTTTATTTTTATTCTTTATTTTACACATTAATATCGATCCCGATACCGATTCCCGATACCACAAAAGTATCGGATCTCGGTATCGGAATTCCGATACAGCAAATATCGGCCGATACCCGATACTTGCAGTATCGGAATGCTCAACACTAGTAATCACTCCACAACCTGGTCAGAAAACCCCTCTGTCCAACGCCACTTCGCATTTGTGCACCTCTAACACCTCTGCCATGGTGCCCCCTGCAGCTCGTGTAAGAACCATCACCGCCGCTGTGTGCTGGGAATGCCTGAAACAAAGGGTCTACAAGAGTTGCTTGTTTGGTAGCCAATATTTGCTCAAGGTTCTCATGTGGCATGATATTTTGCAATTTCCCTTTATAGCGTGGATCCAGGAGGCAGGCCAACCAGTAATCGTCATCGGTCATCATTTTGATAATGCGGGGGTCCCATTTTAGGACACGCAAGGCATAATCAGCCATGTGGGCCAATGTTCCCGGTGTCAAATCACTGCTTGTGCTGGGTTGAGGAGCACTTTCTGGCAAATCAACATTACTTGTCTCCCGCAAAAACACTGTACCTGACCTTGCAACGCCACCAGTTTCTATTGCCCCCTGAGAAGCTTCCTCCTCCCATAAATATTCATCCCTATCCTCCTCCTCCTCCTCCTCTTCGTCCGCCACCTCGTCCAGGAGAGTTTCCTGTGCAGACAATGGCTGACTGTCATCAAGGCTTCCCTCCTCCTCGGCTGCAGACGCCTGCTCCTTAATGTGCATCAAACTTTGCATCAGCAGACACATTAGTGGGATGCTCATGCTTAGGATGGCGTCGTCTGCACTTACCAGCCATGTGCATTCCTCAAAACACTGAAGGACTTGACAGAGGTCTTGTAGCTTCGACCATTGCCCACCTGACAACTCCATGTCTGCCATCCAACTGCCTGCCCGTGTATGTGTATCCTCCCACAAATACATTACAGCATGCCTCTGTTTGCACAGCCTCTGAAGCATGTGCAGTGTGGAGTTACACCTTGTTGCAACGTCGATTATTAGGCGGTGCTGGGGAAGCTTCAACGATCGCTGATGGTTCTGCATATGGCTTGAGTGTACGGGCGACCGGCGGATGTGCGAGCAAAGTCTTTGCACCTTCAGGAGCAGGGCTGGTAACCCCGGATAACTTTTCAGGAAGCACTGCACCACCAGGTTCAAGGTGTGAGCCAGGCAAGGTATGTGTTTCAGTTCTGAAAGGGCTATGGCAGCCATAAAATTCCTTCCGTTATCACTGACTACATTGCCTGCCTCAAGATGTACACTGCCCAGCCATGAATAAGTTTCTTGCTGCAAGAACTCTGCCAGAACTTCCGCGGTGTGTCTGTTGTCGCCCAAACACTTCATTTCCAACAAAGCCTGCTGACGCTTACCACTAGCTGTTCCATAATGGGACACCTCGTGTGCAACACTGCCAGCTGCGGATGGAGTGGTAGGGTAACTGCGCTCTGTGGATGAGCTTTCGCTTCTGGAGGAGGAGGAGGAGGAGGAGGAGGAGGGGTGTCGAACGCCTTCTGCCAACTGTTTCCTAGACCTTGGGCTAGGCAGAACAGTCCCACTTTGGCTGTCCCCTGTGGACCCTGCATCCACCACATTAACCCAGTGTGCCATGATGGACACGTAACGTCCCTGGCCATGCCTACTGGTCCATGCATCAGTTGTGAGGTGCACCTTTCTACTGACTGATTGCCTGAGTGCATGGACAATGCGGTTTTTGACATGCTGGTGAAGGGCTGGGATGGCTTTTCTCGCAAAGAAGTGTCGACTGGGTAGGTCATAGCATGGTACTGCGTAGGCCATCAGGTCTTTGAAAGCTTCGCTTTCAACCAACCGGTAGGGCATCATCTCTAACGAGATTAGTCTAGCAATGTGGGCATTTAAACCCTGTGTACGCGGATGTGAGGATGAGTACTTCCTTTTCCTAACGAGAGTCTCTTGTAGGGTGAGCTGGACTGGAGAACTGCATATGGTGGAACAAGCAGCGGTGGTGGTGGTGGTGGACATGGCGGATTGAGAGAGGGTTGGTGATGGTATTCTTGATGTTGACCTACATACAGTGTTTCTACCAAAAACCTTGTGATTCCCTGACTGCTTTGGCCTTGCGACGATAACTCCGCATTTGCTGCAGGTGGTGTCCTACACGGTGGGCTTACAGTGAGGGAAGCAATGTAGCTTTGCTCACTACCTTCATTCTGAGTGGGTGCACCAATGTAACGGAACGTTTGGTAGTTAGTCCATGCTTGCAAGTGCATGCTGGTTAAATGTCTACGCATGCACGTTGTATTTACATTTTTGACATTCTGCCCTCTGCTAAAGGACTTTGAGCATTTCTTACAGATAACTTTGCACTGATCATTTGGATCTTGGTTAAAAAATTGCCACACTGCACTCTTCCTACTATCGAATACATTTTCAGGCATTCACGCTGTGCTATTTTCACCGGATGGCCACGCTGTCCTAAAACTGGTTTTGTTTTTGACACACATTTTTGGCCTGATACGGGCCTGCCAGATGTGAAAGCTGTTGCGATGTTGATACCTGCTGCAGCTCATCCTCCTCCGCTTCTGAGCTACTGCCAGCGGCACCCTGTTCCCCCAATGGCTGCCAATCTGGGTCAACAACTGGGTCATCTATCACCTCCTCTTCAATGTCCTGTGCACCTTCCTCTGTGTCACCATGTAAGGTGCTATAGCTTTCAGGACGGGGCACCATAGTCTCCTCAGGGTCAGATTCTGGCTCAGTACACTGCGAGTGCAATGTAGTGATCTGAGTCAATAGAACAGCATAATAATCTAGCTGTGGCTGTGCATCTGTGCACTCCATGCCCGATTCATCTTGTAAGGGGCTGTTAACAATTTCCCTTTCTAACCCAGCACGGTATGTGTAAAGAGCTCCATGGAGTAAACTGTAGTGTCGCCTGCCGCATCCTTCACTTTTGGTTTGGGTGAAGGACACAAGGAAGCGACTTGTTCCTGCCCAGGAGCACCCACTGATGACTCGCTGCTTTTAAATTTGGAACTTTTGGAAGAGGAGGCGAAAGTGCTAGAGGCTGAGTCAGCAAGGAAAGCCAAAACTTTTTCCTGCTGCTCCGGCTTTAAAAGCGGTTTTCCTACTTCAAGATAAGGGAGCCTTCGAGGCCTTGTGTAGCCAGACGATGATGCTGTATCAACAACTCGAGCCTTAGGAGCTATTTTGCTTTTCCCACTACCACCAGATGCTCCACCACCACCACCATCATTACCAGCTGGCAAGGACCGCCCACGGCCTCTTCCACCAGACTTCCTCATTTTTGGGAAAATGTAACCAAAATAACAACCGTTATATGGTACTGTAAAACAAGGTAGAAGGTGTATATAAACTTGTTGAGAAATTAAATCTCCCTTTTTGTGTGGGAGACTGCTGCAAAAAAAACCAGGCCCACTGTATTACACTACACAGTTTCAGTGGCAGAAAGTGGCTGGCAGATATACCACAAACAGGACTGATGCAGATGAACTTAGTGGCAATATAAATCTCCCTTTTTATGTGTGGGAGACTGCTGGAAAAATCAGGCCCACTGTATTACACTACACAGCTTCAGTGGCAGAAAGCGGCTGGCAGATATACCACAAACAGGACTGACGCAGATGCACTTAGTGTCAATATAAATCTCCCTTTTCATGCGTGGGAGACTGCTGAAAAAACAGGCCCACTGTATTACACTACACAGCTTCAGTGGCAGAAAGTGGCTGGAAGATATACCACAAACAGGACTGACACAGATGCACTTAGTGGCAATATAAATCTCCCTTTTTATGTGTTGGAGACTGCTGAAAAAATCAGGCCCACTGTATTACACTGCACAGTGTCAGTGGCAGAAAGTGGCTGGAAGATATATAAAAATGAGAACTGCTGCAGATGCACTTAGTGGCAATATAAATCTCCCTTTTTATGTGTTGGAGACTGCTGGAAAAATCAGACCCACTGTATTACACTACACAGTTTCAGTGGCAGAAAGTGGCTGAAAGATATGTAAAAAATAAGAACTGCCGCAGGTGCACTTAGTGGCAATATAAATCTCCCTTTTTATGTGTGGGAGACTGCTGGAAAAAATCAGGCCCACTGTATTACACTACACAGCTTCAGTGGCAGAAAGTGGCTGGAAGATATATAAAAAATCAGAACTGCCGCAGATGCACTTAGTGGCAATATAGATCTCTCTTTTTATGTGTGGGAGACTGCTGGAAAAATCAGGCCCACTGTATTACACTACACAGTTTCAGTGGCAGAAAGTGGCTGGAGGATATGTAAAAAATGAGAACTGCTGCAGATGCACTTAGTGGCAATATAAATCTCCCTTTTTTTGTGTGGAAGACTGCTGGAAAAAACAGGCCCACTGTATTACACTACACAGCTTCAGTGGCAGAAAGTGGCTGGAAGATATACCACAAACAGGACTGACGCAGATGCTTTTAGTGGCAATATACATTTCCTTTTTATGTGTGGGAGACTGCAGGAAAAATCAGGCCCACAGTATTACTCTACACAGTTTCAGTGGCAGAAAGTGGCTGGAAGATATAAAAAAAATGAGAACTGCCGCAGATGCACTTAGTGGCAATATAAAGCTCCCTTTTTATATGTGGGAGACTGCTGGAAAAATCAGGCCCACTGTATTACACTACACAGCTTCAGTGGCAGAAAGTGGCTGGCAGATATACCACAAACAGGACTGACACAGATGCACTTAGTGGCAATATAAATCTCCCTTTTTATGTGGGAGACTGCTGGAAAAAACAGGCCCACTGTATTACACTACACAGCTTCAGTGGCAGAAAGTGGCTGGCAGATATACCACAAACAGGACTGCTGCAGATGCACTTAGTGGCAATATAAATCTCCCTTTTTATGTGTGGAAGACTGCTGGAAAAAAACAGGCCCACTGTATTACACTACACAGCTTCAGTGGCAGAAAGTGGCTGGAAGATATACCACAAACAGGACTGATGCAGATTCACTTAGTGGCAATATAAAGTTCCTTTTTATGTGTGGGAGACTGCAGGAAAAATCAGGCCCACAGTATTACACTACACAGTTTCAGTGGCAGAAATTGGCTGAAAGATATATAAAAAATGAGAACTGCCGCAGATGCACTTAGTGGCAATATAAATCTCCCTTTTTATATGTGGGAGACTGCTGGAAAAATCAGGCCCACTGTATGGCAGAATGTGGCTGACAGATATACCACAAACAGGACTGATGCAGATGAACTTAGTGGCAATATAAATCTCCCTTTTTATGTGTGGGACACTGCTGGAAAAAACAGGCCCACTGTATTACACTACACAGTTTCAGTGGCAGAAAATGGCTGGAAGATATATAAAAAATGAGAACTGCCGCAGATGCACTTAGTGGCAATATAAATCTCCCTTTTTATGTGTGGGAGACTGCTGGAAAAATCAGGCCCACTGTATTACACTACACAGCTTCAGTGGCAGAAAGTGGCTGGCAGATATACCACAAACAGGACTGATGCAGATGCACTTAGTGGCAATATAAATCTCCCTTTTTATGTGTGGGAGACTACTGGAAAAATCAGGCCCACTGTATTACACTACACAGTTTCAGTGGCAGAAAGTGGCTGGAAGATATATAAAAAATGAGAACAGCTGCAGATGCACTTAGTGGCAATATAAATCTCCCTTTTTATGTGTGGAAGACTGCTGGAAAAAACAGGCACACTGTAATACACTACACAGCTTCAGTGGCAGAAAGTGGCTGGAAGACATACCACAAACAGGACTGACGCAGATGCACTTAGTGGCAATATAAATTTCCTTTTTATGTGTGGGAGACTGCAGGAAAAATCAGGCCCACTGTATTACACTACACAGTTTCAGTGGCAGAAAGTGGCTGGAAGATATATAAAAATGAGAACTGCCGCAGATGCACTTAGTGGCAATATAAAGCTCCCTTTTTATATGTGGGAGACTGCTGGAAAAATCAGACCCACTGTATTACACTACACAGCTTCAGTGGCAGAAAGTGGCTGGCAGATATACCACAAACAGGACTGACGCAGATGCACTTAGTGGCAATATAAATCTCCCTTTTTATGTGGGAGACTGCTGGAAATAACAGGCCCACTGTATTACACTACACAGCTTCAGTGGCAGAAAGTGGCTGGCAGATATACCACAAATAGGACTGCTGCAGATGCACTTAGTGGCAATATAAATCTCCCTTTTTATGTGTGGAAGACTGCTGGAAAAAACAGGCCCACTGTATTACACTACACAGCTTCAGTGGCAGAAAGTGCCTGGAAGATATACCACAAACAGGACTGACGCAGATGCACTTAGTGTCAATATAAATCTCCCTTTTCATGCGTGGGAGACTGCTGAAAAATCAGGCCCACTGTATTACACTGTGCAGTGTCAGTGGCAGAAAGTGGCTGGAAGATATATAAAAATGAGAACTGCTGCAGATGCACTTAGTGGCAATATAAATCTCCCTTTTTATGTGTTGGAGACTGCTGGAAAAATCAGGCCCACTGTATTACTCTACACAGTTTCAGTGGCAGAAAGTGGCTGGAAGATATATAAACAATGAGAACTGCCGCAGATGAACTTAGTGGCAATAAAAATCTACCTTTTTATGTGTGGGAGACTGCTGGAAAAATCAGACCCACTGTATTACACTACACAGTTTCAGTGGCAGAAAGTGGCTGAAAGATATGTAAAAAATAAGAACTGCCGCAGATCCACTTAGTGGCAATATAAATCTCCCTTTTTATGTGTGGGAGACTGCTGGAAAAAAACAGGCCCACTGTATTACACTACACAGCTTCAGTGGCAGAAAGTGGCTGGAAGATATATAAAAAATCAGAACTGCCGCATATGCACTTAGTGGCAATATAGATCTCCCTTTTTATGTGTGGAAGACTGCTGGAAAAATCAGGTTCACTGTATTACACTACACAGCTTCAGTGGCAGAAAGTGGCTGGCAGATATACCACAAACAGGACTGACGCAGATGCACTTAGTGGCAATATAAATCTCCCTTTTTATGTGTGGGAGACTGCTGGAAAAATCAGGCCCACTGTATTACACTGCACAGTTTCAGTGGCAGAAAGTGGCTGGAAGATATATAAAAATGAGAACTGCCGCAGATGCACTTAGTGGCAATATAAATCTCCCTTTATATGTGTGGGAGACTGCTGGAAAAATCAGGCCCACTGTATTACACTACACAGCTTCAGTGGCAGAAAGTGACTGGCAGATATGCCACAAACAGGACTGACGCAGATGCACTTAGTGGCAATTTAAATCTCTCTTTTTATGTGTTGGAGACTGCTGGAAAAATCAGGCCCACTGTATTACACTATACAGTTTCAGTGGCAGAAAGTGGCTGGAGGATATGTAAAAAATGAGAACTGCTGCAGATGCACTTAGTGGCAATATAAATCTCCCTTTTTTTGTGTGGAAGACTGCTGGAAAAAACAGGCCCACTGTATTACACTACACAGCTTCAGTGGCAGAAAGTGGCTGGAAGATATTCCACAAACAGGACTGACGCAGATGCTTTTAGTGGCAATATACATTTCCTTTTTATGTGTGGGAGACTGCAGGAAAAATCAGGCCCACAGTATTACTCTACACAGTTTCAGTGGCAGAAAGTGGCTGGAAGATATATAAAAAATGAGAACTGCCGCAGATGCACTTAGTGGCAATATAAAGCTCCCATTTTATATGTGGGAGACTGCTGGAAAAATCAGGCCCACTGTATTACACTACACAGCTTCAGTGGCAGAAAGTGGCTGGCAGATATACCACAAACAGGACTGACACAGATGCACTTAGTGGCAATATAAATCTCCCTTTATATGTGGGAGACTGCTGGAAAAAACAGGCCCACTGTATTACACTACACAGCTTCAGTGGCAGAAAGTGGCTGGCAGATATACCACAAACAGGACTGCTGCAGATGCACTTAGTGGCAATATAAATCTCCCTTTTTATGTGTGGAAGACTGCTGGAAAAAAACAGGCCCACTGTATTACACTACACAGCTTCAGTGGCAGAAAGTGGCTGGAAGATATACCACAAACAGGACTGATGCAGATTCACTTAGTGGCAATATAAAGTTCCTTTTTATGTGTGGGAGACTGCAGGAAAAATCAGGCCCACAGTATTACACTACACAGTTTCAGTGGCAGAAATTGGCTGAAAGATATATAAAAAAATGAGAACTGCCGCAGATGCACTTAGTGGCAATATAAAGCTCCCTTTTTATATGTGGGAGACTGCTGGAAAAATCAGGCCCACTGTATGGCAGAATGTGGCTGACAGATATACCACAAACAGGACTGATGCAGATGAACTTAGTGGCAATATAAATCTCCCTTTTTATGTGTGGGACACTGCTGGAAAAAACAGGCCCACTGTATTACACTACACAGTTTCAGTGGCAGAAAATGGCTGGAAGATATATAAAAAATGAGAACTGCCGCAGATGCACTTAGTGGCAATATAAATCTCCCTTTTTATGTGTGGGAGACTGCTGGAAAAATCAGGCCCACTGTATTACACTACACAGCTTCAGTGGCAGAAAGTGGCTGGCAGATATACCACAAACAGGACTGATGCAGATGCACTTAGTGGCAATATAAATCTCCCTTTTTATGTGTGGGAGACTGCTGGAAAAATCAGGCCCACTGTATTACACTACACAGTTTCAGTGGCAGAAAGTGGCTGGAAGACATACCACAAACAGGACTGACGCAGATGCACTTAGTGGCAATATAAATTTCCTTTTTATGTGTGGGAGACTGCAGGAAAAATCAGGCCCACTGTATTACACTACACAGTTTCAGTGGCAGAAAGTGGCTGGAAGATATATAAAAATGAGAACTGCCGCAGATGCACTTAGTGGCAATATAAAGCTCCCTTTTTATATGTGGGAGACTGCTGGAAAAATCAGACCCACTGTATTACACTACACACCTTCAGTGGCAGAAAGTGGCTGGCAGATATACCACAAAAAGGACTGACGCAGATGCACTTAGTGGCAATATAAATCTCCCTTTTTATGTGGGAGACTGCTGGAAAAAACAGGCCCACTGTATTACACTACACAGCTTCAGTGGCAGAAAGTGGCTGGCAGATATACCACAAATAGGACTGCTGCAGATGCACTTAGTGGCAATATAAATCTCCCTTTTTATGTGTGGAAGACTGCTGGAAAAAACAGGCCCACTGTATTACACTACACAGCTTCAGTGGCAGAAAGTGGCTGGAAGATATACCACAAATAGGACTGACGCAGATGCACTTAGTGGCAATATAAATCTCCCTTTTTATGTGGGAGACTGCTGGAAAAAACAGGCCCACTGTATTACACTACACAGCTTCAGTGGCAGAAAGTGGCTGGCAGATATACCACAAACAGGACTGATGCAGATGCACTTAGTGGCAATATAAAGCTCCCTTTTTATATGTGGGAGACTGCTGGAAAAATCAGGCCCACTGTATTACACTACACAGCTTTAGTGGCAGAAAGTGGCTGGCAGATATACCACAAACAGGACTGACGCAGATACACTTATTGGCAATATAAATCTCCCTTTTTATGTGGGAGACTGCTGGAAAAAAACAGGCCCACTGTATTACACTACACAGCTTCAGTGGCAGAAAGTGGCTGGAAGATATACCACAAACAGGACTGACGCAGATGTACTTAGTGGCAATATAAATTTCCTTTTTATGTGTGGGAGACTGCAGGAAAAATCCGGCCCACAGTATTGCACTACACAGTTTCAGTGGCAGAAAGTGGCTGGAAGACATATAAAAAATGAGAACTGCCGCAGATGCACTTAGTGGCAATATAAAGCTCCCTTTTTATATGTGGGAGACTGCTGGAAAAATCAGGCCCACTGTATTACACTACACAGTTTCAGTGGCAGAAAGTGGCTGGAAGATATGTAAAAAATGAGAACTGCTGGAGATGCACTTAGTGGCAATATAAATCTCCCTTTTTATGTGTGGAAGACTGCTGGAAAAATCAGGCCCACTGTATTACACTGCACAGCTTCAGTGGCAGAAAGTGGCTGGAAGATATATAAAAATGAGAACTGCCGCAGATGAACTTAGTGGCAATATAAATCTCCCTTTATATGTGTGGGAGACTGCTGGAAAAATCAGGCCCACTGTATTACACTACACAGCTTCAGTGGCAGAAAGTGACTGGCAGATATGCCACAAACAGGACTGACGCAGATGCACTTAGTGGCAATTTAAATCTCCCTTTTTATGTGTGGGAGACTGCTGGAAAAAACAGGCCCACTGTATTACACTACACAGTTTCAGTGGCAGAAAATGGCTGGAAGATATATATATATATATATATATATATATATATATAAAAAGGGACTGTACTACAATAACAATCTCCCTACAATTTTCTCAGGAAAAGTATGGCAGCCAGCAATAAAAAGGACTGCTGCACACAAAAGTGTGGACAAATAAACAATAGAACGGTGCAGAAAGGAGCAACAGGACTTTTGCTTTTAAAAAAGCAGTTGCTTTGCACAGCGGTGTACAAACAGCAAAGCAGCTATCAGGAAGCCTTATAAGCTACAGAGCTGATGCACATAAATTTAGCCTCCACTGTGCCTGCAAAGAAAAGGTGGTGTTGGACAGTGGAAATCGCTACAGCACAATTTGGGGGTTAATATTTCCTCCCTAACAATATCCCTGCTTCTGACGAACCTGCAGCAACCTCTCCCTATGCTCAGATCGGCAGAAGTAAGATGGCGGTTGGTGTGCATGCCCCTTTATAGCCCCTGTGACGCCACAGAAAGCAAGCCAATCACTGTCATGCCCTTCTCTAAGATGGTGGGGACCGAGACCTATGTCATCACGCTGCTCACACTCTGCATCCTCCTTCATTGGCTGAGAAATGGCGCTGAAAACGTCATACGAAACGTGACTTTGGCGCGAAGATCGCCGACAGCATGTCCGATCCCACGCTGGCATCGGGTCAGGTTTCACGAAACCCGACTTTGCCGAAAGTCAGCGATTTTTGAAAATATCCGATCCGTTTCGCTCAACCCTAAAGTGCACAATAAAGGCCCACATAGGGCGTTGTTCACACAATAGTACTGCGTAGTGTCTGGTTCACAGCCTATTAGTCACGCCCCTACTTTTCGATTAGGCAGGCTGGCCAGCACACTCTCAATGCATCCCAGTGTGAACATCCCTCATGCGAGACCAAACGTGTTTGGGCTTGGCTGCACCCCGAAAAATATAGTGCAAAATATACAAAAATAGTGAGGTATTGGTTGATATTTTGGCCAAAATACACAAGCTCGTAACCCGCGCCAAGGGCCCCACGCTTACGAGTCCTATCACTAAACTAAATAGCAAAGCCATTAAAGACTCAAGGTCTACAAAAATTCAATTTTCAACAGCAGAAAAAAAGGCAGCAACACTTACCTGCCCAGATCTTGGAACAACATCCCAGTGTGAACATCCCTCATGCGAGACCGAACGTATGAGGGATGTTCACACTGGGATGCATTGAGAGTGTGCTGGCCAGCCCGCCTAATCGAAAAGTAGGGGCGTGACTAATAGGCTGTGAACCAGACACTACGCAGTACCATTGTGTGAACAACGCCCCATGTGGGCCTTTATTGTGCACTTGTATACTGGGCAGTCACCCCCTCCAGGAGTGGGTATGTGGTGAGTGGCTGTTGGTCTGGGCTGGCTGCACCCTGCAGTGCATTTGTTCCAAGATCTGGGCAGGTAAGTGTTGCTGCCTTTTTTTCTGCTGTTGAAAACATTCCTGTAGTTGTTATCTATAAAAGTTTAAAGATTACTCCTTCCGTTCTGCCTGTCCCAAAAGATTTACAACAGGATTTGTCCGCGTTCAGTTTGGCTTGCAGCAGCAGGTTTTTTCCAGGGGTACCACGAGGAGGAACTGACTCACCCCCATACTCTGCTTAGTCTTCTTCAGCTTATAATTTAGATAATATATTTTGCTCTGATTTTTAGTCTTATGCTCTTCTGCTTTTTGTTCTGCAGCTTCTTGTTTTTCTGCTTCTTGGTCTTCAGGGTCGTCATCTCCAGGGTCATCGTCTCTGAGATCGTCGTCTTCTTCGGGGTGGTCTTCAGGGTCGTCGTCTCCAGGGTCGTCATCTCCGGGGTCATCGTCTTCTCTGGGGTGGTCTTCAGGGTCATCGTCAGGGAGATCCAGAGTGATTAGCAAAAACCATTTCCAAAAGCTTGAACTTGGAAATGTAGCAGAAGGTACAAGAAGGCTGAGGAACTGCCAAGAACCTGCTGATGGTACTGGAACCCGGATGGCTACCCGAAGGTACAAGAGCCAATGGAACAACCGAAGACCAGCTGACATTACTAGAACCCGGTTACTAAGCAGGAGGCACCCGTGGGAGAAAGCACTACCAAGGACCACCAGACGTTGGTGGAACTCTTATACCCAGACGGAGGTACCTTAGCCAAAGGCTCTGCCTGTAACCAGCTGACATTACTGGAACCAGGATGGGGAACAGAAGGTACAGGAGCAAAAGACACTGCTGAGAACCAGCTGATGGTACTGGAACCCAGATGGGTAGCCAAAGGTACAAGAACCAATGGAACTACCGAGGACCAGCTGACAGTATTGGAACCCGGTTACTAAGCAGGAGGAACCCGTGCCAGAAAGCACTACCAAGGACCACCAGATGTTGGTGGAACTCGGATACCCAGAAGGAGGTACCTTAGCCAAAGGCTCTGCCTGGATCCAGCTGATGGTACTGGAACCAGGATGGGGAGCAGAAGGTAAAAGAGTCAATGGATCTACTGAGGACAAGCTGACAGTACTGGAACCCAGTTATTAAGCAGGAGGTACCCGTGCCAGAAAGCACTACCAAGGACCACCAGACGTTGGTGGAACTCGGATACCCAGAAGGAGGTACCTAAGCCAAAGGCTCTGCCTGGAACCAGCTAATGGTACTGGAAACCAGGGGGACCTATTAAAGATTGACTTCTAAAGAACCAGATAATGGTGCTGGAACTCAGATAGTCAGCAGAAGGTCCACATGAACAAAAAATTGCAAGGCCAAAAGAAGCCGGCCTAAGTTACTGAAACCCACAGTCCTACAGGGGGTGCTTGTCCTATTGGCACTACGGAACCAGCCTTGATTGCCAGTTCCCGCAGCCCACATAAGAAGCACCTAAACTTCAGGCACCATAGAGTCGGCTAACCCGACCGCAACACGACAGGACAATGGATTGGTGGCAAAGTGACTTGGACACTGCCCAGAGACAGCTGGTGTGCGGGAACCAGGCTGGGCAGGAGGGAGTACCCATGCCAAAGACACTTCTGAGGAGCAACTGGCGGTGTTGGAGCCCAGATATTACATGAGAAACAGAGTGTAGGCTGAGGCCTAATTGGAGCAATGTGAAAGTGTCATGTCGGACGCTGTTCAGACCAGGTCGTCCGACAGACAGGGGTAATTCCGCTTTTGACCACTATTTGCTCATTGGCGTCTGCTAGATTTTATCTAGCTGTTCCGGGGTTAATTTACCTAATCCTTGGATTGGAAGCTGGACCATGCCCACTGCCTTTAAATAGTTCTCCTGATCTTTGGGCATCGCCGATTATAGCTTCTGTCTTGTGCGTTGTTATCTCGGTCTGGTGAGGAGAGCTGGTGGTTGGAGATTTGTTGCTGGTGGTGTATTTTCCTTTGTCTTATTTACTCCTTCCTATATTTGTATTTATTTTGCCCTGCACATTTATAGTGTATTCCTGAGTGACTGCGGCGTGGTGTATATTTTCCTTTATCCTTGTCTGTGCAAACTGTGGGTATTGGGGAATAACATCTTCGCTGGTTGGTGGGCGGAGGTTTCAGCCTAGGGCTGAGCTCAGGAGACAGGGTGAGGTTCGAGGCCTGGATATGCACACCTTCAGTGTAAACTCCAGGTAGAGGGTCAGTCAGGATTTCCCTAGTCTGAGGGAAACTGCAGGGGCCTGGGTTATTAGCTCTCGCTCACCTAGTCTCTCCCAGACATTATAATCGGCCCAACAACACAAAAAAAAAAGGGGTTTCTTTTTTTTGTGTTTTGTCATGGATCCCATGACTTCCATAACCCGCCAGTTGGAGGCGCTGTCCCTACAGGTCATGGAGTTAAGGGGGGCATTACAGCAACAGGGACTAGCAGTGTCTAATGTGCAAGCTGGAGCGACAGGAAGAGTTGCTGAGCCTAAATTTCCTTTGCCTGAAAAATTTGCTGGGGAACGCAGTAGATTTGTTTCTTTTCGTGAAGCTTGCAAACTATATTTCCGTATGCGCCCGATATCTTCAGGTAATGAGGATCAGCGTGTGGGCCTGGTGTTGTCATTGTTGAGTGGGGATCCCCAAGCATGGGCGTTTTCTTTGCCATCTGATTCTGCTGCATTTGACTCTGTGGAGAGTTTTTTTTCCTGTCTTGGGAAAATCTACGATGAACCTGACAAAATGGCTCTAGCAGAATCTAAGATATGCTCTATTCGCCAGGGGGAGCGAGTTGCAGAGGATTACTGTTCTGAATTTCGTCACTGGGCGATCGATACACAATGGAATGATCCAGCATTGCGGAGTCAGTTTATACATGGGATTTCTGGAAGTGTTAAAAAAGCCCTTCTGATGTACGAGACTCCTACTTCTCTAGATTCCGCCATGAGCCTGGTTGTCCGCATTGATCGCTGTTTGCGTCAGGGGGAGCATGTGACACCGCCTATGGGAGAGTGTTTAGGTTCACGTGAGGATGCTGCAGGTGAGCCCACGGAGCCTATGCAAATCGCAGGGGTGTCACATGTGAAGCGTCCAGTCCCTGAGCTCAGGAAGCAGGGAGCCTGTTTTTACTGTGGTAAAACGGGTCATTTTATTAACATCTGTCCTCTGCTGCCTAAGAAAAACGCAATGGCGGAAAACTTCTAAGCTCAGAGGGTGTGGACGAGACCAGTCTGAGCTTATGTATATCCTCCATGGTGGTTTCTCAGTGCATGCTCCCTGCTAAGGCTTTTGTTGCTGGCAGTGAGCTGCCAATTACTGTTTTTGTGGATAGTGGTTCAGCCACAAATCTCATTGATGAGGAGTTTGCACGCACAGCAAGTTTTAAGATTGAAAAACTGTCTCATCCTATCCGCGTGGTCACCATCAATGCTGCTCCTCTCTCTCAGGGGGAGATTACTGAATTTGTGGCTGAGGTGAAACTCCACATTGGAGTTCTACATTCCGAGCGGGTTACATGTAAGGTGCTCAGGAATCTTCCTGCTCAGGTGGTTTTGGGTTTTCCTTGGTTGTCTATGCACAACCCGGTAATTGACTGGAAAACTCAGGACATAATTCGGTGGAGCGAGTTCTGCCAGGAGAATTGCCTGGCCACATGTGTGGCTGCAGTGACTTCAAGCGTTCCGGAGTCACTTCAGGATTTTGTGGATGTGTTCTCTGAGAAGGGTTGTTCAGAGTTGCCGCCACATCGTCCTTATGACTGTTCTATCAGGTTTAAACCAGGGGCCAAATTGCCTAAAGCAAGGATGCTTAAAATCTCCGGTCTGGAGAGACAATCGTTAAAAGATTACATTGCTGAAAGCTTGAGCAAAGGGCACATCAGGCCGTCATCCTCGCCGGTGGCAGCAGGGTTCTTCTTCGTGAAGAAGAAAGATGGCGGATTACGCCCGTGTTTGGATTTCAGGGAGTTGAACCAGATTACGGTTCGTGATCCATACCCTATGCCTCTGATACCAGATTTGTTCAACCAGGTGGCAGGTGCTAAGTGGTTTACCAAGCTTGACCTCAGGGGGGCATATAACCTCATAAGAGTCCGTCAAGGTGATGAGTGGAAGACGGCTTTTAATACCCCTGAGGGTCATTTTGAAAATTTGGTGATGCCGTTTGGGTTGACTAATGCACCTGCAGTGTTCCAACATTTCATCAATGATGTGTTCTCCCATGTTTTTGGAGAAATTCGTTATCGTGTACCTAGATGACATTCTCATATATTCTTGCGACCGTGATACTCATTTAGATCATGTCAGGCAGGTGTTACAGCTTCTCAGAGAGAATAAGCTGTATGCTAAACTTGAAAAATTTGTATTTTCTGTTCAAGAGTTGCCTTTCTTGGTTTATATTGTGTCTGCTTCTGGTTTTAAAATGGACGCCGCTAAGGTGCAGGTGGTGCTGCGTTGGGAACGTCCTGATAACCTGAAAGCACTTCAGCGGTTCCTTGGGTTTTCTAACTACTATAGGAAATTTATCAAGGATTTTTCCATCATTGCTAAACTGCTAACTGACATGACTAAAAAGGGTATCAATTTCTCCGTTTGGCCTGAGGCTGCTGTGCGCGCATTTGAATTTCTTAAGAACAGTTTTGTTTCAGCTCCCATTCTTGTGCAGCCAGACGTATCAAAACCTTTTGTTGTGGAAGTCGATGCGTCTGAGGTAGGTGTGGGGGCGGTACTATCTCAAGGCTCATCTTTGAGTGGTTTACGTCCATGCGCCTATTTCTCCAAGAAACTGTCGTCCGCCGAACGTAACTACGATATCGGCAACAGGGAGTTGTTGGCAATTAAGTTGGCCTTTGAGGAATGGCGACACTTCTTGGAGGGGTCGGTACATCAGGTAACTGTTATTACCGATCATAAGAATCTGCTGTATTTGGAGTCTGCCAAGCGTCTGTCCCCCAGGCAGGCTCGCTGGGCATTGTTTTTCACGTGGTTCAATTTTGTGGTCACTTACAGACCGGGGTCTAAAAACACTAAGGCGGATGCTCTGTCCAGGTGTTTTCCGGGGGGAGAACCTTGGGAAGATCCAGTACCCATCCTCCAAAAGGATGTTGTGGTTTCGGCTCTCATTACCGAGGTTGAGGATGAGATTGCCGAGGCTCAGGAGGAGGTACCATCTGAGCTTCCTGTCAACAAATCTTTTGTACCGCTTCATCTCCGCCTAAAGGTTTTGGCGGAGCATCATGATGCTGTCCTGGCTGGTCACCCAGGGGTTAGAGGTACCTTGGAGTTGGTGTCACGTCAGTTTTGGTGGCCCAAGATCTTAAAGGACGTGGTCTCATATGTGTCAGCTTGTACCACGTGCGCTAGGGCAAAGACGCCCCGCTCCAGTCCTGTTGGCACACTACTTCCTATGGAGGTACCTAGTAAGCCATGGACGGAAATCTCCATGAATTTCATCACTGATTTGCCCTCATCAGCTGGAAACACGGTCATCTTGGTGATTGTTGATCGGTTTTCTAAAATGTCACACTTTGTGTCTTTGCCTGCGTTGCCTAACGCTAAGACTCTGGCCCAAGTATTTGTGCAGGAGGTGGTCAGACTTCATGGGGTTCCGTCTGACATCGTGTCTGATAGGGGGTCTCAGTTTGTGGCAAAATTTTGGAGAGCGTTTTGCTCACGGCTGGGAATCAAGTTATCTCATTCTTCGGCATTTCATCCTCAGTCAAATGGTCAGACTGAGCGTATGAACCAAAATTTGGAACAGTACTTACGCTGCTTTGTCTCTGATAACCAGGAGGAGTGGTCTACCTTTCTTCCTTTTGCTGAGTTTGCCATCAATAACCACCGCCAGAAGTCATCTGGGGAGTCTCCGTTTTTTTGTGTTTACGGGCTACATCCTCAACTTTGTACCTTGGGTCAGAGGGGCTCTTCCGGCGTTCCAGAGGAGGACCAGTTAGGAACACAGTTGTCATCAGTCTGGAGGAGAGTTAAACAGCGCCTGTTGAGTGTGGGTGCTAGGTACAAACATGTGGCTGACAGTAGGCGTGTGCCAGGTCCGGACCTGAGTGTGGATGACTGGGTGTGGTTATCCACAAAAAACATAAGACTCAAAATACCATCCCTTAAATTGGGTCCACGGTTTATTGGTCCATTTAGGGTCACCGCCGTCATTAACCCAGTAGCGTACCGATTGGAGCTCCCTACGGTGTATAAGATACACAACGTTTTCCACAGGTCTCTTCTAAAGAAGGTGGTGGGTTCTGTGGATGCGGCGCCTATGCCACCTCCAGTCTTGGTGGATGGTAATTTGGAGTTTGAAGTCTCCAAGGTGGTTGACTCTCGTGTAGTGCGTCGCACTTTACAGTACTTGGTACATTGGCGTGGTTACGGGCCTGAGGAGAGGTCCTGGGTACCAGCCTCGGACGTTCATGGTGACCGGCTGATCAGGTTGTTTCACCACCATCATCCGGACAAGCTGGGTCCTATTAGCCGTGAGGGCCCTGGGGTCCCTTGTAGAAGGCGGGGTACTGTCATTTCGGACACTGTTCAGACCAGGTCGTCCGACAGACAGCGGTAATTCCGCTTTTGAGCACTATTTGCTCATTAGCGTCTGCTAGATTTTATCTAGCTGTTCCGGGGTTAATTTACCTAATCCTTGGATTGGAAGATGGGCCATGCCCACTGCCTTTAAATAGTTCTCCTGATCTTTGGGCATCTCCGATTATAGCTTCTGTCTTGTGCGTTGTTATCTCGGTCTGGTGAGGAGAGCTGGTGGTTGGAGATTCGTTGCTGGTTGTGTATTTTCCATTGTCTTATTTACTCCTTCCTATATTTGTATTTATTTTGCCCTGCACATTTATAGTGTATTCCTGAGTGACTGCGGCATGGTGTATATTTTCCTTTATCCTTGTCTGTGCTAACTGTGGGTATTGGGGAATAACATCTTCACTGGGTGGTGGGTGGAGGTTTCAGCCTAGGGCTGAGCTCAGGAGACAGGGTGAGGTTCGAGGCCTGGACATGCACACCTTCAGTGTAAACTCCAGGTAGAGGGTCAGTCAGGATTTCCCTAGTCTGAGGGAAACTGCAGGGGCCTGGGTTATTAGCTCTCGCTCACCTAGTCTCTTCCTGACAGAAAGGGAACCTTTAACCCCCCCAGGTGTTTGTAACTAAAGGAGCCACCTTGTGCAGCACTAATGATGCACAAGGAAAAGGTGGCTCTTTTACTTATGCTCCTTGCTCACGCTGAAGTTAACAATTATAAAATGTGACCCCTCATACCGTGAATCCGTCCCTGAGGCGGGACTTTACTTCCTAATCAGACACGGCACAGCTGTCATTCATACCCCCTTGGCGCCGTGCGCTGCCTCATGAGCGTTGTTTGAATCTGTCCCGGAGCCTGCACTATTATGTTATCCCTTCGCCATGCACAGTTAGCGCTGCCCGTCTTCTGACATCATTTGATGTTAGACTGACTGCGCCTGTGTGGTCGCGCTGCCCGAGATCCGTCCCCGCGGTGTCTTCTGATTTATTCACACTGTGGGGCTGGGATTCATGAGCAAGCGCTGTGCATATCTTCGCCTCTCATTCATCTCCCTCTGCCTTCTTCAGACTGTGCATCGTAAGCTGATCCCTAATCACCATGGCATGCGCTTAGGGATGAGATAAAGCTGCACAGTCTGAAGAAGGCGGAAGGAGATGAGTGAGAGGCGAAGATATGCACAGCGCATGCTCATGAATCCAAGCCCGGCAGTGTGAATAAATCAGAAGACACTGTGGGGCGGGATCTCGGGCAGCGCGGCCGCACAGGAGCAGTCAGCCTGACATCAAATGATGTCAGAAGACGGGCAGCGCTAACTGCACATGGCCAAGGGTTAACATAACAGCGCAGGCTCCGGGACAGATTCAAACAATACTCAGGAGGAGGCTTTGCCCGGCGCCAAGGGGGTATGAATGACGGCTATGCTGTGTCTTCTTATTAAGGAAAGTCCCGCTTCCGGGACTTTCACGGTATGAGGGGACACATTTTATAAGTGTCTAGTTCAGCGTGTGCAAAGAGCTTAACTAAAAGAGCCACGTTTTCCTTGTGCAGCATTAGTGCTGCACAAGTTGGCTCTTTTAGTTACAAACGCTTGGGGAAACAGGTTCCCTTTAATTTTCGTAGTAGTGTGAGTGTGGAGGTAGCAGGAGCAATTGCCGGATACACAGTTGGGGATCAGCTGACGTTACTGAACCCCAATAACACGGCAGCAAGTGTTCACTGTGCAGACAGCACTTACAAGCAGCAACTGACGGTGTTGGAGCCCAAGGTCAATCAGGGTGTAGGCCGAGGCCTAATTGGAGCAAGTTTAATATCTGAAGTGAATGTGAAGGGAGCAGGACAAATTGCCGGACACACAGCAGGGGAGCAGCTGACGTTACTGAACCCCACTAACACAGGAGCTAGTGTTTTTCTCTGTGCAGACGGCACTTCCGGGCAGCAACTGGCAGTGTTGGAGCCGAGAGTCAATCATGGTGTAGACCGAGGCCTAATTGGACCAAGTTTAATATCTGATGTGAATGTGGAGGGAGCAGGAGCAATTGCCAGACACACAGCAGGGGAGCAGCTGACATTACTGAACCCCAATAACAGAGGAGCAACTGTTGACTGTGCAGACAGCACTTCTGGGCAGCAACTGGCGGTGTTGGAGCCCAGGGAATGCAGGAGAAGCAGAGTGGAGGCATTGCCGGATACACAGCAGGGGATCAGCTGATGTTACTGAACCCCAATAACAGAGGAGCAACTACTGACTGTGCAGACAGCACTTCTGGGCAGCAACTGGCGGTGTTTGAGCCCAGGGTCAATGCTAGAAACTGAGTGGAGAAATTGCCGCACACACAGCAGGGGAGCAGATGGCGTTACTGAACCCCAATAACAGAGGAGCAACTGTTCACTGTGCAGACAGCACTTCCGGGCAGCAACTGACGGTGTTAGAGCCCAGGGAATGCAGGAGAAACAGAGTGGAGGCATTGCTGGATACACAGCAGGGGATCAGCTGACATTACTGAAACCCATTAACACGGCAGCAAGTATTGACTGTGCAGATGGCACTTCCCAGTAGCAACTGGCAGTCTTGGAGCCCAGGGTCAATGCTAGAAACTGAGTGGAGAAATTGCCGCACACACAGCAGGGGAGCAGCTGGCGTTACTGAACACCAATAACAGAGGAGCAACTGCTGATTGTGCAGACAGCACTTCCGGGCAGCAACTGGCAGTGTTGGAGCCCAGGGAATGCAGGAGAAGCAGAGTGGAGGCATTGCCGGATACACAGCAGGGGATCAGCTGACGTTACTGAAACCCTACAACAGAGGAGCAACTGTTGACTGTGCAGATGGCACTTCCGAGCAGCAACTGGCGGTGTTGGAGCCCAGGGAATGCAGAAGAAGCAGAGTGGAGGCATTGCCGGATGCACAGCTGGGGATCAGCTGATGTTACTGAAACCCTATAACAGAGGAGCAACTGTTGACTATGCAGACAGAACTTCCGGGCAGCAACTGGCAGTGTTGGAGCCAAGGGAATGCAGGAGAAGCAGAGTGGAGGCATTGCTAGATACACAGCAGGGGATCAGTGTTATGATCCTAGTGGCAAGGATCGCAAATCTGACTAGCTAAGAAACTGAACCGACGACTAGCTCTGGGGAAGTGGTAACTGAATTGACCGCAACCTGATCCTATCCGCAAACAACTATAAGTAGCCGTGGAACGTTACCTGGAAATCCTAGACGTCTCGTCACGGCCTGAGAAACTGACTATTCCTAGAGAGAAAGTAAGTCCTCACTTGCCTCAGAGAAATGACCCCCAAAGATATAGAAAAGCCCCCCACAAATATTAACGGTGAGTTAAGGGGAAAGCACATACGCAGAGATGAAATAGATTTAGCAAATTAGGCCCACTAACACTAGATAGCAGAAAATAGGACGAGAACTGTGCGGTCAATGAAAAACCCTACTCAAAATATCCACGCAGAGATTGCTCGAGCCCCCACACCAACTAACGGTGCGGGGAAAGCAACTCCGTACCCCAGAGCTTACCAGCAGCAAGAAATCACATATTAGCAAGCTGGACTAAACTCATCATAAACAGAAATCATATTGCAGACAGATGAGCAAAAAATAATCAAACAGAACTTAGCTTCTCATGAAGAGACAGAAAATCAAGATAGTCAGGAGTAATCAGAATAGCACTGAATACATCGACAGCCGGCAACAAGTGGAGGTGAAGCAGAGCTAAATAGGAACCTCCTTAGAGAATAACGAGGCAGCTGATCCAGCCACAGACCCGCAAGATAACAAACAAAGCCACCAGGGGGAGCCCAAAAATAAAACTCACGCAATACCACCTGTGACCACAAGAGGGAGCCCGAAAACAGAGTTCACAACAGTACCCCCCCTTGAGGAGGGGTCACCGAACCCTCATCAAAACCCCCAGGGCGATCAGGGTGAGCCACATGGAAGGCACGAACCAAATCGGCCGCATGAACATCAGAGGCGACAACCCATGAATTATCCTCCTGACCATAGCCCTTCCACTTAACCAAATACTGAAGCCTCCGTCTAGAAACACGAGAATCCAAGATCTTCTCCACCACGTATTCCAATTCACCCTCAACCAGCACAGGGGCAGGAGGCTCAACCGAAGGAACCACAGGCACCACATACCTCCGCAACAACGACCGATGGAACACATTATGAATAGCAAACGATGCTGGGAGGTCCAGACGAAATGACACAGGGTTAAGGACTTCCAAAATCTTATAGGGACCGATAAACCGAGGCTTGAACTTAGGACAGGAGACCTTCATAGGAACAAAGCGAGAAGACAACCACACCAAGTCCCCAACGCGAAGTCGGGGACCCACACAACGATGGCGGTTGGCAAAGCGCTGAGCCTTCTCTTGTGACAGCTTCAAATTGTCCACCACATGATCCCAAATCTGATGCAACCTATCCACCACAATATCCACTCCAGGACAGTCAGAAGGCTCCACCTGACCCGAGGAAAAACGAGGATGAAACCCCGAATTACAAAAAAAGGAGAAACCAAAGTAGCAGGACTAGCCCGATTATTAAGGGCAAACTCGGCCAATGGCAAAAAAGTGACCCAGTCATCCTGATCAGCATAAACAAAACATCTTAAATAAGTTTCCAAGGTCTGATTAGCTCGCTCGCTTTGGCCATTCGTCTGAGGATGGAAGGCCGACGAAAAAGACAAATCAATGCCCATCTTAGCACAAAAGGTCCGCCAAAATCTAGACACAAACTGGGATCCTCTGTCGGAAACAATATTTTCAGGGATCCCGTGCAAACGAACCACATTTTGAAAAAACAGTGGAACCAACTCGGAGGAGGAAGGCAACTTAGGCAAGGCCACCAAAAGGACCTGGCCACCAAATCTCTGGTACCAAATATTCCAGGATGGCCCGCCAACACCGAAGAATGAACCTCGGAAATGACTCTACTGGTCCATCTATCTGGGACAAACAGTCTATCCGGTGGACAACGGTCAGGTCTATCCGCCTGAAACTTCTGCAACACTCGTCGCAAATCTGGGGAGATGGCAGACAAAATCACCCCTTCTCTGAGGATACAAGCCGGCTCTGAATCTCCAGGAGAGTCAGGCACAAAACTCCTAGAAAGAGCATCAGCCTTCACATTCTTCGAACCAGGCAGGTACGAGACAACGAAATCAAAACGAGAGAAAAACAACGACCAGCGAGCCTGTCTAGGATTCAGCCGCTTGGCCGACTCGAGATAAATCAGATTTTTGTGATCAGTCAAGACCACCACACGATGCTTAGCTCCCTCGAGCCAATGTCGCCACTCCTCAAATGCCCACTTCATAGCCAACAACTCCCGATTACCGACATCATAATTCCGCTCGGCAGGCGAAAACTTTCTTGAAAAGAAAGCACATGGCTTCATCACAGAGCCATCAGAGCTTCTCTGCGACAAAACAGCCCCCGCACCAATCTCAGAAGCATCAACCTCAACCTGAAAAGGAAGAGAGACATCTGGCTGACATAAGACCGGAGCAGAAGAAAACTGGTGCTTCAGCTCCCGAAAGGCCTCCACAGCCGCAGGAGACCAATTAGTAACATCAGAACCCTTCTTGGTCAAATCCGTCAAAGGCTTAACAACACCAGAAAAATTAGCGATGAAGCGACGGTAAAAATTAGCAAAACCCAAGAACTTCTGAAGACTCTTAACAGATGTAGGCTGAGTCCAGTCATGAATAGCCTGAACCTTGACTGGGTCCATCTCAATAGTAGAAGGAGAAAAAATGAAACCCAAAAAAGAAACCTTCTGGACTCCAAAAAGACATTTTGAGCCCTTCACAAATAAAGCATTGGCACGCAGGACCTGAAACACCATCCTGACCTGCTTAACATGGGACTCCCAATCATCAGAAAAAAACAGAATATCATCCAGATACACAATCATAAATTTATCCAGATATTCGCGGAAGATGTCGTGCATGAAGGACTGAAAGACAGAAGGAGCGTTAGAAAGTCCAAAAGGCATCACCAAGTACTCAAAGTGGCCTTCGGGCGTATTAAATACAGTTTTCCATTCATCACCCTGCTTAATACGCACAAGGTTATAAGCACCACGAAGATCTATCTTAGTGAACCAACTAGATCCCCTAATGCGAGCAAAGAGATCAGATAGCAATGGCAAAGGATACTGAAATTTGACCGTGATCTTATTTAGAAGGCGATAATCAATACAAGGTCTCAGGGAACCATCCTTCTTAGCCACAAAAAAGAACCCCGCACCAAGAGGGGAGGAGGAGGGGCGAATAAGTCCTTTCTCCAAAGACTCCTTTATATAACTCCGCATAGCAGCATGCTCCAGCACTGACAAATTGAAGAGTCGTCCCTTAGGAAACTTACTACCAGGAATCAAATTTATAGCACAATCACAATCCCTATGAGGAGGTAGAGAACTGAGTTTGGGCTCATCAAATACATCCTGGTAGTCCGACAAAAACGCAGGGACTTCAGAAGGAGTGGATGAAGCAATTGACACCACAGGAGCATCGCCATGAATTCCCTGGCAACCCCAACTTGACACAGACATTGCTTTCCAATCCAGGACTGGATTATGAGTCTGCAACCATGGCAGACCCAACACGACGACATCATGCAAATTATGCAGTACAAGTAAGCGAATCACCTCCTGATGAACAGGAGTCATGCACATGGTCACTTGCGTCCAGTACTGAGGTTTATTCATAGCCAATGGTGTAGCATCAATTCCCCTTAGTGGAATAGAGAATTTTAAAGGCTCCAAAACAAAACCACAGCGCCTGGCAAATGACAAATCCATCAGACTCAGGGCAGCACCTGAATCCACAAAAGCCATAACCGGGTAAGATGACAGGGAACAAATCAGGGTAACAGACAAAATGAACTTAGGCTGTAAAGTACCGATGGTGACAAACTTATCAATCTCTTTTGTGCGCTTAGAGCATGTTGAGATAACATGAGCTGAGTCACCACAGTAAAGGCACAACCCATTTTGCCGTCTATAATTTTGCCGTTCACTTCTGGTCAGAATTCTATCACATTGCATAGACTCAGGTGTCTGTTCAGAAGACACCGCCATATGGTGCGCAGGTTTGCACTCCCGCAAATGCCGTTCAATCTGAATGGCCAGAGTCATTGACTCATTCAGACCTGCAGGCGTAGGGAACCCCACCATGACATTCTTAATGGCTTCAGAAAGACCTTTTCTGAAATTTGCAGCCAGGGCACACTCATTCCATTGAGTAAGCACCGACCATTTCCGAAATTTCTGGCAATACACCTCTGCTTCATCTTGCCCCTGAGAGAGGGCCAACAAAGCTTTTTCAGCCTGGTTCTCAAGATTAGGTTCCTCATAGAGCAATCCAAGGGCCAGAAAAAACGCATCCACACTGAGCAATGCAGGATCCCCTGGCGCCAATGCGAAGGCCCAATCTTGAGGGTCGCCGCGCAAGAAAGAAATAATAATCTTAACTTGCTGAACGGAATCACCAGAGGAACGAGGTTTCAAAGAAAGAAACAACTTGCAATTGTTCTTAAAATTCAGGAACCTAGATCTATCTCCAGAAAACAACTCCGGAATAGGTATTCTAGGCTCTGACATAGGACTGTGAACAACAAAATCCTGAATACTTTGTACCCTTGCAGCAAGATGATCTACACTGGAGGCCAAACTCTGGATATCCATGTCAGCAGCTGAACTCAGAGCCACACCAAGATTAAGAGGAGGAGAGAGGCTAGACACACAGCAGCTAGACACACAGAAACAAAAAAACAAAAAAAAACAAAACTCAAGGCTTCTCTTCTCCTGCTTCTGCCATGCAATTAACACTTTATAGGCCGGCTGTACTGTTATGATCCTAGTGGCAAGGATCGCAAATCTGACTAGCTAAGAAACTGAACCGACGACTAGCTCTGGGGAAGTGGTAACTGAATTGACCGCAACCTGATCCTATCCGCAAACAACTATAAGTAGCCGTGGAACATTACCTGGAAATCCTAGACGTCTCATCACGGCCTGAGAAACTGACTATTCCTAGAGAGAAAGTAAGTCCTCACTTGCCTCAGAGAAATGACCCCCAAAGATATAGAAAAGCCCCCACAAATATTAACGGTGAGTTAAGGGGAAAGCACATACGCAGAGATGAAATAGATTTAGCAAATGAGGCCCACTAACACTAGATAGCAGAAAATAGGAAGAGAACTGTGCGGTCAATGAAAAACCCTATTCAAAATATCCACGCAGAGATTGCTCGAGCCCCCGCACCAACTAACGGTGCGGGGAAAGCAACTGCGTACCCCAGAGCTTACCAGCAGCAAGAAATCACATATTAGCAAGCTGGACCAAACTCATCATAAACAGAAATCATATTGCAGACAGATTAGCAAAAAATAATCAAACAGAACTTAGCTTCTCATGAAGAGACAGAAAACTAAGATAGTCAGGAGTAATCAGAATAGCACTGAATAAATCGACAGCCGGCAACAAGTGGAGGTGAAGCAGAGCTAAATAGAAACCTCCCTAGAGAATAACGAGGCAGCTGATCCAGCCACAGACCCGCAAGATAACAAACAAAGCCACCAGGGGGAGCCCAAAAATAAAACTCACACAATACCACCTGTGACCACAAGAGGGAGCCCGAAAACAGAGTTCAAAACAGATCAGCTGACGTTACTGAAACCCAATAACACGGCAGCAAGTGTAGACTGTGCAGACGGCACTTCCGAGCAGCAACTGGCGGTGTAAGAGCCCAGGGAATGCAGGAGAAGCAGAGTGGAGGCATGGCCAGATACACAGCAGGGGATCAGCTGATGTTACTGAACCCCAATAACAGAGGAGCAACTGTTGACTGTGCAGACAGCACTTCCGGGCAGCAACTGGTTGTGTTGGAGCCCAGGGTCAATGCTTGAAACTGAGTGGAGAAACTTCCGCACACACAGCAGGGGAGCAGCTGGCGTTACTGAAACCCTATAACAGAGGAGCAACTGTTAACTGTGCAGACGGCACTTCCGAGCAGGAACTGGCAGTGTTGGAGCCCAGGGAATGCAGGAGATGCAGAGTGGAGGCATGGCCGGATACACAGCAGGGGATCAGCTGATGTTACTGAACCCCAATAACAGAGGAGCAACTGTTGACTGTGCAGACAGCACTTCTGGGCAGCAACTGGTGGTGTTGGAGCCCAGGGAATGCAGGAGAAGCAGAATGGAGGCATTGCTAGATACACAGCAGGGGATCAGCTGACGTTACTGAAACCCAATAACACGGCAGCAAGTGTTGACTGTGCAGACGGCACTTCCGAGCAGCAACTGGCGGTGTAGGAGCCCAGGGAATGCAGGAGAAGCAGAGTGGAGGCATGGCCAGATACACAGCAGGGGATCAGCTGATGTTACTGAACCCCAATAACAGAGGAGCAACTGTTGACTGTGCAGACAGCACTTCCGGGCAGCAACTGGTGGTGTTGGAGCCCAGGGTCAATGCTTGAAACTGAGTGGAGAAACTGCCACACACACAGCAGGGGAGCAGCTGGCGTTACTGAAACCCTATAACAGAGGAGCAACTGTTAACTGTGCTGACGGCACTTCCAAGCAGGACCTAGCAGTGTTGGAGCCCAGGGAATGCAGGAGATGCAGACTGGAGGCATGGCCGGATACACAGCAGGGGATCAGCTGATGGTACTGAACCCCAATAACAGAGGAGCAACTGTTGACTGTGCAGACAGCACTTCCAAGCAGCAACTGGCGGTCTTGGAGCCCAGGGTCAATGCTAGAAACTGAGTGGAGAAATTTCTGCACACACAGCAGTGGAGCAGCTGACATTACTGAACCCCAATAACAGAGGAGCAACTGCTGATTGTGCAGACAGCACTTCCGGGCAGCAACTGGTGGTGTTGGAGCCCATGGAATGCAGGAGAAGCAGACTGGAGGCATTTCCGGATACACAGCAGGGGATCAGCTGACGTTACTGAAACCCTATAACAGAGGAGCAACTGTTGACTGTGCAGACAGCACTTCGGAGCAGCAACTGTCGGTGTTGGAGCCCAGGGAATGCAGGAGAAGCAGAGTTAAGGCATTGCCGGATACACAGCAAGGGATCAGCTGATGTTACTGAACCCTATAACAGAGGAGCAACTGTTGAATGTGCAGACAGCACTTCCGGGCAGCAACTGGTGGTGTTGGAGCCCAGGGTCAATGCTTGAAACTGAGTGGAGAAATTGCCGCACACACAGCAGGGGAGCAGCTGGCATTACTGAAACCCTATAACAGAGGAGCAACTGTTGACTGTGCAGACGGCACTTCCGAGCAGCAACTGGCGGTGTTGGAGCCCAGGGAATGCAGGAGAAGCAGAGTGGAGGCATGGCCCGGATGCACAGCAGGGGATCAGCTGATGTTACTGAGCCCCAATAACAGAGGAGCACCTGTTGACTGTGCAGACAGTACTTCCAAGCAGCAACTGGCGGTCTTGGAGCCCAGGGTCAATGCTAGAAACTGAGTGGAGAAATTTCCGCACACACAGCAGGGGAGCAGCTGGCGTTACTGAACCCCAATAACAGAGGAGCAATTGCTGATTGTGCAGACAGCACATCCGGGCAACAACTGGTGGTGTTGGAGCCCAGGGAATGCAGGAGAAGCAGAGTGGAGGCATTTGCGGATACACAGCAGGGGATAAGCTGACGTTACTGAAACCCTATAACAGAGGAGCAACTGTTGACCGTGCAGATGGCAATTCAGAGCAGCAACTGGACGTGTTGGAGCCCAGGGAATGCAGGAGAAGCAGATTGGAGGCATTGCCGTATACACAGCAGGGGATCAGCTGATGTTACTGAACCCCAATAACAGAGGAGCAACTGTTGACTGTGCAGACAGCACTTCCGGGCAGCAACTGGTGGTGTTGGAGCCCAGGGTCAATGCTTGAAACTGAGTGGAGAAATTGCCGCACCCACAGCAGGGGAGCAGCTGGCGTTACTGAAACCCTATAACAGAGGAGCAACTGTTGACTGTGCAAACGGCACTTCCGAGCAGCAACTGGCGGTGTTGGAGCCCAGGGAATGCAGGAGAAGCAGAGTGTAGGCATGGCCGGATGCACAGCAGGGGATCAGCTGATGTTACTGAACCCCAAAAACAGAGGAGCAACTGTTGACTGTGCAGACAGCACTTTCAAGCAGCAACTGGCGGTCTTGGAGCCCAGGGTCAATGCTAGAAACTGAGTAGAGAAATTTCCGCACACACAGCAGGGGAGCAGCTGGCGTTACTGAACCCCAATAACAGAGGAGCAACTGCTGATTGTGCAGACAGCACTTCCGGGCAGCAACTGGCGGTGTTGGAGCCCAGGGAATGCAGGAGAAGCAGAGTGGAGGCATTTCCGGATACACAGCAAGGGATCAGCTGACGTTACTGAAACCCTATAACAAAAGAGCAACTGTTGACTGTGCAGATGGCACTTCAGAGCAGCAACTGGCGGTGTTGGAGCCCAGGGAATGCAGGAGAAGCTGAGTTGAGGCATTGCCGGATACACAGCTGGGGATCAGCTGACGTTACTGAAACCCTATAACAGAGGAGCAACTGTTGACTGTGCAGACAGCACTTTCGGGCAGCAACTGGTGGTGTTGGAGCCCAGGGAATGCAGGAGAAGCAGAGTGGAGGCGTTGCCGTATACACAGCAGGGGATCAGCTGATGTTACTGAACCCCAATAACAGAGGAGCAACTGTTGACTGTGCAGACAGCACTTCCGGGCAGCAACTGGTGGTGTTGGAGCCCAGGGTCAATGCTTGAAACTGAGTGGAGAAATTGCCGCACACCCAGCAGGGGAGCAGCTGGCGTTACTGAAACCCTATAACAGAGGAGCAACTGTTGACTATGCAGACGGCACTTCCGAGCAGCAACTGGCGGTGTTGGAGCCCAGGGAATGCAGGAGAAGCAGAGTGGAGGCATAGCCGGATGCACAGCAGGGGATCAGCTGATGTTACTGAACCCCAATAACAGAGGAGCAACGGTTGACTGTGCAGACAGCACTTCCAAGCAGCAACTGGCGGTCTTGGAGCCCAGGGTCAATGCTAGAAACTGAGTGGAGAAGTTTCCGCACACACAGCAGGGGAGCAGCTGGCATTACTGAACCCCAATAACAGAGGAGCAACTGCTGATTGTGCAGACAGCACTTCCGGACAGCAACTGGTGGTGTTGGAGCCCAGGGAATGCAGGAGAAGCAGAGTGGAGGCATTTCCGGATACATAGCAGGGGATCAGCTGACGTTACTGAAACCCTATAACAGAGGAGCAACTGTTGACTGTGCAGATGGCACTTCAGAGCAGAAACTGGCGGTGCTGGAGCCCAGGGAATGCAAGAGAAGCAGAGTTGAGGCATTGCCGGATACACAGCTGGGGATCAGCTGACGTTACTGAAACCCTATAACAGAGGAGCAACTGTTGACTGTGCAGACAGCACTTCCGAGCAGCAACTGGTGGTGTTGGAGCCCAGGGAATGCAGGAGAAGCAGAGTGGAGGCATTGCCGTATACACAGCAGGGTATCAGCTGTCGTTACTGAAACCCTAAAAAAGAGGAGCAACTGTTGACTGTGCAGACGGCACTTCCGAGGAGCAACTGGCGGTGTTAAAGCCCAGGGAATGCAGGAGAAGCAGAGTGGAGGCATTGCCGGATACACAGCTGGGGATCAGCTGACGTTACTGAAACCCTATAACAGAGTAGCAACTGTTGCCTGTGCAGACAGCACATCCGGGCAGCAAACGGCAGTTTTGGAGCCCAGGGTCAATGCAAGAAACTGAGTGGATAATTTGCCGAACACACAGCAGGGGAGCAGCTGGCGTTACTGAACCCCAATAACAGAGGAGCAACTGAGGAGCAAAGGGAATACAGTAGAAGCAGAGTGGAAGCATTGCCGGATACACAGCAGGGGATCAGCTGACGTTACTGAAACCCTATAACAGAGGAGCAACTGTTGACTGTGCAAACAGCACTTCCGAGCAGCAACTGGCGGTGTTGGAGCCCAGGGAATGCAGGAGAAGCAGAGTGGAGGCATTGCTGTATACACAGCAGGGGATCAGCTGACGTTACTGAAACCCTATAACAGAGGAGCAACTGTTGACTGTGCAGACGGCACTTCTGAGCAGCAACTGGCGGTGTTGGAGCCCAGGGAATACAGGAGAAGCAGAGTGGAGGCATTGCCGTATAAACAGCAGGGGAGCAGCTGGTGTTACTGACCCCAATAACAGAGGAGCAACTGTTGACTGTGCAGACAGCACTTCCGGGCAGCAACCGGTGGTGTTGGAGCCCAGGATCAATGCTAGAGACTGAGTGGAGAAATTGCCACACACACAGCAGGGGAGCAGCTGGCATTACTGAACCCCCCTATAACAGAGGAGCAACTGTTGACTGTGCAGACAGCACTCCGGGCAGCAACTGGCGGTGTTGGAGCCCAGGGAATACAGGAGAAGCAGAGTGGAAGCATTGCCGGATACTGTTGTGAACTCTGTTTTTGGGCTCCCTCTTGTGGTCACAACTGGTACTGTGTAGTGCAGTCTTTGGGCTCCCTCTGGTGGTTCTTTGTGTCATTTTGCAGGTCTGAGGCTGATCAGCTGTCTCGTTATCTGTTAGCTGGTTTCCTATTTAGTTCACCTGGACTCTCAGTTGTTGCCTGCTGTCAATGTCTTCAGTGCTATTTTGGAGCTCTCCTGCAGTCCTTCGTTATCAGTCTCTTCAAGAGAAGCTAAGTTTTGCTTGATTCATTGTTTGACCATCAGTGGTTTTATTTTTGTTTTCTTGCCCAGCTTGCTAATATGTGATTTCCTTGCTTGCTGGTAGCTCTAGGGGGCTGAGTTTCTCCCCTCACACCGTTAGTTGGTGTGGGGGTTCTTGTATTCTCAGCGTGGATATTTTGCATAGGGTTTTTTACTGACGGCACAGTTCACTATCTACTCCTGGAGGGAAAGTAAGACCTCACTTTCCTCAAGAGAAATCACCCCAAAGATATAGGAAGCCCCCAACAAATAATAACGGTGAGGTAAGGGGAAAACACAAACGTAGAAATGAAAACAGATTCAGCAAATGAGGCCCGCTAATACTAGATAGCAGAAGACAGATAGTGAACTGTGCGGTCAGTAAAAAACCCTATGCAAAATATCCACGCTGAGAATACAAGAACCCCCACACCAACTAACGGTGTGAGGGGAGAAACTCAGCCCCCTAGAGCTACCAGCAAGCAAGGAAATCACATATTAGCAAGCTGGGCATGAAAACAAAAATAAACCAAGAAACATATGACCACTGATGGTCAAACAATGAATCAAGCAAAACTTAGCTTCTCTTGAAGAGACTGATAACGAAGGACTGCAGGAGAGCTCCAAAATAGCAATGAAGACATTGACAGCAGGCAACAACTGAGAGTCCAGGTGAACTAAATAGGAAACCAGCTAACAGATAACGAGACAGCTGATCAGCCTCAGACCTGCAAAATGACACAAAGAACCACCAGATGGAGCCCAAAGACAGCACTACACAGTACCAGTTGTGACCACAAGAGGGAGCCCAAAAACAGAGTTCACAACAGGATACACAGCAGGGGATCAATTGACGTTACTAAAACCCTATAACAGAGGAGCAACTGTTGACTGTGCAGACAGCACTTCCGGGCAGCAACTGGCGGTGTTGGAGCCCAGGGAAAGCAGGAGAAGCAGAGTGGAGGCATTTCCGGATACACAGCAAGGGATCAGCTGACGTTACTGAAACCCTATAACAGAAGAGCAACTGTTGACTGTGCAGATGGCACTTCAGAGCAGCAACTGGCAGTGTTGGAGCCCAGGGAATGCAGGAGAAGCTGAGTTGAGGCATTGCCGGATACACAGCTGGGGATCAGCTGACGTTACTGAAACCCTATAACAGAGGAGCAACTGTTGACTGTGCAGACAGCACTTTCGGGCAGCAACTGGTGGTGTTGGAGCCCAGGGAATGCAGGAGAAGCAGAGTGGAGGCATTGCCGTATACACAGCAGGGGATCAGCTGATGTTACTGAACCACAATAACAGAGGCGCAACTGTTGACTGTGCAGACAGCACTTCCGGGCAGCAACTGGTGGTGTTGGAGCCCAGGGTCAATGCTTGAAAATGAGTGGAGAAATTGCCGCACACCCAGCAGGGGAGCAGCTGGCGTTACTGAAACCATATAACAGAGGAGCAACTGTTGACTATGCAGACGGCATTTCCGAGCAGCAACTGGCGGTGTTGGAGCCCAGGGAATGCAGGAGAAGCAGAGTGGAGGCATGGCCGGACACACAGCAGGGGATCAGCTGATGTTACTGAACCCCAATAACAGAGGAGCAACGGTTGACTGTGCAGACAGCACTTCCAAGCAGCAACTGGCGGTCTTGGAGCCCAGGGTCAATGCTAGAAACTGAGTGGAGAAATTTCCGCACACACAGCAGGGGAGCAGCTGGCATTACTGAACCCCAATAACAGAGGAGCAACTGCTGATTGTGCAGACAGCACTTCCGGGCAGCAACTGGCGGTGTTGGAGCCCAGGGAATGCAGGAGAAGCAGAGTGGAGGCATTTCCGGATACATAGCAGGGGATCAGCTGACGTTACTGAAACCCTATAACAGAGGATCAACTGTTGACTGTGCAGATGGCACTTCAGAGCAGAAACTGGCGGTGTTGGAGCCCGGGGAATGCAGGAGAAGCAGAGTTGAGGCATTGCCAGATACACAGCTGGGGATCAGCTGACGTTACTGAAACCCTATAACAGAGGAGCAACTGTTGACTGTGCAGACAGCACTTTCGGGCAGCAACTGGCGGTGTTGGAGCCCAGGGAATGCAGGAGAAGCAGAGTGGAGGCAATGCCGTATACACAGCAGGGTATCAGCTGTCGTTACTGAAACCCTATAAAAGAGGAGCAACTGTTGACTCTGCAGACAGCACTTCCGAGCAGCAACTGGCGGTGTTAAAGCCCAGGGAATGCAGGAGATGCAGAGTGGAGGCATTGCCGGATACACAGCTGGGGATCAGCTGACGTTGCTGAAACCCTATAATAGAGTAGCAACTGTTGCCTGTGCAGACAGCACTTCCGGGCAGCAAATAGCAGTGTTGGAGCCCTGGGTCAATGCAAGAAACTGAGTGGATAATTTGCCGAACACACATCAGGGGAGCAGCTGGCGTTACTGAACCCGAATAACAGAGGAGCAACTGTTGACTGTGCAGACAGCACTTCCGGGCAGCAACTGGCGGTGTTGGAGCAAAGGGAATACAGTAGAAGCAGAGTGGAAGCATTGCCGAATACACAGCAGGGGATCAGCTGACGTTACTGAAACCCTATAACAGAGAAGCAACTGTTGACTGTGCAAACGGCACTTCCGAGCAGCAACTGGTGGTGTTGGAGCCCAGGGAATGCAGGAGAAACAGAGTGGAGGCATTGCCGTATACACAGCAGGGGATCAGCTGACGTTACTGAAACCCTATAACAGAGGAGCAACTGTTGACTGTGCAGACGGCACTTCCGAGCAGCAACTGGCGGTGTTGGAGCCCAGGGAATACAGGAGAAGTTGCCAGATACACAGCTGGGGATCAGCTGATGTTACAGAAATCCTATAACAGAGGAGCAACTGTTGACTGTGCAGACAGCACTTCCGGACAGCAACTGGTGGTGTTGGAGCCCAGGGTCAATGGAAGAAACTGAGTGGAGAATTTGGCGCACACATAGCAGGGGAGCAGCTGGCGTTACTGAACCCCAATAACAGAAGAGCAACTGTTGACTGTGCAGACAGCACTTCCGGGCAGCAACTGGTGGTGTTGGAGCCCAGGATCAATGCTAGAGACTGAGTGGAGAAATTGCCGCACACACAGCAGGGGAGCAGCTGGCATTACTGAACCCCCCTATAACAGATGAGCAACTGTTGACTGTGCAGACAGCACTCCGGGCAGCAACTGGCGGTGTTGGAGCCCAGGGAATACAGGAGAAGCAGAGTGGAAGCATTGCCGGATACACAGCAGGGGATCAGCTGACGTTACTGAAACCCTATAACAGAGGAGCAACTGTTGACTGTGCAGATGGCACTTCCGGGCAGCAACTGGCGGTGTTGGAGCCCAGGGAATGCAGGAGAAGCAGAGTGGAGGCATTGCCGTATACACAGCAGGGGATCAGCTGACGTTACTGAAACCCTATAACAGAGGAGCAACTGTTGACTTTGCAGACGGCACTTCCGAGCAGCAACTGGCGGTTTTGGAGCCCAGGGAATGCAGTAGAAGCAGAGTGGAGGCATTGCCGTATACATAGCAGGGGATCAGCTGACGTTACTGAAACCCTATAACAGAGGAGCAACTGTTGACTCTGCAGACGGCACTTCCGAGCAGCAACTGGCGGTGTTGGAGCCTAGGGAATTCAGGAGAAGAAGAGTGGAGGCATTGCCGGATACACAGCAGGGGATCAGCTGACGTTACTGAAACCCAATAACATGCCAACAAGTGTTGACTGTGCAGATGGCACTTCCGAGCAGCAACTGGCGGTGTTGGAGCCCAGGGAATGCAGGAGAAGCAGAGTGGAGGCATTGCCGGATACACAGCAGGGGATCAGCTGACATTACTGATTCCCAATAACACTGGGTCATGTGTTGACTGTGCAGACGGTGCTTCTGAGCAGCAACTGGCGGTGTTGGATCCCAGGGATTGCAGTTCAGGTGGTAGAAACATGAACACAACAGGAGTCCTGGATACTGTTGGCAACCAATTATTTAATCTGGAAGAGCAGTGGCAAATTCCTGCGAGATCCAGGCCTTGCTCATTTTCAGAAAAGTAAGCTGGTCAACATTATCAGAGGATAGTCGCATGCGACGGTCTGTTAGTACACCACCTGTGGCACTAAAGAGGCGTTCCAATAATACACTAGCAGCAGGGCAAGCCAGTACCTCCAATGCATACTGGCTAAGCTCTGGCCATGTATCCAGCTTAGAGACCCAAAACTTGACGGGGGAAGAGCTGTCTGGGAGTACACTGAGAGGGCAAGACATGTAGTCTGTCACCATCTGACGGAAACGTTGCCTCCTGCTGACTGGAGCCGTCTGTGATGGTGTAGACATTTGTGGCGGGCGCACAAAAGTTTACCACAGTTGGGCCATACTGGTCTTGCCTTGTGCTGAGGCACTGCTTCTGCTCCCTCTTTGTGCAGAGCTTCCTCCACTGCCTCGACGCACTGAGCTGCTTTGTAAAGCACTAGCAGCACTGCTCTTGGTTGTACTGGAGAAGATAATGGAATGCACCAGTGTGTATTGGTACTCCTGCATTTTACGCTCCTGGTTCAATGGTGTTATGAGGCTTTGTAAGTTGTCCCGGTAGCGAGGATCTAGGAGGGTGTACACCCAATAATCAACCGTGTTGAGTATGTGGGCGATGCGGTGGTCGTTTCTCAGGCACTGCAGCATGAAATCAACCATGTGCTACAGACTGCAAACTGGCCAAGAAACGCTGTCCCCTGCTTGAGGTGTGATCTCTGCCTGCTCTGCATCACCCCACCCTCGCTCTGCATACTGACTACTGGAGCATTTTGTAACTCCCTCCTCAGGACAGATGTCTTCCTCCTCCATTGACTCCTCATCCTCCTCACAAAGTGTCCCCTGCCTAGGCTTTTGTGAGGAACCACGTTGCGCAGACTGTCCAAAAGCAGATGGCGTTTGTGACTCCTCATCCTCCACCTCTTCCACAACCTCCTCCCTTAAGGTATGTGCACACGTCCGGATTTCTTGCAGAAATTTCCTGAAGAAAACCGGAAATTTTCTGCATGAAATCCACATTTTTTTTGCGTTTTTTTCTGTTTTTTTCGCGTTTTTTTAGCATTCTGCAAGCGTAATTAGCTTGCAGAATGCTAAAGTTTTCCAAGCGATCTGTAGCATCGCTTGGAAAACTGACTGACAGGTTGGTCACACTTGTCAAACATAGTGTTTGACAAGCGTGACCATCTTTTTACTATAGATGCAGCCTATGCAGCATCTATAGTAAATGATAGAATGTTTAAAAATAATAAAAAAAAATTAAAAAAATGGTTATGCTGGTGTGGTTCAGGACCTTCCATGACGTCGCGGTCACGTGAGCGGTCACATGACGGGTCTCGACTAGGGTTGAGCGACCTTAACTTTTATAGGATCGGGTCGGGTTTAACGAAACCCGACTTTCTCAAAAGTCGGGTCGAGTGAAATCGGCCGATCCTATAAAAAAGTCGGGGTCGGGGTCGGCCGAAACCCGAAACCCAATGCACTGCAATGGGAAACTATGGTTCCCAGGGCCTGAAGGAGAGGAAACTCTCCTTCAGGCCCTGGGATCCATATTTAAGTGTAAAATAAAGAATTCAAATAAAAAATATTGATATACTCACCTGAACCGGCGGCCTGCTTTGGTTAAAATGAGTGCGTCCAGGGCCTTCCGTGACGTCACGGCTTTGTGATTGGTCGCGACAGCCCATATGACCGCCACGCGACCAATCACAAGCCGCGGACGTCATTCTCAGGTCCTAAATACCTAGAATTCTAAATTCTAGGAATTTAGGACCTGAGAATGACGTCCCCGGCTTGTGATTGGTCGCGTGGCGGTCACATGGGCCGTCACGACCAATCACAAAGCCGTGACGTCATCTTAAGGTCCTTCACGCGCTGATTCTTAGGAAGGAAGGCTGCCGGAAAGAAGCAGGGTGCGTCCGAGGGTGAGTATATTCCTATTAGGTATATACTCACCCTCGGCTTCTTTCCGGCAGCCTTCCTTCCTAAGAATCAGCGCGTGAAGGACCTTAAGATGACGTCACGGCTTTGTGATTGGTCGCGGCGGCCCATGTGACTGCCACACGACCAATCACAAGCCGTGACGTCACCGCAGGCCATTCACGCGCTGATTCTTAGGAAGGAAGGCTGCCGGTTAGTACCAGGGCGCGCCAGAGGGTGAGTATATCAATATTTTTTATTTTGATTCTTTATTTTACACTTAAATATGGATTCCGATACCGATTCCCGATATCGCAAACATATTGGAACTCGGTATCGGAATTCCGATCCCAGATTCAGAAGATCGCCGACCTCATGGCCGACCCCACACAGGGGTCGGGTCGGGTTTCATGAAACCCGACTTTGCCAAAAGTCGGCGACTTCTGAAAATGGCCGACCCGTTTCGCTCAACCCTAGTCTCGACCAATCACAAGACCGTGACGTCATCGCAGGTCCTTCACCGCACACCAGCTATAGAAACCGAAGAGGCAGCATGCAGCGGAGAGGCGGAAAGACATCAAAGGTGAGTATAGGACTATTTTTTATTTTAATTCTTTTATTTTTTACCAATGATATGGTGCCCAGTCCGTGGAGGAGAGTCTCCTCTCCTCCACCCTGGGTACCAACCGCACATAATCTGCTTACTTCCCGCATGGTGTGCACAGCCCCGTGCGGGAAGTAAGCAGATCAATGCACTCCTAGGTGTGCGGAATCCCCTGCAATTCCGCATTTTAATGAATATGTTGCTTTTTTTCCGCTATGCGATTTTTTTGCGGAAAAAAAGGCTACATTTGCACAAAAAATGCGGAATACACTGAAAATAATGGGAGGCATATGATAGCGTTTTTTTCGTGTTTTTATCACGTTTTTATAGCGAAAAAACGCGAAAAAAATGCGAAAAATACTGAACGTGTGCACATGGCCTTAGGCTTGCAGTGTTTGTTGAAACAGGCAGATAAGGGGGATAGTCATGCTGACTAGTGCATCATCTGCACTCGCCATCTGCGTGGAATAGTCGAAGGCACGCAAAACCTGGCAGATGTCCTTCATAGTGGCCCACTCAGTGGTTGAGAAGTCTGAACGGTGCGCAGTGCGACTTCTTTGCGCCTGATTCAGCTGGTACTCCATTACTGCTGGCTGCTGCTCACACAACCGCTCCAACATATGTAACATTGAATTCCACGCTGGTGAGTAGGTCACATATGATGCGATGTTCCGGAAGGCGGAATCGGCGCTGCAGAGCTGCAATGCGCGATCTTGCCATGCTGGAACGCCGCAAGTGAGCGCACTCTAGGCGGACCTTTTGCAGCACTGCATCAAGATCTGGATAGTCTCTCAAAAAATTCTGCACAACCAAGTTGAGCACATGTGCCAGACATGGGATGTGAGTGCGGATGCCTAGGCCCAGAGCTGCCACCAGATTTCGGCCATTGTCACACACTACCATTTCTGGCTGGAGATTCGCTGGCACAAACCACACGTCACTCTCCTGCTTGAACACATTCCAGAGCTCCGGCGTTGTGTGGCTTCGATTCCCCAAATAAATTAATTTCAATACTGCCTGTTGAAGTTTGGCCATGGCTGTGCTCATATCGGTCATAACAGGTAACTGAGTCCATGTGGAGGTGGACTGTGATGGCTCCTGCAGCGCAGATTCAGAGGAACTGGAGTATGAGGAGGAGTCAATGTGTACAGACTGGATTCCTGCAATCCTTGGAGTTGGCAGAACATGTACAGCGCCACTTCCAAGATCTGTACCCGGCTCCACAACATTTACCCAATGGGCAGTAAGGGAAAGGTGTCGGCACTGTCCAAGGTGACTGGTCCACGCATCTGTGGTAAGGTGGACCTTGCTATTGATGGCGTTTAGTAGAACATGTTTAATGTTTCCCTCGACATGCTTTTGCAGGGCAGGGACAGCTTGCCTGCTGAAATAAAAGCGGCTGGACACATTGTATTGTGGGACTGCCAATGCCATCAAGTTACGGAAGGTGTCAGTCTCCACCAGCCTGAATGACAGCATTTCAAGAGACAGTAGTTTTGCAATGCCAGCATTCAGAGCCTGTGCTCGGGGGTGGTTTGCCGAGAATGGCCACCTTTTCTCCCGTGCCTGTGCTACCGATGGCTGTAGACTGGGCTGGGAATGTGAGGATGACAGGGAATGTGGTGCTGTGGGTGGAATTACACTGGGTCTCTGTACAACAGTGCCAGAGGTTCTTCCATGGCGATCCTGTGAGGAAGCCGAACTAGCTGTGTGTAAGCTGGAGGAAGAGGCTACAACACGAGCTGAAGAGGAGGTAGGTGCCGCTGTAGGTTGGCCTAGGTCTTCAGTGTGTTTTTGTAACTCCACCACGTGCTTGGTCCGCACATGTTTCCACATATTTGTGGTATTGAGGCTGCTGACACTTTTCCCTCTTTTGACTTTCTGATTACACAGCTTGCATTTGACAAAGCAAATGTCATCTGCAACTGTGTCAAAAAAGGACCAGGCACTGCAAATCTTGGGAGTGCCTGTTTTGGCTTTTGGAAGAGGCCTGCTCCTAATGGGTGCTGAAGTGGAGGCTACAGGCAATGCAGTCTTCCCCCTCCCTCTCCCTCCTTTTTGGGCCGTTCTGGGAATCTCTTCCTCAGAGCTGCTCCCTCCACCTTCCTGTACCTCACACCATGATTGGTCAAGGACTTCATCCTCTACACTACCCTCTTCCAACAACTGCTTCTTCTGGGTAGCCTTGGCAGCACAGTATGCAACAGAAAGTGACACCTGAGTCTCATCATCATCAGATGCATACTGAGGTGTGCTGACCGGAGGCACTGGCCCACAAACCTCTTCAGATTCAGAGAGACAAAGCAGTTGGGCATCAGTGCATACTGGCTCTTCTTCCATTTCTCAAATGCTGCTTGGCTGGCCCACTCTTTGCAAGCCAAGAGATTCAGAGAACAGAAGTAGAGATGGCTCCTGTCCTGGGCTCTCTAACTGCCTGGGCAATTTGGCAGGTGGTGAAGAGACAGATGGGTGCTCTTCAGTGCTCTGTGCCTGAGAGGATGTTGCACTAATTGAAGTCAATGCGTTAGCTGCCATCCATCCGACAATGGCTTCAATTTGTTTGTCCCGCAGCAGTGGGGTACAGCGAGCTCCTACAAAGCTGCGCATGAAAGACTGTTCCCTGCTAAAACTGGGGGATTATGACGAGTCACCGGTGCCCACAGCAGGCACAGAATCCCCACGTCCTCACCCTGACGAAAAGCCACGCCCATGACCACGTCCTCCCTGCCTTCTTCATCTTGGTAGACTGATAAATATAGGCAGAAAAGTACTAAGGGCTTAGTGTGCTTATTCCTGAACATCTGCTAACAGGTTTAAGAAACACTAATTTTATAAAATGTGGACTAGAATTTAATATGAACTAATATGGCCTACACAACTGTAAAGTGGAGTGTTTGGTGAACTTTATTAACTTTTTTTTTTTTTCACAGAACAGGCTACAGCGTGAGCTGCCATCACACACAGACCTTGCAGACAGCCATGAACGGCACTGCAAGGCCAAAAACAGCCCCTCTGTGTAATCCTATATAGTGTTTTTCCACAATCTAGCAGGATATGGATGGAAACCCACTAATAGGATAAATCAGAAAAAAATGTGAAACAGGCAGCACTAATTCAAAAAAGGACAATGGAACGGTATGAGGCAGTGACGCACTCTGAGCTGACTACAACCAGCTGTGGCGGTAGAACAGGCTACAGTGTGAGCTGCACTCACACACAGACCTTGCAGACAGCCGTGAACGGCGCTGCAAGGCCAAAAACAGCTCCTCTATGTAATCCTATATAGTGTTTTTCCACAATCTAGCAGGATACGGATGGAAACCAACTAATAGGATAAATCAGAAAAAATGTGCAACAGGCAGCACTAATTCAAAAAAGGACAATGGAACAGTATGAAGCAGTGACGCACGCTGAGCTGACTACAACCAGCTGTGGCGGCAGAACAGGCTACAGCATGAGCTGACCTTACACACAGACCTTGCAGACAGCCGTGAACGGCACTGCAAGGCCAAAAACAGCTCCTCTATGTAATCCTATATAGTGTTTTTACACAATCTAGCAGGATACGGATGGAAACCCACTAATAGGATAAATCAGAAAAAATGTGCAGCAGGCTGCACTAATTGAAAACAGGACAATGGAACAGTATGAGGCAGTGACGCACTCTGAGCTGACTACAACCAGATGTGGCTGCAGAGCAGACTACAGAGTGAGCTGCACTCACACATAGACCTTGCAGACAGCCGTGAACAGCGCTGCAAGGCAAAAACAAGGTTCTCACACAGCAGTTGCTAAATTAGCCTGGGTAAAGCACAATGAAGCAAATCGCTATCTCAAACTATCCCTCAGTCAGAACAGCAGACTCCTGTCCCTAACTGAATTCACAGCAGAGTGAACCCAAAATGGTGGCGGCGGCTTTCATAGTGCATCATGACATCATTTCAGCAGCCAATCACAGCCATGCCCTTACTTACGTGCCTAACATGCATAACAGGATGTGCCCACACTTCTTAGGATTCCTCATTGGCTGAATTAAATCACACTGGCTCTTTGAATTATGGAAACTTCCGATTCCAGTATCCAATATTGAGAAAGTATCGGAACTCAGTATCGGAAGTCCGATACCACGAATATCGGCCGATACCCGATATTTGCAGTATCAGAATGCTCAACACTACTCATGATCTAAACTTTACAGGCTAACATCTCCACAATGGAGCGGAGAAGTAAAAAACAAAATATACTCAGTGTTATAGCCATTGTTCCACAATGTGAATGGTTGAACATTAAAACAGGTGAAGGGTCTTTTTTAAGTATTAAGTAACTCTTATGCATATACCACATAGGATACACTGTGTCACTGCTGTTTAGATCACATTTTATACATTAAGGTTGCTGATACATCACGCAGGATACAACAAGATTGTTGTATGTCACATAACTAGCGTTGAGCATTCCGATACCGCAAGTATCGGGTATCGGCCGATACTTGCGGGTATCGGAATTCCGATACCGAGATCCGATACTTTTGTGGTATCGGGTATCGGTATCGAAACAACATTAATGTAATAATGTGTAAAAGAAAGAATTAAAATAAAAAATATTGCTATACTCACCTCTCCGACGCAGCCTGGACCTCACGGAGGGAACCGGCAGCGTTCTTTGCTTAAAATTCGTGCGTTTACTTCCTTCCGTGAAGTCCCGGCTTGTGATTGGTCGCGTGCCGCCCATGTGGCCGCGACGCGACCAATCACAGCAAGCCGTGATGTAATTTCAGGTCCTTCAGGATTTTAAAATTACGTTCTGGCTTGTGATTGGTCGCGTCACGGTCACATGGGCGACGCGACCAATCACAAGCCAGAACGTAATTTTAAAATCCTGAAGGACCTGAAATTACGTCACGGCTTGCTGTGATTGGTCGCGTCGCGGCCACATGGGCGGCACGCGACCAATCACAAGCCGGGACTTCACGGAAGGAAGTAAACGCGCAAATTTTAAGCAAAGAACGCTGCCGGTTCCCTCCGTGAGGTCCAGGCTGCGTCGGAGAGGTGAGTATAGCAATATTTTTTATTTTAATTCTTTCTTTTACACATTAATATGGATCCCAGGGCCTGAAGGAGAGTTTCCTCTCCTTCAGACCCTGGGAACCATCAGGGATACCGTCCGATACTTGAGTCCCATTGACTTGTATTGGTATCGGGTATCGGTATCGGATTGGATCCGATACTTTGCCGGTATCGGCCGATACTTTCCGATACCGATACTTTCAAGTATCGGACGGTATCGCTCAACACTACACATAACATACACTGAGACTCTGTAGGATACACCACATATAGTAGGATATACTGTGGCTCAGCAGAATACATCTGTATGCATCATCTATGATACACCCAGCAATCAGGTGCTCTGATCGGACCATGGAATGATGTGCCACAACCTGTCTTTGTGTGTTAAATGCTGCTGTTAAAGATTGACAGCGGGATTTAACAGGTTAACAGCCGCAGGTGGAGTTAAAGGCACATGACGGCTGATTAAATTAGCCGTCATGTGCAGAGAAAGGTTTGGGCTCATGTGCAAAGGCAATGATACAATATACATTATATGTTTATGTCATATGTTGTGAAGGGTTTAAACCCTTTAACCAATCCTGTTTTCCCCTTCATGACCAGGCGAAATTTTACAATTCTGACCAGTGTCATTTTATGAGATCATAACTCTGGAACGCTTCAACGAATCTTTTTGATTATGAGATGATTTTTTCGGGATACATTATACTTCATGATAGTGGTAAAATTTCTTCAATATGACTTTCGTTTATTTGTAAAAAATCGGAAATTTGGAAACTTTGGCAATTTTCACACTTTGAATTTTAATGCGTTTAAATCAGAAAGATATGTGACACAAAATAGTTAATAAAAAACATTTTCCACACGTCTAATTTACATCACCGCAATTTTTTAAATCTTTTTTTCTAGGAAGTTATGAGGGTTAAAATTTGATCAGTAATTTCTCATTTTTCCAATAAAATGAACAAAACCATTTTTTTAAGGACCCATCAAATTTGAAATGACTTTAATTGACCTATATGACAGAAAATATCAAAAATTTACCCAATTCTAAAAACTGCTCAAAGTTTCTAAACCCTTCAAGTGGTTCACAGGAACAGAAGCAAGGTGGAAGAAAAAAATGAAAGTTTTTATTTTTTTCACAAAAATTTTACTTTAGACCCATTTTCAAAAGGGTAGGAGGAGAAAATAGACTCTCAAAATGTGCTGAGTAATCTCTTCTGACCTTGCTGACACCCAATATGTGGTGGAAAACCACTGTTTGGGCTCACGGAAGGGAAGGATCAGGGTAAAGACAAAATTGGCTGGAATCGAGAGCAGACACCTTGTTGCCTTTGGAGAGGCCTTGATGTGCTTCAACAGTGGAAACCCCAACAAGGGACCTCATTATGTAAACTAGACCCCACAAGGAACTTATGTAGACGTGTGGTGAGCACCTTGAACCCCCAGGTGCTTCACAGAAATTTCTAATGTAGAGCCATGAAAATAAAAAATAAAAAAATCCACAAATATGATCTTTTAGCCACCAATTTCCTTTTCACAAAAGCATGATGAGAAAATAGACCACAAAAACTGTTATGCAATTTCTTCTGAACATGCTAATACCCCATATGTGTGGAAAAACCACTGTTTTTTAACAGAAAACTGGCTGGAATCGAGAGAAGATGGCATGTCACATTTTGCCGAGCCCCTGATGTGCCTAAAAAATGGAACCTCCCACAAGTGACCCCACATTTTAAATTATACTATCAAGGAAATTACATTTCGGAAAAAAGTATTTAGACAGCCACCAACTGTGCAAGTTTTCTGTTGTGAATTCTGTTGTGGGTTCTGCACTTAGGCTCCCTCCGGTGGTTATAAGTGGTACTGCTGCTGTTTGTCCTTCACAACAGTCATCAGCTGCTTCCACTTTGGACGGGGTTATTTAGTCTGGCTCCTTCCTTTATTGAGTGCCAGTTGTCCATTGTTTTCTAGGGATCCACATCTCTGCTTGGTTTCACCTTCTGGATTGTCCAAATCATCAAAGATAAGTCCTGGCTCTGTTTTTGCAGTCCACATGCGGTGGACTTAATAGTTCTGTGAATTGCTATGTTTTTTCTTGTCCAGCTTTGTCTGTGTTAAGATTTACTCAGCCAAGTTGGAAGCTCTGGAGTCACAGAGTTACCCTCCATGCCTTTAGTTAGGTGTGGAGATTTTCGTATTCTCTGTGGTGGATTTTGTAGTATTTTTTTATACTGACCGCACAGTACTCTTTCCTGTCTTTTCTTTCTAGGTAGCATGGCCTCCTTTGCTAAATTCTGTTTTCAGTCTGCATTTGTAATTTCCCTCTCCTCTCACAGTCAATATTTGTGAGGGGCTACCTTTCCTTTGAGAATTTTCTCTGAGGCAAGATAGTATTCCTGTTTCTTCCTTTAGGTGTAATTAGTCCTCCGGCCATGACGAGGTGTCTAGGGAGTGACAGGTACATCCCATGGCTACTTCTAGTTGATGTGTTAAGTTCAGGGTCTGCGGTCAGTATAGAGGCCACCTACTCCAGAGCTCGTCCATGCTGCTCCTAGGCCACCAGTTCATAACAGTTTTCCCACTTAAAAAGCTGAGGGAGGCCTGTAATTGACATCATAGGTAGACCGCAACCTTGAGAGTCAAAATGAGAAAACAAATCCAGAAAATCACTTTGTCTGATTTGGCAAGATTTATTTTGCAAATTATGGTGGAAAATAAGTATTTGGTCACCTAAACACATGCAAGATGTCTGGCTCTCACAGACCAGTAACTTCTTCTTTAAGAGGCTCTTCTGTCCTCCACTCATTACCTGTAGTAATGGCACCAGTTTGAACTTGTTTTCAGTATAAAAGACACCTGTCCACAACCTCAAACAGTCACACTCAAATCTCCACTATGGTGAAGATCAAAGAGCTAAAATAAACTTTTGGACGATAATGCAAAATTAGTATTAAACAAAAAACTAAACCGAAGACTAATTCATAATCAACTTTATTTCAAATATAGGAATAACAAACAAACACAACCCCTAAAAAAACCTCTCTATATAAGAATAGGTTTAAAACCGGCCTACTTGTTCATGAGCAAAAAGCAGGAGGATACCCAACTATACTCTGATATCTACGTATCCCTAGGGTACTCCCTACCTGTCTGCGGAGGTTGGCACCCTCTTGGACGCAATGTGGCGCCCCCGCTCCTCGGCGACTATCCCTGGATGCCCTGTGGGTCCCTATTAATTGGATTCAAGGACACCCCACAGTTGCCCACACCTAGGGCAAACCTATATGTGAACAAACAAATGCCTAAAGTCTACCACTCGCGTGCCTCTACAGTAAAGATAGACAAAATGCCTCAAAGACCTTAATGAAGCAGTCTGTGGCGCCCCTAACCGTGTGCTCTAAGCCTCCTTCACTGGCTATTAGGCCCTTAAAACTCCCTACCCGGACTGCCCTGCCTGACAGCGGAGGTTGACACCCTCTTGAACGCAAAATGGCGCCCCCGCTCCTCGGCGGCTGCCCCTTAAAGCCCTAGGCCAATCCCTACACCAAGGGAGAATCCTGTAAGGAAGTGCCTATGGAGCTATACTGGTGGACTACCATGGAAATGTAAATATGTAGTCACCTTAACAGGAGTTACACAAATGGACTAACCACAGTGCCTTTATACATTAGTTCCATTTGTGGCTTAACACACAAGATGACAAAGGAGATATAAAAATCTCCGTTTTATAAGGGCGCACACAAAAAATAATAAAAGAGTTATTTTTATACACTAATACAACTTCTTGTCACTGATGTAAATTTTTCAGAGTGCACACATAGTGGAAGACCAAAAATACAGAAATAAAAAACCTGATACACTTATCTGCGTTCAGGTCTCGCCTCTACGCGTTTCCCCCCCATGATGTGGTTCCTCAGGAGGCATATGGGAAAAAGAACCGTGTGATACAATCACATCGGAGATATGCTGTGCCTGGTTGTGGGTGCAGGGTTTACACTGCCAGGAGCCTGCTTAAATAGTCTCCACCCAGAGGGCGGCATTAAAGGAGTTCGTTCATACCTTAAGATTAATGTACAGTTCATAGTGCAGGTGTTCAGGCAGCCCCCCGGTCCATATCCTCATATTGTGCATGGCGGCCGCCATTACTCCCCTGTCATTATCGGCGTTCTCGTACTGCGCATGCGCCGTTCTCAGACCCTAGAGGTCTGGCACATTCATTCAAACTGCGCTGACTGTAGCGGACTCCATTTTGTTGTGGATATTATCATATCACCGCCGGCGCTCCCATACTGCGCATGCGCCGTTTCCAGATCCCGAATGGTCTAACAGAACCATTCTGTCTGCATAGGTGTTCTTGGGATACTTTTAATTATCGATTTGTTTTCTCCCTCATTTCCATTCTTGCTACTGCGCATGTTCCATTACCCAGATGCCCATAAGTAATGCAAGTAATGTAATATTATATCTGGAATGAGGACAGAATTAAACCCATTGTATCACCGCTTTTGTACAACTTATCCTGTGTGCACATATTAAAGGGATCAAAATACAATTGCGCCGCTAATCAATAACTATACATTAATTCTAATTCAACATATGTGTGAATATACACCGGCCTTATAAACCAGGTGGTGAAGCAAAATGGGAGAAGGGGTGACTGGGACAGGGTGATCCTACAAAAGGAGACCCAGTGGATATTTAGAATGGAGTCAGTTGTCCCAAGGGGACTAAATGAACGGTTAACTTACAGTTGCTTTGTGTGAACTGAGTTCACTGATTTAGCTTCCCCGTTTCCCTGACATAAATAAAAAAGGCTGTGCAGATCTACTAGATGGTTTGCAGTATATATCTTGGGAGATTAGTTAAAATTATTACTCCAATCATCCGCCAATTATGGGTTTTAGGAAAAGATAACTACTGGTGGGGGTTGGGCTGACATATAAAGAGGGGTTATTTGGGGAATTTTGTTTATATTTGTGTAAAAGAATCTCCAACCCCCTCATTCTGAGCGATTTCACGTATGGTTTATAAGGCCGGTGTATATTCACACATATGTTGAATTAGAATTAATGTATAGTTATTGATTAGCGGCGCAATTGTATTTTGATCCCTTTAATATGTGCACACAGGATAAGTTGTACAAAAGCGGTGATACAATGGGTTTAATTCTGTCCTCATTCCAGATATAATATTACATTACTTGCATTACTTATGGGCATCTGGGTAATGGAACATGCGCAGTAGCAAGAATGGAAATGAGGGAGAAAACAAATCGATAATTAAAAGTATCCCAAGAACACCTATGCAGACAGAATGGTTCTGTTAGACCATTCGGGATCTGGAAACGGCGCATGCGCAGTATGGGAGCGCCGGCGGTGATATGATAATATCCACAACAAAATGGAGTCCGCTACAGTCAGCGCAGTTTGAATGAATGTGCCAGACCTCTAGGGTCTGAGAACGGCGCATGCGCAGTACGAGAACGCCGATAATGACAGGGGAGTAATGGCGGCCGCCATGCACAATATGAGGATATGGACCGGGGGGCTGCCTGAACACCTGCACTATGAACTGTACATTAATCTTAAGGTATGAACGAACTCCTTTAATGCCGCCCTCTGGGTGGAGACTATTTAAGCAGGCTCCTGGCAGTGTAAACCCTGCACCCACAACCAGGCACAGCATATCTCCGATGTGATTGTATCACACGGTTCTTTTTCCCATATGCCTCCTGAGGAACCACATCATGGGGGGGAAACGCGTAGAGGCGAGACCTGAACGCAGATAAGTGTATCAGGTTTTTTATTTCTGTATTTTGGTCTTCCACTATGTGTGCACTCTGAAAAATTTACATCAGTGACAAGAAGTTGTATTAGTGTATAAAAATAACTCTTTTATTATTTTTTGTGTGCGCCCTTATAAAACGGAGATTTTTATATCTCCTTTGTCATCTTGTGTGTTAAGCCACAAATGGAACTAATGTATAAAGGCACTGTGGTTAGTCCATTTGTGTAACTCCTGTTAAGGTGACTACATATTTACATTTCCATGGTAGTCCACCAGTATAGCTCCATAGGCACTTCCTTACAGGATTCTCCCTTGGTGTAGGGATTGGCCTAGGGCTTTAAGGGGCAGCCGCCGAGGAGCGGGGGCGCCATTTTGCGTTCAAGAGGGTGTCAACCTCCGCTGTCAGGCAGGGCAGTCCGGGTAGGGAGTTTTAAGGGCCTAATAGCCAGTGAAGGAGGCTTAGAGCACACGGTTAGGGGCGCCACAGACTGCTTCATTAAGGTCTTTGAGGCATTTTGTCTATCTTTACTGTAGAGGCACGCGAGTGGTAGACTTTAGGCATTTGTTTGTTCACATATAGGTTTGCCCTAGGTGTGGGCAACTGTGGGGTGTCCTTGAATCCAATTAATAGGGACCCACAGGGCATCCAGGGATAGTCGCCGAGGAGCGGGGGCGCCACATTGCGTCCAAGAGGGTGCCAACCTCCGCAGACAGGTAGGGAGTACCCTAGGGATACGTAGATATCAGAGTATAGTTGGGTATCCTCCTGCTTTTTGCTCATGAACAAGTAGGCCGGTTTTAAACCTATTCTTATATAGAGAGGTTTTTTTAGGGGTTGTGTTTGTTTGTTATTCCTATATTTGAAATAAAGTTGATTATGAATTAGTCTTCGGTTTAGTTTTTTGAAGATCAAAGAGCTGTTGAAGGACACCAGAATCAAAGTTGTAGCCCTACACCAGGCTGGGAAGACAGGTCTGATGAAACCAAAGTAGAACTGTTTGGTAGAAACAAAACTCATCATGTTTGGAGGAGACAGAATGCTGAGTTGCATCCAAAGAACACCATACCTACTGTGAAGCATGGGGGTGGCAAAATTATGCTTTGGGGCTGTTTCTCTGCAAAGGGACCAGGAAGACTGATCAATGTACATTAAAGAATGAATGTGGCCATGTATCGTGAGATTTTGAGCACATACCTCTTTCTATCAGCAAGGGCATTGAAGATGAAACATAGATGGGTCTTTCAGCATGATAATGATCACAAGCACACCACCAGGGCAACGAAGGAGTGGCTTCGTAAGAGGCGTCTAAAGGTCCTGGAGTAGTCTAGCCATTCACCAGATCTCAACTCCATAGAAACTCTTTGGAGGGAGTTGAAAGTCTGTGTTGCCCAGTGACAGGCCAAAAACATTACTGCTCTAGAGGAGATCTGCATGAGGAATGGGCCAACATACCACCAACAGTGTGTGCCAACGTTGTGAAGACTTACAGAAAATGTTTGACCTCTGCCATTGCCAACAAAGGATATATAACAATACATTGAACTTTTGTTAATGACCAAATACTTATTTTCCACCATAATTTGCAAAACAAATCTTGACAAATCAGACAAGGTGATTTTCTGGATTTGTTTTCTCATTTTGACTCACATAGTTGTGGTCTACCTATGATGTCAATTACAGGCCTCTCTAATCTTTTTAAGTGGGAGAACATGCACAATTGGTGGCTGACTAAATACTTTTTTTCCCCACTGTATGTAGATGTGTGGTGAGCACCTTGAACCCCAAGGTGCTTTGTAGAAGTTTATAACATAGAGCAATGAAAATAAAAAATCACATTTTTCCCTCAAAAATGATCTTTTAGCTCCAATATTTTTTTATTTTCACAGGGATAAGCGGAGAAAATGGACCGAAAAAATTGTTGTGCAATTTTTCCTGAGTATGTGATACCCCCTACATGGGGGAAAACCACTGTTTGGGCGCACGGCAGGGCTTGGAAGGGTAGGAACACTGTTTGACTTTTAAACGCACAATTGGCTGGAATCGAGTCCTACCATGTCCATTCCCCACATGTGACCCCATTTTGAAAAATTAGACTCCCCAAGGAATTTACCTAGATGTGTGGTGAGCACTTTGAACCCCTAGGTGCTTTACAAAAATTTATAACATTGAGTTGTGAAAATATACAAAATCTAATTTTTTCCACAAAAATTTTATTTCAGCCACAATTTTTTATTTTTACAAAGATAATAGGAGAAAATGGACCCGAAATCTGTTATGCGACTTCTCTTGTGAAGGAAAACGTTTGTTTGGACACACGGCAGGTCTTGGAAAGGAAGGAGTTTTGGAATCCAGTCTCTGACAGAATGGTCTGCTAACGTCACAATTGGAGAGCCCCAGATCTGCTTAAATAGTGGAAGTTCCCCACAAGTGATCCTATTTTTGCAAGCTAGACTAGAGTAATTTATGTAAATGTGTGGTGAGCACCTTATACCCCCAGGTGCTTCCTAGAACATTATAACTTTGAATCGTGAAAAGAAAAAAAAATATTCCTCAAAAATGGTATTTTAGCCCCAAATTTTCAAAAGTGTAACAGGACAAAGTGGATGCAAAAGTCTGTTGTTCAATTTATACTGAGTACGCTGATACCCTATTTGTGAAGGAAAACTACTTTTTGGGTGCACGACAGTGCTCGTAAATGAAGGAGTGATGTTTTGGAATGGAAACTTTGATGTAATGGTCTGCCGACATCATGTCACATTTGGCAAGCCCCTGATGTGTCTAAACAGTGAAAAAAACCCACAAGTGATCTCATTTTAGAACTCATCTAGTGTTTCCTGTTATGTAAATTTTATAATGTAGAGGCATACGTAAGTTGTTAGAGTGCATCAGGCTGGCATACATGAGCTGTGTAGTGTACGTCAGGTTTGCATACATGAGTTGTGTAGTGTACGTCAGGCTGGCATACATGAGTTATCTAAGTCAGAAATTAATTTAGTAGTCCATGGATGTGTGGTATAGTGGGAAGCATTCCTTTATACACAGTCCAGGTTTGTCGGGGCTGGTGTCGCATTGATAAATTATGTCCTTAGGTATCCCCCTTTTGTAACACACTTGGCACCTCCTATGCAATCTTCCTTTCTTTGTGGTTTAAGGGACCTCCCTGGGAAATGTTGGGCTAGTATGATACAAGCACTGTTGTGAACTCTGTTTTCGGGCTCCCTCTTGTGGTCACAGGTGGTATTGCGTGAGTTTTATTTTTGGGCTCCCCCTGGTGGCTTTGTTTGTTATCTTGCGGGTCTGTGGCTGGATCAGCTGCCTCGTTATTCTCTAGGGAGGTTCTTATTTAGCTCTGCTTCACCTCCACTTGTTGCTGGCTGTCGATGTATTCAGTGCTATTCTGATTACTCCTGACTATCTTGGTTTTCTGTCTCTTCATTAGAAGCTAAGTTCTGTTTGATTATTTTTTGCTCATCTGTCTGCAATATGATTTCTGTTTATGATGAGTTTAGTCCAGCTTGCTAATATGTGATTTCTTGCTGCTGGTAAGCTCTGGGGTACGGAGTTGCTTCCCCCGCACCGTTAGTTGGTGCGGGGGCTCGAGCAATCTCTGCGTGGATATTTTGAATAGGGTTTCTCATTGACCGCACAGTTCTCTTCCTATTTTCTGCTATCTAGTGTTAGTGGGCCTCATTTGCTAAATCTATTTCATCTCTGCGTATGTGCTTTCCCCTTAACTCACCGTTAATATTTGTGGGGGGCTTTTCTATATCTTTGGGGGTCATTTCTCTGAGGCAAGTGAGGACTTACTTTCTCTCTAGGAATAGTCAGTTTCTCAGGCCGTGACGAGACGTCTAGGATTTCCAGGTAACGTTCCACGGCTACTTATAGTTGTTTGCGGATAGGATCAGGTTGCGGTCAATTCAGTTACCACTTCCCCAGAGCTAGTCGTCGGTTCAGTTTCTTAGCTAGTCAGATTTGCGATCCTTGCCACTAGGATCATAACAGTACAGCCGGCCAGTAAAGTGTTAATTGCATGGCAGAAGCAGGAGAAGAGAAGCCTTGAGTTTTTTTTTTTTTGTTTCTGTGTGTCTAGCTGCTGTGTGTCTAGCCTCTCTCCTCCTCTTAATCTTGGTGTGGCTCTGAATTCAGCTGCTGACATGGATATCCAGAGTTTGGCCTCCAGTGTAGATCATCTTGCTGCAAGGGTACAAAGTATTCAGGATTTTGTTGTTCACAGTCCTATGTCAGAGCCTAGAATACCTATTCCGGAGTTGTTTTCTAGAGATAGATCTAGGTTCCTGAATTTTAAGAACAATTGCAAGTTGTTTCATTCTTTGAAACGTCGTTCCTCTGGTGATTCCGTTCAGCAAGTTAAGATTATTATTTCTTTCTTGCGCGGCGACCCTCAAGATTGGGCCTTTGCATTGGCGCCAGGGGATCCTGCATTGCTCAGTGTGGATGCGTTTTTTCTGGCCCTTGGATTGCTCTATGAGGAACCTAATCTTGAGAACCAGGCTGAAAAAGCTTTGTTGGCCCTCTCTCAGGGGCAAGATGAAGCAGAGGTGTATTGCCAGAAATTTCGGAAATGGTCGGTGCTTACTCAATGGAATGAGTGTGCCCTGGCTGCAAATTTCAGAAAAGGTCTTTCTGAAGCCATTAAGAATGTCATGGTGGGGTTCCCTACGCCTGCAGGTCTGAATGAGTCAATGACTCTGGCCATTCAGATTGATCGGCGTTTGCGGGAGCGCAAACCTGCGCACCATTTGGCGGTGTCTTCTGAACAGACACCTGAGTCTATGCAATGTGATAGAATTCTGACCAGAAGTGAACGGCAAAATTATAGACGGCAAAATGGGTTGTGCTTTTACTGTGGTGACTCAGCTCATGTTATCTCAGCATGCTCTAAGCGCACAAAAAAGATTGATAAGTCTGTCACCATCGGTACTTTACAGCCTAAGTTCATTTTGTCTGTTACCCTGATTTGTTCCCTGTCATCTTACCCGGTTATGGCTTTTGTGGATTCAGGTGCTGCCCTGAGTCTGATGGATTTGTCATTTGCCAGGCGCTGTGGTTTTGTTTTGGAGCCTTAAAAATTCTCTATTCCACTAAGGGGAATTGATGCTACACCATTGGCTACGAATAAACCTCAGTACTGGACGCAAGTGACCATGTGCATGACTCCTGTTCATCAGGAGGTGATTCGCTTTCTTGTACTGCATAATTTGCATGATGTCGTCGTGTTGGGTCTGCCATGGTTGCAGACTCATAATCCAGTCCTGGATTGGAAAGCAATGTCTGTGTCAAGTTGGGGTTGCCAGGGAATTCATGGCGACGCTCCTGTGGTGTCAATTGCTTCATCCACTCCTTCTGAAGTCCCTGCGTTTTTGTCGGACTACCAGGATGTATTTGATGAGCCCAAACTCAGTTCTCTACCTCCTCATAGGGATTGTGATTGTGCTATAAATTTGATTCCTGGTAGTAAGTTTCCTAAGGGACGACTCTTCAATTTGTCAGTGCCGGAGCATGTTGCTATGCGGAGTTATATAAAGGAGTCTTTGGAGAAAGGACTTATTCGCCCCTCCTCCTCCCCTCTTGGTGCGGGGTTCTTTTTTGTGGCTAAGAAGGATGGTTCCCTGAGACCTTGTATTGATTATCGCCTTCTAAATAAGATCACGGTCAAATTTCAGTATCCTTTGCCATTGTTATCTGATCTGTTTGCTCGCATTAGGGGGTCTAGTTGGTTCACCAAGATAGATCTTCGTGGTGCTTATAACCTTGTGCGTATTAAGCAGGGTGATGAATGGAAAACTGCATTTAATACGCCCGAAGGCCACTTTGAGTACTTGGTGATGCCTTTTGGACTTTCTAACGCTCCTTCTGTCTTTCAGTCCTTCATGCACGACATCTTCCGCGAATATCTGGATAAATTTATGATTGTGTATCTGGATGATATTCTGTTTTTTTCTGATGATTGGGAGTCCCATGTTAAGCAGGTCAGGATGGTGTTTCAGGTCCTGCGTGCCAATGCTTTATTTGTGAAGGGCTCAAAATGTCTTTTTGGAGTCCAGAAGGTTTATTTTTTGGGTTTCATTTTTTCACCTTCTACTATTGAGATGGACCCAGTCAAGGTTCAGGCTATTCATGACTGGACTCAGCCTACATCTGTTAAGAGTCTTCAGAAGTTCTTGGGTTTTGCTAATTTTTACCGTCGCTTCATCGCTAATTTTTCTGGTGTTGTTAAGCCATTGACGGATTTGACCAAGAAGGGTTCTGATGTTACTAATTGGTCTCCTGCGGCTATGGAGGCCTTTCAGGAGCTGAAGCACCGGTTTTCTTCTGCTCCGGTCTTATGTCAGCCAGATGTCTCTCTTCCTTTCCAGGTCGAGGTTGATGCTTCTGAGATTGGAGCGGGGGCTGTTTTGTCGCAGAGAAGCTCTGATGGCTCTGTGATGAAGCCATGTGCTTTCTTTTCAAGAAAGTTTTCGCCTGCCGAGCGGAATTATGATGTCGGTAATTGGGAGTTGTTGGCTATGAAGTGGGCATTTGAAGAGTGGCGACATTGGCTCGAGGGAGCTAAGCATCGTGTGGTGGTCTTGACTGATCACAAAAATCTGATTTATCTCGAGTCGGCCAAGCGGCTGAATCCTAGACAGGCTCGTAGGTCGTTGTTTTTCTCTCGTTTTGATTTCGTGGTCTCGTACCTGCCTGGTTCGAAGAATGTGAAGGCTGATGCTCTTTCTAGGAGTTTTGTGCCTGACTCTCCTGGAGATTCAGAGCCGGCTTGTATCCTCAGAGAAGGGGTGATTTTGTCCGCCATCTCCCCAGATTTGCGACGAGTGTTGCAGAAGTTTCAGGCGGATAGACCTGACCGTTGTCCACCGGATAGACTGTTTGTCCCAGATAGATGGACCAGTAGAGTCATTTCCGAGGTTCATTCTTCGGTGTTGGCGGGCCATCCTGGAATATTTGGTACCAGAGATTTGGTGGCCAGGTCCTTTTGGTGGCCTTCCTTGTCACGGGATGTGCGTTCCTTTGTGCAGTCTTGTGGAATTTGTGCTCGGGCTAAGCCTTGCTGTTCTCATGCCAGTGGGTTGTTGTTACCTTTGCCTGTCCCGAAGAGGCCTTGGACGCACATTTCCATGGATTTTATTTCAGATCTCCCTGTCTCTCAGAGAATGTCTGTCATCTGGATGGTGTGTGATCGTTTTTCTAAGATGGTCCATTTGGTGCCCTTGCCTAAGCTGCCTTCCTCCTCCGAGTTGGTTCCACTGTTTTTTCAAAATGTGGTTCGTTTGCACGGGATCCCTGAAAATATTGTTTCCGACAGAGGATCCCAGTTTGTGTCTAGATTTTGGTGGACCTTTTGTGCTAAGATGGGCATTGATTTGTCTTTTTCGTCGGCCTTCCATCCTCAGACGAATGGCCAAACTGATCGAACTAATCAGACCTTGGAAACTTATTTAAGATGTTTTGTTTCTGCTGATCAGGACGACTGGGTCACTTTTTTGCCATTGGCCGAGTTTGCCCTTAATAATCGGGCTAGTTCTGCTACTTTGGTTTCTCCTTTTTTTTGTAATTCGTGGTTTCATCCTCGTTTTTCCCCGGGTCAGGTGGAGCCTTCTGACTGTCCTGGAGTGGAAATTGTGGTGGATAGATTGCATCAGATTTGGGATCATGTGGTGGACAATTTGAAGTTGTCACAAGAGAAGGCTCAGCGCTTTGCCAACCGCCGTCGCTGTGTGGGTCCCAGACTTTGCGTTGGGGACTTGGTGTGGTTGTCTTCTCGCTTTGTTCCTATGAATGTCTCCTCTCCTAAGTTCAAGCCTTGGTTTATCGGTCCTTATAAGATTTTGGAAGTCCTTAACCCTGTGTCATTTCGTCTGGACCTCCCAGCATCGTTTGCTATTCATAATGTGTTCCATCGGTCGTTGTTGCGGAGGTATGTGGTGCCTGTGGTTCCTTCGGTTGAGCCTCCTGCCCCTGTGCTGGTTGAGGGTGAATTGGAATACGTGGTGGAGAAGATCTTGGATTCTCGTGTTTCTAGACGGAGGCTTCAATATTTGGTTAAGTGGAAGGGCTATGGTCAGGAGGATAATTCCTGGGTTGTCGCCTCTGATGTTCATGCGGCCGATTTGGTTCGTGCCTTCCATGTGGCTCACCCTGATCGCCTTGGGGGTTTTGGTGAGGGTTCGGTGACCCCTCCTCAAGGGGGGGTACTGTTGTGAACTCTGTTTTCGGGCTCCCTCTTGTGGTCACAGGTGGTATTGCGTGAGTTTTATTTTTGGGCTCCCCCTGGTGGCTTTGTTTGTTATCTTGCGGGTCTGTGGCTGGATCAGCTGCCTCGTTATTCTCTAGGGAGGTTCTTATTTAGCTCTGCTTCACCTCCACTTGTTGCCGGCTGTCGATGTATTCAGTGCTATTCTGATTACTCCTGACTATCTTGGTTTTCTGTCTCTTCATGAGAAGCTAAGTTCTGTTTGATTATTTTTTGCTCATCTGTCTGCAATATGATTTCTGTTTATGATGAGTTTAGTCCAGCTTGCTAATATGTGATTTCTTGCTGCTGGTAAGCTCTGGGGTACGGAGTTGCTTCCCCCGCACGGTTAGTTGGTGCGGGGGCTCGAGCAATCTCTGCGTGGATATTTTGAATAGGGTTTTTCTTTGACCGCACAGTTCTCTTCCTATTTTCTTCTATCTAGTGTTAGTGGGCCTCATTTGCTAAATCTATTTCATCTCTGCGTATGTGCTTTCCCCTTAACTCACCGTTAATATTTGTGGGGGGCTTTTCTATATCTTTGGGGGTCATTTCTCTGAGGCAAGTGAGGACTTACTTTCTCTCTAGGAATAGTCAGTTTCTCAGGCCGTGACGAGACGTCTAGGATTTCCAGGTAACATTCCATGGCTACTTATAGTTGTTTGCGGATAGGATCAGGTTGCGGTCAATTCAGTTACCACTTCCCCAGAGCTAGTCGTCGCTTCAGTTTCTTAGCTAGTCAGATTTGCGATCCTTGCCACTAGGATCATAACAAAGCACCTTCAGTTCCGGAAGTAATGTGGCCCGCTCCTTCCTAACTTGCAAAGATTAGGGCCTTGATAACTACCTCACTGAACTGAAAGTACAATGTACTGGTCTGGCCTGCACATCATTATAGTACATAAGCATTGTACAGTGCCATCTGTAAGATGTGCACTGTCAGCTTCTTGTACCACACCTTGGCTTTTCTCTTGGCAGTGTAGGGCTGGAGGACTTGATCAGAGATATCAAATCTCCCCAAGTTCTTGTTGTGCCCCAGTGAGCAGTCTGGTTTGGGGAACAGCGTAGAGGTACCTCGTACAGCGGTGGGAATGCTGTCATCATCATGTATGGTGGTCAAGAAAAGGACACCCCTCATACCCTTGTACTTGATCACCAGCATGTATTTGCTACATTGGGCTCTGCTCAATGTAGAAACAACAATATTGCATGCATTATCACATGCTGCTATAGCTTGTGCAGAGATAGACTTGAACAGTGGGATGCTGGTATAAAGGTCATTTACTTATAGGTGATAACCTTGATCCTGCTGTGGGTGGCCCAAATCCCACACAATTTTCCTACTCACTCCCTGACCAGGGACATTCAGTCAGTTCAGTCCAGGTGTCCTTCCCGTCATAAACTTGTCATAAGCTTGTAGAGTTTAATTTCATACCTTGACCTCTTACTGGGCAGGTATTGCTGGAATTTGAGCCTCCCCTTGAAATGAATTATGAACTCATAAATGCAGATGTCCCTTTGGGGAATGTACAACCTCCTGCTCAATGCAGGATTCACTAAGCCACAGGATACACTGTGACATCCCATCATATATACGTAGACAGGTATTAAGTCTCAGCCATCTTTATTTGCTAGCTAAATATTCCCAGATCTATCATAGTTTCTACTGCGTATGATGAAGGGAGGTTTTGTGACAAAAATTACTGGGCATACAAGTTTGTTTGGGCCACCAATGAGGTTTACAAAATCCTCAGAGAAAAAGACTATATGAAAAGACTAAATAAAAAGACTGATAAAGATTATTTCAGTGAGGCCGATAGTGTAAAAATTGATTCTTAATTGCGCCACAAAATCAGGAATCGGTGACTTATAATCTTCGGGTGATGAGGTCAATACAGGGTCAGTAATAGTGTGCGCTGATTCATTTTCAGTCCTGGGGCCTCTGAGTGGCAGTTCAGTATAACTTGAGGGAAAGGAGAAAAAGAAGGAAAAATAGAGGAAGGTAGAATCCTTTCCCTCACTATCAGTGACTGAGGCAAGGAAATTAATAATTGGGACAAGTGGGACATTTTTTCATCTATGTGGTGTTTGTGTGTGTACCAAATCTTGTTCAGGTGTGTGTGAGTGCTTTGTGTAAACTTGTATTTATTTAAAAGCTAAAAAAGAAAAACATCTACAAAGAAAAATATAAAAATAAAAAATATATAACAATTTGGTAAAATAAAAAACAAACTTGCTAAATGGAAGTCAGTAAAAAATAATTGCTGAGCTCCCGCGACTGACACTAAACCTGACTCAATTCAGTAAAAAATACTGTAATGAACGCTGATTATTATTATTTATTTATTTATGTAGCACCATTGATTGCATGGTACTGTACATGAGGGATTACATACAAAATATTAATATCACTTACAGTAAATAAACTAACAATGATAGACTGGTACAGAGGGAAGAGGGCACTGGCCTTACGTGCTTACATTTTACAGAATGATGTTCTTCTATCAACTAATCTAAATCTATTTTTATTATTTGCGTACCCCCAAAAAAGAAAGGCAACAATCGGAATCTGATCACTAATATACGCTTGACAGCTGTAGGATGCAAGCACGAATGTGATTCTTTTTGTCCACTCTGACACTAACCCTAACTAAATTTAGCAAAAAATCATCTAGTCGCCGATTACTAAGATATATTTTTACTGTTCTTAATTTAGTCCTATCTAGAAATGAGCGAACCTTTTAAAGTTTGGTTCAGATATGTTTGCCGAACTTCCCGATGTTCGCTGAACATGTTTGTCGAACATAGCCGAACACCATTGAATTTAATGGGAGGCAAAACCAAATGCATAGACAACACCTTCAGGGTGGCCCAAAAGCTGCAAAAACAGCTCAAATTAGGGGCCGAAACTAGGGAAAGTGTAATCAATTGACCCATCAATGGTGCTATAAATAAATCATTTTTAAAAAATTGACATGGATTCACATGTATTTTTGATAACCAGCCAGACAAAACTAACAGCTATGGGCTGAAACCTTCAGCTGTCAGTATTAGCAAGACTGATTATCAAGAACAGAGGGGTTCCCACACTGTTTTTTTAATTAATTAATTAATTAATTAAATAAGTAATTCAAAAAGATAGCATGAGGTTTGTCCCATTTTTGATAACCAGCCAAGCTAAAGCTGACAGCTGGGTGCTGGCATTCTCAGGCTGGTAAGGAGTCATGGATATTGGCCCTCAATCCTAAAAATAGCAGGCTTCAGCCACCTCAGAGAAGGCTCATCTATTAGATGCGCCAATTCTGGCTTTTTTCCTGGTTCATCCCACTTGCCCTGGTGCAGTGGTAAGTGGGGTGCTAGTTGGGGGGTTGATGTCACCTTTGTATTGTCAGGTATCATCAAGTTCAGTGGTTAGTAATGGAAAGGCGTCTATAAAAAGCCGTGATTACTCACCACATATTAATGTTGCATAAAAAAACACACGCCAAATAAAGTACTTTAATTGAAAGAATGGCACAGACTCCATTAACAAATCTAAAGTAAACTATACTCACGTCATCGCCCAATCCACAGAAGCCAATGATTCCCATAGCAGAATTAAAATAAACAACAATATTCCTCACCTGTCCACAGAGAAGATAATAAACCATTTGCCCCACGAAGGGTCTAACTCTTCTACATCTAGATTGCAGATTTCACTGTTGCATGATGCAACTATACAACCTGCCATCCAGCAGAGACACTGAGCTGTGCATGAATGCTCAGCTCAGTGTCTCGCAGTGAACTCCTGTCACCTCACTGACATCACCACAAGTGTGAGAAAGTTATCATGCTCATGGTGCCTTAAGAAAGGTCTTGGGAGTTCAAAGCCAATTAACTCAGTTCAGCTCCCTAATGTCAGCATGAGCGCTGTTACTACTTTTCCAAAGGTGCTTGCCCTGATGTCAGTGAGTTGAACTGAGTTCATTGTCTGTGAACTCCCAGGACCTTTCTGACAGCACCGTGAGCGTGAGAATTTTCAGTCAGTCAGGACAAAGGAGTTCACCCCGAGATTCTGAACAGAAAAAGTACACGCTACTCAGTGTCTCTGCTGGATGGCAGACTGTAAATTCACATCATGCAACAATGCAGCCTGCCATGAAGTAGACACATGAATGAGAGCCAACTTGGAGTCCAATAAGACAATAAGAAAAAGTATATACCTATTAGGTTTATACTCACCCTCGGACGCGCCCTGCTTCTTTCCGGCAGCCTTCCTTCCTAATAATGAGCACGTGAAGGACATTAGATGACGTCGCGGCTTGTGATTGGTCATGTGACCGCCCATGTGACCGCTCGCGACCAATCACAAGCCGCGACGTCACCGCAGGTCATTCACGCGCTCATTCTTAGGAAGGAAGGCTGCCGGTTAGTACCAGGGCGTGTCCGAGGGTGATTATATCAATATTTTTTATTTTGATTCTTTATTTAACACTTAAATATGGATTCCGATACCGATTCCCGATATCGCAAACATATCGGAACTCGGTATCGGAATTCCGATACCAGATTCAGAAGATCGCTGACCTCATGGCCGACCCCACACAGGGGTCGGGTCGGGTTTCATAAACCCGACTTTGCCAAAAGTCGGCGACTTCTGAAAATGGCCGACCCGTTTCGCTCAACCCTAGTGCTGACTACTGTTGACAGTGTGTTCTATTTACAATACAACAGTACATTTTGCCAGTTGTTTCCCCCCCTGGAAAGGGACGCGCCCATGCTACAGTATCAAAATATGCTGGAAGACAATCTTGTCAGTGGTTTTCCCCAAGACAGCAGTGAGGCACACAGTTTGTACCACAGTGATAGTTTTCCAACCATAGAAACATTCAATCGTCAACGCAAAAACGTTAGCAGCCTTGCAGCTCTGGAGTCCTGTGTTTCCACTCACCAAGGACAGCATCTGCAAAGAGTTTGTATGTTCTACCCGTGTTTGTGAGGGTTTACTCCCAGTAATTATTTTTCTACCCACACTACAAAGACATACAGATAGTAAATTTAGATTGTGAGTCCCAATCGTGACAGTGTCAGTAATGTCTGTAAATGTCTGTAAAGCGAATGTTAAATTATTGGAGCTACTGTAAAAGTGATAAAACAAAAAAAAAATGAAATTGATGCTCAGCCACACTCAGGTGGCCAACATCTCAATTTCATAGATTACTATTGTCAGAAAAGTGTAAGGATAGTAACAAGGGAAGTTGACTCAAAGAGAGTGGAGGACTAATGGTATCAGAGGCCTACTGCTACAGGCAACACACATGAAGGAGACACAACCAGGAGTCTACACATTTAAAGAAAATGTATTGGCAGACACAAACAAAGTGACATCAATTTCACCACAGTAGAAATAGACTAATAGGGATAGATGTGTCTTCCACTAAGCCCAACACAGCAGATGGACCCCCCACCAGGAGAGTTCACATTTCCAAAAATTAGTGGCAGACACTAGCAAAGTGGCATAAATTTTACCACAGTAGAAATATTATAATAGTGACTGACAGGTCTTCCAATACACCCAACCCAGCAGATAGACTCCCAAGCAGGACTGTTCACATTTTCAGAAATTAGTGTTAACATCTCCAGGAGCAGCAGCAACAGCAGGCACAGAAGTACCACTAAAGATTAGAGACTGCAATTACATGAGAACAATGTAGCATGCTAAAAACTACAACATCCAGTTCAAGAAGGTGTCAGTTGTCTTTGGATAGGACGTCACATTGTTGGTTCACTAGCACTTTCAGAAACATTAACACCAACCCCATATACACCTCGAACAACAAGCCTAATCCCCCTTCCACCAAGACCTCACTTTTTCCCAGTCATGTTGCTCAGATAGTGTGCTAGGAGCACACTATTACCAGCTAAAAACTCAATTTCTTACTCTGCACAATCTCTGCACACAGCAAAATTTCAACGGCGCAAAATTAGAAGGTGAAATATGGCATGATGAACCACATTACTCCCAGAAGAAAGAATTGTTTCAGTGTGAATGAGGCCTGTATGAGAAAGAAGATCTTCTCCAAAAAATTTAAAAGTTAGATGTCCTCTACTGTAAGATGTTGGTAACTGGCAAAATTTTGGGGGGCCTGAGGATAAGGCCTGTATAACATTGACTACATGCTACAAACAATTCCTAAGTGAGATGTCCCCTACTGTATTACGTTAGTAACAGAAGAATATTTTTTTGGCATGTCGATGAGGCCTGTATAACATTGACTACATGCTTAAAGCAATTTCAAAGTGAGATTTCCCCTTCTGTATGACATTAGTAACAGAATAAAGAATTGTTTAAGTGTGGATGAGGGCTGGATGAAAAGAAAATATGCTCCAAAAAGTTTTTTAATTCGATGTCTCCTACTGTATGACATTAGAATTTGACAAATTTCTTGGGGGCCTGTGGATGAGACCTGAATAAAATTCACTAGATGCTCCAAACAATTTCTAAGTGATATGTCCCTTACTGTATTGCGTTAGCAGCAGAAGATTTTTTTGGTGTGGATGAGACCTGTATAATCTAGAAGAATGTCCGTGTCATCGGAATGCCCTCTTTCGTACAGTTGCTGCTGGTAAGGTGCAGGTTTGCCAGACAAATATGGCTGACGTGTCATTAGATGAAGTGATCAGGAAAAGGGGCATGATGACAGCGGGAATGGGAACATACAACAGGATCAATAACAGGGAGGCTATAGGAGGTATGAGATCCAGAATCCAGCCTACAACGATTAGTGATTTACCGAACACCAATTAGAGTGATTGATGCTCGTCAGGGGATAGGTGTAACAGATGCAAGTCTCAATCTAGGCATAAAAGATGCCTGAGAAAAATTGGTTGCCAAAGATGCACATAATCTAGGAGATTTCAAATTCAGGTCTCGGCTGCTGCATCACTTTTGTAAAAAAAAAATGTGCAACAGCTCTGCACACAGAACAATTTCACTAAATGACAAGGTTGGATATAGCGGGATGAATCACATATAGCAACAGAAAAAAATATATTTTCATGTGCGTGAGGTCTGCTGAAAGCTTCATGTCACCTCATCGCTACAAAATTACAATGTGGAATATGGCATGGTGTATCACATTTTGCAGCAGAAAAAATTATAATTTTTTAGTATGCATTAGGTCTGCAGACAACTTCACATCACCGCCACAAAATGACAACATGGGAGATAGCGGGCTGTATCATATTTAGCAACAGAAAAAAATAATATATTTTTTAAAATGTGCATGAGCTATGCAAACTGTGGAATTTCACCACCATTAAATAACATAGTGAGATAAGGCATGGTGAATCACTGTAGCAACTACCCCCAAAAAAATATTTCTTCATGCACAGCAGCTCAAATCACAGATCAATATCACCACAGCACTAAATGACAAAGTGGGATATTGCATGCTTTTTCACATTTAGCTAGTGTAGAAATAAGATTTAGAATGGTCTACTCGTGCATAGAGCACAATAGAAGCAGTGCACAGCATTCTTGTATGACGTGCCCTGCTGTGTATTTCAAAACCAAACAGGACACTACCTAACTAAACAATCTGAATAAGAAAGAACCACCTAGATAACTTTCTTAAATCAAGCTGCTAACAGTGCGAGCATGAGGAGCAGGCTTGCTGCGCTGTTACAGTGTCCAAATGGCACTAAAACAAGATGTCCACTCTTTATATGGAGAGGGACATATGATTTCAGTAGCCAGTGACACAAGCCATTGTGTCAGGACATTGTGGATGTTTCTTGCGCCCTGATTGGCTAGCCGTAATGTGCACACATAAAGTTAGAAAAAAAAATTACTGTTAACAAGCACTCTGCACCTCTGAGCTCTGCAAACTCCCTCCCCTCATTAAACACGTGCCCCACGTTCATGATTCACCACCATTATCATAGTAAAAGTCCTGAAAATACTTTTGTGGCAGCGCAAATATTTTCCCTCGCTTTTTACCTAATGTTTTCTATTTTTCCCGATTTTATAAAATTTTGCTTGTGTTTCCGATCACAAATCCGAATGTGCCATATTAGTGCTGAATTTATGTTTGGAGATCATTTTTCAAACAAATTTGCTCATCATTAGTGCTTGGGTAAGGTGTAGTGTTGAGCATTCCGATACCGCAAGTATCGGGTATCGGCCGATACTTGCGGGTATCGGAATTCCGATACCGAGATCCGATACTTTTGTGGTATCGGGTATCGGTATCAAAACAACATTAATGTGTAAAAGAAAGAATTAAAATAAAAAATATTGCTATACTCACCTCTCCGACGCAGCCTGGACCTTACCGAGGGAACCGGCAGCGTTCTTTGCTTAAAATACGCGCGTTTACTGCCTTCCATGATGTCACGGCTTGTGATTGGTCGCGTGCCGCCCATGTGGCCGCGACGCGACCAATCACAGCAAGCCGTGACGTAATTTTCAGGTCCTGAATGCAGAATTAGGCATTCAGGACCTGAAATTACATCACGGCCTGCTGTGATTGGTCGCGTCGCGGTCACATGGGCAGCACGCAACCAATCACAAGCCGTGACGTAATTTTAAAATGCGCGCGTTTCCTACCTCCCGTGACATCACGGCTTGGGATTGGTCGCGTCGCCCATGTGACCGCGACGCGACCAATCACAAGCCGTAACGTAATTTTCAAATCCTGAATGCCTAGAATTAGGCATTCAGGACCTGAAAATTACGTCACGGCTTGCTGTGATTGGTCGCGTCGCGGCCACATGGGCGTCACGCGACCAATCACAAGCCGTGACGTCACGGAAGGCAGGAAACGCGCTCATTTTAAGCAAAGAATGCTGCCGGTTTCCTCGGTAAGGTCCAGGCTGCGTCGGAGAGGTGAGTATAGCAATATTTTTTATTTTAATTCTTTCTTTTACACATTAATATGGATCCCAGGGCCTGAAGGAGAGTTTCCTCTCCTTCAGACCCTGGGAACCATCAGGGATACCGTCCGATACTTGAGTCCCATTGACTTGTATTGGTATCGGGTATCGGTATCGGATTAGATCCGATACTTTGCCGGTATCGGCCGATACTTTCCGATACCAATACTTTCAAGTATCGGACGGTATCGCTCAACACTAGTAAGGTGGTTTCCGAACATGATTATGTGCTAAACTAGTGTCTTCGGCCTGCTAAAAAAATTATTTTGAGTCCTCGTGGTAGCATTTCTTGCGGCTGTTCAACAGCGGCAACATATGTAGAGATTGCCTCTTTGTTAGACAATCGCTGAATGTGTTGCGGCGGTCTAACAGTCATGGTGGTGGCACTGCTGGTGGTGAAGGTGGAGCTGCTGCAGGGAGAGACCCAAGTGAAACACCTTCCTCAGATGCACGAATGTGATAGTACATTTTGCGTCATTTCAAAGCCTAAGTACTGCTGGCTGCAGGGTGAGGCCAGAATAAGTTGAGGCGTTGTTAGATTAGAGATGTGAGAGTGCCTCCAGTTTATTTGTATTGTCTTCCAACTGTTATATTGCAGAAAGTGCAGAGTTGACACCTGAGGACCATGGTCATCATTATTCTTCCTCACCAACTTGCAAAACAGCCCAGCTGTCTGAGCTGCAGTTCATGCAGCAGTCTCTTCTGCTTTTTAATGAGTCCGCTGGCTAGGGTTCTGTGACCCATTCACCTGGCCCTGCCTCCTCGCATGTCACCTTACAGGTGGCAGAGGCTTCAATGGATTATGCGTTAGGTGAGTATAACTGTTTTTTATTTTTATTTCAAATAAAAAAGTCTGTGTCTTTCTTTCAAATAAAATATTTTATTCTAGCAGTGTATTTTTTACAATCTAACTATGGGTTTAGTTATGAGGGTATCTTATACTTGCCTCTCCATTACTAACACCTAGGCTTGTTGTCAGCTGACAATACAAAGCTGAAATCATCCAAACAAATAATACTTCACTTGCCACTGCACCAAGGCAAGTGAAGAAAGAGGCTAAGTGCCAGATTTGGCACATCTTATTGATCAGCCAATTCTGTGGAGGTTGAGGGCTTATGTTCTTAGTCTTGAAGGAGACCCTATTTCCCTGACCCCTTCCCTGGCTATTATTATCAATAAGATGTTCCAAATCTGGAGCTTAGCCTCAATCTTCCCACTTTCTCTGTTGCAGTGGCAGGTGGAGTAATATTTGTGGAATTGATGTCAGCTTTGTATTGTCAACCTCAGGGGATAGTAATGGAGACACTCCCATTAATAACCCCATTATTTAGATTGTAAAAAAAGACACAGCCAGAATTTAAGATACAAATAAAAAAGCCCAGTTATACTCACCTTACGCCTAATCCACTGATGCCCAAGTCACCTGAAAAAAACAGAAAATAATAAACAACCACATTCCTCATCTGTCCCCATCATGAATATACAGTAATGCTCTGATGCCCATGTCCTCTGGAAAATAAGAAAAATAATAAATAACCATTTCCCTCTCCTGTCCAATGTGAAGATAATCCATACTGACCCACATGATCCACATGATGTGGATAGCGATTACATCAGTGATGTGACCGCTATTCCCGACTGCCGAAACACACTGAAAGGAGCGTAATTGCTCCTCCAGTTATCAGTGACAGCAGGCGTATGCTGATGTGAATAGCACTCTCTCATCAGCCGATGCATCTCTCTGACAGGCAGTAATGATCTTACCGCCGATCAGAGCCTGTGATTGCAGATGACAGCATGGCAAACAACAGATATTCATGCCCACATTCATCTAAATGGGGTCCGGGTTCGTGGACCGTTCTGATTCCCGAACCAAACGTTTTTCTAGATATCAGCTTCGTGACTACTATTGTTAGAAACATTTAAGGATAGTAACACAGGTATTTGACTTAAAGTAAGTGCAGGTCTGCTAGTCTGGGAGCCCTACTGCTACAGGCAACACACAAAGAAGACCCAACTTGGAGTCCAAAGATTTCCAAAAATTATTGCCACACACCACTAAAGTGTCAATTTCCCAAGAGTAGAAATAGTATAATTGTGAAGCTTTTTGACAACTACTGTTACTGGATGGGATACTCAACTCTTTTTCTTTGGCAGCCGAACAGCAGTATTATTTGTATTTATTATTATAGCACAAATAATTCCATGATGCCTTACATGTGAAAAGGGGTATACATAATAAAAACAAGTACATTAACCCCTTCCCGACCTCTGCCGTTCTAGTACTGCTCTGCGGGAACTGCATTTCTACCCGTAGAAGTACTAGTATGGCGGCACGATCACCGAGGCCTCAAGCTGAGCTCCGCGGTGATCGGTTGCAGGTGTCAGCTGTATGTGACAGCTGACACCCCGCAGCAATGCACACGATCGGTGCTAGCACTGATCATGGGCATTTAACCCCTCTGATGCCACAATGTAAAAAAGTTGAAGTAAAATTAATTTGTGTAAAAATATTTTTTTTAAATCCTAAATAAAGAAAAAATTATATTTTTTTCCAAAAAAATACATTTCTTTAAGTAAATAAAAAAAACAATACAAGTACATATATTTAGTATTGCTGTGGCCGCAACGACCCAACCTATAAAACTGTCCCACTAGTTAACCCCTTCGGTGAACACCATAAAAAAATAAATAAAAAACGAGGCAAAAAAAAAATGCTTTATCATCATACCACTGAACAAAAAGTGGAATAACATGAAATCAAAAAGACGGATATAAATAAACATAGTACCGCTGAAAACATCATCTTGTCTAGCAAAAAACGAGCAGCCATACAGTGTCATCAGCAAAAAAATAAAAAAAGTTATAGACCTCAGAATAAAGTGATGCAAAAATAATTATTTTTTATATAAAATAGTTTTTATTGCATAAAGGCGCCAAAAAATTTAAAAATTATATAAATGAGGTATTGCTGTAATCATACTAACCCAAATAATGAAACTGCTTTATTAATTTTACCCCACACGGAAAGGTATAAACACCCCCCAAAAAGAAATTCATGAATTGCTGGTTTTTGTTCATTCTGCCTCACAAAAATCGTAATAAAAAGTGATCAAAAAATGTCATGTGCCCAAAAATGGTAACAATAAAAATGACAACTTGTACCGCAAAAAACAAGACCTCACATGACCCTGTGGCCAATATATGAAAAAATTATAGTCCTCAAAATGTGGTGATACAAAAACTATTTTTTGCAATAAAAAGAGTCTTTTAGTGTGTGACAGACAAAAACCTGGTATAAAAACCCACTATAAATAGTAAATCAAACTCCACTTCATCACCCACTTAGGAAAAATAATAAAATAAAAAAATGCATTTATTTCAATTTTCCCATTAGGGTTAGAGTTAGGGCTAAAGTTAGGGTTGGGGCTAAGTTAGGGTGAAGGCTAAAATTAGGGTTAGGGTTGGGGCTAAAGTTAGGGTTGGGGCTAGAGATGGGGTTAGGGTTTGGATTACATTTATGGTTGGGATTAGTGTTGGAGTTAGGTTTAGGGATGTGTCAGGGTTAGGGGTGTGGTTAGGGTTATGGTTGGGATTGGGGTTAGGGGTGCGTTGTGGTTAGGGGTGTGTTGGGGTTAGGGGTGTGGTTAGGGTTGGGATTAGGGTTAGGGGTGTGTTCGGGTAAGGGTTGGAGTCAGAATTGTTTTTTTTCACTATTTAGGCACATCAGGGGTCTCAAAACACGACATGGCGTCCAATCTCAATTCCAGCCAATTCTGCGTTGAAAAAGTAAAGCGGTGCTCTTTCCCTTCCGAGCTTTGTCGTGCGCCCAAACAGTGGTTTTCCCTCCATATGGGGTATCATCGTACTCAGGACAAATTGGACAATAACTTTTGCGGTCCAATTTCTCATGTTACCCTTGTGAAAATAAAAAATTGGTGGCTAAAAATCATTCTTTTGGGTAAAAAAAGATTTTTTATTTTCACGGCTCTGCGTTATAAACTTTAGTGAAACACCCGGGGTTCAAAGTTCTCACAACACATCTAGATAAGTTCCTTTGGGATCTAGTTTCCAATATGGGGTCACTTTTGGGGGTTTCTACTGTTTAGGGACATCAGGGGCTCTGCAAACACAACGAGACGCCCGCAGACCATTCCATCAAAGTCTGCATTCCAAAACGGCAGTCCTTCCCTTTTCGAGCTCTCCCATGAGCCCAAGCTGTGGTCCCCCCCACATATGGGGTATCAGCATACTCAGGACAAATTGGACAACAGCTTTTGTAGTTCAATTACTCCTGTCACCCTTGAGAAAATATAGGATTGGGAGCGACAAGATCATTTTTGTGAAAAAAATATGATTTTTTATTTTTACGGCTCTGCATTATAAACTTCTGTGAAGCACTTGGGGGTTGAAAGTGTTCACCACACATCTAGATAAGTTCCTTAAGGGGTCTACTTTCAAAAATGGTGTCACTTGTTGGCAGTTTCCTCTGTTTAGGCACATCAGGGGCTCTCCAAAAGCGACATGGCGCCTGATCTCAATTCCAGCCAATTCTGCGTTCAAAAAGTCAAACAGTGCTCCTTCCCTTCCAAGCTCTGCCATGTGCACAAACAGTGGTTTACCCCCATCTATGGGGTATCAGTGTACTCAGAACAAATTGCACAGCAATTCATGCAGTCCAATTTCTCCTATTACCCTTGGGAAAATAAAAAAAATTGGGGTGAAAAGATCATTTTTGTGAAAAAAAATATGATTTTTTATTTTTAGGGCTCTACATTATAAACTTCTGTGATGCACTTGGGGGTTCAAAGTGCTCACCATGCATCCAGATAAGTTCCTTAAGGGGTCTAATTTCCAAAACGGTGTCAATGGTGGGTGGGGGTTTCCACTGTTAGGGTACATCAGGGGCTTTCCAAACACGACATGTGTCCGATCTCAATTCTAGCCAATTTTGCATTGAAAAGTCAAACGGCTCTAGTTCCTTTCTGAGCTCTGCCATGCACCCAAACAGTGGTTTACCCCCCACATATGGGGTATCAGCATGCTCAAGACAAATTGCACAACAACTTATGGGGTCCAATTTCTCCTGTTACGCTTGAGAAAATATAAAATTAGGGGCAAAAAATCATTTTTGTGAAAAAAATAAGATTTTTTATTTTTACTGCTCTACATAATAAACTTCTGTGAAGCACTTGGGAGTTCAAAGTGCTCACCACACATTTAGATAAGTTCCTTAGAGGGTCTCCTTACTAAAGTAGTGGCACTTGTGGGAGGTTTCCACTATTTAGGCACATCAGGGGCCCTCCAAACGCGAAATGACATCTGATCTCAATTACAGCAAATTTTGCACTGAAAAAGTCAAACGGCGCTCCTTCCCTTCCGAGTTCTGCCATGCGCCCAAATAGTGGTTTACCTGCATATATTGAATATGAATGTACTCAGGACAAATAGTACAACAACATTCACATTACAATTTCTGCTGTTACCCTTCCTTGTTAAAATTAAACAAATTGGATCTGAAGTAAATTTTTTGTGAAAAAAAGTAAAATGTTCATTTTTTTTTAAAACATTCCAAAAATTCCTGTGAAGCACCTGATGGGTTAATAAACTTCTGGAATGTGGTTTTGAGTACATTGAGGGGTGCAGTTTTTAGTGGTGTCACTTTTGGGTATTTTCTATCATATAGACCCCTCAAAGTGACTTTAAATGTGATGTGGTCCCTAAAAAAAATGGTTTTGCAAAATCTGTTGAAAAAATGAGAAATCGCTGGTCAAGTTTTAACCCTTATAACTTCCTAATAAAAACTAATTTTGGTTCCAAAATTGTGCTGATGTAAAGTAGACATGAGGGAGATGTTATTTATAAATTAATTTGTGTGATATAACTCTCTGAAGTAAGGGCATAAAAATTAAAAGTTGGAAAATTGTGAAATTTTCTACATTTTCACCAAATTTCCATTTTTTTTCACAAATAAACGCAAGTCATATCTAGGAAATTTTACTGCTATAATAAGTACAGTACATCACGAGAAAACATTCTCAGAATCAGTGGTATCCGTTGAAACGTTCCAGAGTTATTACCTCATAAAGGGACAGTGGTCAGAATTGGGGAAAACAGGCTGGGTCTTGAAGTTATTAATCTTAAACAATACAAGTCACCAAGTGGTCCTGGAAGAAAGAGAACCCTGCCTGTGAGGGCTCACAGTCTACAAAAGATGGGTGAGGATACAGAAGGTGAGGGTAGAGCTGCTTGTGCAGAGGTATGGTGGAACGTTGGTTACCGTAGGTTGTAGGCTTGTTGTAAGAGGTGGTTTTTTAGGTTTTTTTGAACGTTCCACTTAAGGCGAGAGAATATGTTGGGTTAGAGAGTTCCAGAGTAGAGGAGATGCACATGAGAAATCTAGAATACAATTGGGAGAAGAGGAGATAAGAGAGGAGCAGAGAAGGCGATCTTGTGAGGATCGGCGGCTGCGTGCAGGTAAGTACCTGGAGACTAGGTCACAGATGTATGGAGGAGACAGGTTGTACAGTAGATGACATTGTATGCCATGGCTAGGACTTTGAATTGGAGTTTCTGGGTAATGGGGAGCCAGTGAAGGGATTGAAGAAAGGCCTTGGAACAGCAGGGGGATAGGTGGATTAGTCGGGCAGCAGAGTTTAGGCTAGATTGGGGAGGTGCGAGACTGTTAGAAGAGAGAGTACAAAGTAGGAGTTTGCAGTAGTTGAGGCGGGAGATGATGAGTGGATGGACTAGCGAATTTGCAGATTCTTAATTAAGAAATGTACCGATCCTGGAAATATTTTTGAGTTGTAGTCGGCAGGAGGTAGAAAGGACAGGGATACAGTGGGAAAAAAAGTCAGTCAGCCACCAATTGTGCAAGTTCTCCCACTTAAAAAGATGAGAGATGTCTGTAATTGACATCATAGGTAGACCACAAATATGAGAGTCAAAATGAGAAAACAAATCCAGGAAATCACCTTGTCTTATTTGGCAAGATTTACTTTGCAAATTACAGTGGAAAATAAGTATTTGGTAATTAACAAAAGTTCATCTCAATATTTTGTTATATATCCTTTGTTGGCAATGACAGAAGTCAAACATTTTCTGTAAGTCTTCACAAGGTTGGCACACACTGTTGGTGGTATGTTGGCCCATTCCTCCTCCATGCATCTCCTCTAGAGCAGTGATGTTTTGGGCCTGTCGCTGGGCAACATGGACTTTCAACTCCCTCCAAAGGTTTTCTATGGGGTTGCGCTCTCCAGACTGGCTAGGCTACTCCAGGACATTCATATACTTCTAACTAAGCCATTCCTTTGTTGCCCTGGCTGTGGTGAAATTGGATTCTGGGCTCCCCCGGTGGCCACTTGTGGAATTGTACTTGTGTGCATCATCCCCTCTGTTCACCTGCTCCTATCAGGATGTGGGAGTCGCTATATAACCTTGCTCTTCTGTCAGTTTCATGCCGGTCAACAATGTAATCAGAAGCCTTTCTGTGCATGTTCCTGCTACTAGACAACTCCCAGCTAAGTTTGACTTTTGTCCTTGTGTGTTTTTGCATTTTGTTCCTGTTCACAGCTGCTGTTTCGTTACTGTGTCTGGAAAGCTCTTGTGAGCGGAAATTGCCACTCTGGTGTTATGAGTTAATGCTAGAGTCTTAAAGTAATTTCTGGATGGTGTTTTGATAGGGTTTTCTGCTGACCATGAAAGTGCCCTTTCTGTCTTCTTGCTATCTAGTAAGCGGACCTCGATTTTTGCTAAACCTATTTTCATACTACGTTTGTCATTTCATCTAAAATCACCGCCAATATATGTGGGGGCCTCTGTCTGCCTTTTGGGAAAATTTCTCTAGAGGTGAGCCAGGACTGTCTTTTCCTCTGCTAGGATTAGGTAGTTCTCCGGCTGGCGCTGGGCATCTAGGGATAAAAAAACGTAGGCATGCTACCCGGCCACTTCTAGTTGTGCGGCAGGTTTAGTTCATGGTCAGTATAGTTTCCATCTTCCAAGAGCTAGTTCTCATATATGCTGGGCTATGTTCTCTCGCCATTGAGAATCATGACACCTGGCCATGTGCTTGGGATCATTATCATGCTGAAACTCATCTGTTGTGAATTCTGCTCTTGGGCTCCCTCCGGTGGTTATAAGTGGTAGTGCTGCTGTCTCTGGATCGCAGCATTCATCAGGTATGTCAAGTTTTTGCAATCCTGACTGGGCTATTTAGCCTTGCTTGACCCTTTAGTCAGTGCCAGTTGCCCATTGTTCCTGGAGGATTCACATCCTTGCCTGCGCTCTCCTGCTTTGCTGTTCCTTTCAACAAAGATAAGTTCTGGCCTTGATTTTTGCTGTCCACATGCTGTGGCCTTATTGTTCAGTTCTTTTCCATGTTTTTGTCTTGTCCAGCTTGGTCTGAATAAGGATTTGTTTAGCCAAGCTGGTATCTCTGGAGATGCAGATATACCCTCCATATCTTTAGTTAGCTGTGGAAATGTTTGTATTTTCTGTGGTGGATATTTTCTAGTGTTTTAATACTGACCGCATAGTACTCTGTCCTATCCTTTCTATTTAGCTAGAAGTGGCCTCCTTTGCTAAATTCTGATTTCAGTCTGTGTATGTTTTTTCCCTCTCCTCTCACAGTCAATATTTGTGGGGGGCTGTCTATCCTTTGGGAATTTTCTCTGAGGCAAGATAGTTTTCCCTTTTCTATCTCTAGGGGTAATTAGTCCTCCGGCTGTGTCGAGATGTCTAGGGAGTGATAGGTACATTCCACGGCTACATCTAGTTGCGGTGTTAAGTTCAGGGTCTGCGGTCAGTACAGGTACCACCTTCTCCAGAGTTCGTCTCATGCTGCTCTTAGGCCACCAGATCATAACAGTACAACTGGACAACAATGAGTTAACCGCATCTCAGAAGAAGGGAAGGAAAGTGCTGAGCCATTTTTTTTTCTGTAGTCTGTTGTGTTTTTTTTTTTCCCTCTTTACCTCTGGGTGGCTCAGGAGTTCGGCGCTGGTATGGATGTTCAGGGATTGGCTTCTCGTGTGGATCAACTTGCTGCTAGAGTACAGGGTATTTCCGATTATATCGTTCAGACTCCGGTTTTAGAGCCTAGAATTCCAACTCCTGATTTGTTTCTTGGGGACAGGTCCAAATTTTTGAGCTTTAAAAATAACTGTAAACTGTTTTTTGCTCTGAAACCACGTTCCTCTGGTGATCCCATCCAGCAGGTTAAAATTGTTATATCTCTGCTGCATGGCGACCCCCAGGATTGGGCATTTTCCCTGGAACCTGGGAATCCGGCATTGCTTAATGTAGACACCTTTTTTCAGGCGCTTGGTTTATTGTATGATGAACCTAATTCAGTGGATCATGCTGAGAAGACCTTGTTGGCCCTGTGTCAGGGTCAAGAAGCGGCAGAATCATATTGCCAGAAATTTAGAAAATGGTCTGTACTGACTAAATGGAATGAGGATGCCTTGGCGGCAATTTTCAGAAAGGGTCTTTCTGAGTCCGTTAAAGATGTTATGGTGGGGTTCCCCACGCCTGCTGGTCTGAGTGATTCTATGTCTCTGGCCATTCAGATTGATTGGCGCTTGCGCGAGCTTAATCCTGAGCCTATGCAGTGTGATAGGATTGTGTCTAGAGCTGAACGACAAGGATTCAGACATCAGAATAGGTTGTGTTTTTACTGCGGCGATTCTGCTCATGTTATTTCTGATTGCCCTAAGCGTACCAAGAAAATGGCTAGTTATGTTACCATCAGTACAGTACAACCTAAATTTCTGTTATCTGTGACCCTGATCTGCTCATTATCGTCATTTTCTGTCATGGCATTTGTGGATTCAGGCGCCGCTCTAAACTTAATGGACTTAGAATTTGCCAGACGTTGTGGTTTCCCCTTGCAGCCTTTGCAGAGTCCTATTCCTTTGAGGGGCATTGATGCTACACCGTTGGCTAAAAATAAACCTCAGTTTTGGACACAGCTGACCATGTGCATGGCGCCAGCCCATCAGGAAGATTGTCGTTTTCTGGTGTTGCATAATTTGCATGATGCTATTGTGCTGGGTTTCCCATGGTTACAGGTGCATAATCCGGTGTTAGATTGGAAATCTATGTCTGTGACTAGTTGGGGTTGTCAGGGGGTTCATGGTGACGTTCCTTTGATGTCAATTGCCTCCTCCCCCTCTTCTGAAATTCCTGAGTTTTTGTCAGATTTCCAGGATGTATTCAATGAGCCCAAGTCCAGTTCCCTTCCACCACATAGGGACTGTGATTGTGCTATTGACTTGATTCCAGGCTGTAAGTTCCCTAAGGGCCGACTTTTCAACCTGTCTGTGCCAGAACATACCACCATGCGGAGCTATGTTAAGGAGTCCTTGGAGAAGGGGCATATTCGGCCATCTTCTTCACCATTGGGAGCAGGTTTTTTTTTTGTTGCCAAAAAAGATGGCTCCTTGAGACCCTGTATTGATTATCGCCTCTTGAATAAGATCACGGTCAAATTCCAATACCCTTTGCCTTTGCTTTCTTATCTGTTTGCTAGGATTAAGGGGACTAGTTGGTTTACTAAGATTGACCTTCGAAGGGCATATAATCTTGTTCGTATTAAGCAGGGTGACGAATGGAAAACTGCGTTTAATACGCCCGAACGTCATTTTGAATACCTTGTGATGCCATTTGGACTCTATAATGCTCCATCTGTGTTTCAGTCCTTCATGCATGATATATTTCGGAATTATCTTGATAAATTCATGATTGTATATTTGGATGATATTTAGATTTTTTCAGATGAATGGGAGTCTCATGTAAAACAAGTCAGGATGGTATTTCAGATCCTTCGTGATAATGCCTTGTTTGTGAAGGGGTCTAAGTGCCTCTTTGGAGTACAGAAGATTTCTTTTATGGGCTTCATTTTTTCTCCCTCATCTATAGAAATGGATCCGTTTAAGGTTCAGGCCATTCATGATTGGATCCAGCCCACATCCGTGAAGAGCCTTCATAAATTTTTGGGCTTTGCTAATTTTTATTGCCGTTTCATTGCCATCTTCTCCAGTGTGGTTAAACCCCTGACCGATTTGACGAAGAAAGGCGTTGATGTGACGAATTGGCCCTCTGCGGCTGTTTCTGCCTTTCAGGAGCTTAAATGCCAATTTACTGCTGCCCCTGTGTTGCGTCAGCCGGATGTTTCTCTTCCTTTTTAGGTTGAGGTTGACGCTTCTGATATTGGGGCAGGGGCCGTTTTGTCTCAGAGAAATTCTGATGGTTCCTTGATGAAACCGTGTGCCTTCTTTTCTCGAAAGTTTTCGCCTGCGGAACGCAATTATGATGTCGGCAATCGTGAGTTGTTGGCTATGAAGTGGGCATTTGAGGAGTGGCGACATTGGCTTGAGGGGGCCAAGCACCGTATTATGGTCTTGTCCGATCATAAGAATCTGATTTACCTCGAGTCTGCCAAACGGCTCAATCCTAGACAGGCCCGATGGTCCCTGTTTTTCTCCCGTTTTGATTTTGTGGTCTCGTATCTTCCGAGTTCTAAGAATGTTAAGGCTGATGCCCTCTCTAGGAGCTTTTTGCCTGATTCTCCTGGGGTCCGTGAGCCGGTCGGCATTCTGAAGGAAGGGGTGATTCTTTCTGCCATCTCCCCTGATTTACGACGGGTTCTTCAGGAATTTCAGGCTGATAAACCTGACCGCTGTCCAGTGGGGAAACTGTTTGTTCCTGACAGATGGACTAGTAAAGTGATTTCGGAGGTTCATTTTTCTGTGTTGGCTGGTCATCCTGGGATTTTTGGTACCAGAGATTTGGTTGGTAGGTCCTTTTGGTGGCCTTCTTTGTCACGGGATGTGCGTTCTTTTGTGCAGTCCTGTGGGACTTGTGCGCGGGCCAAGCCTTGCTGTTCCCGCGCTAGTGGGTTGCTTTTGCCTTTGCCGGTCCCTGAGAGGCCTTGGACGCATATTTCTATGGATTTTATTTCAGATCTTCCGGTTTCCCAGAGGATGTCGGTTATCTGGGTGGTTTGTGACCGGTTTTCTAAGATGGTTCATTTGGTGCCTTTGCCTAAGTTGCCTTCCTCTTCTGATTTGGTTCCGTTGTTTTTTCAGCATGTGGTTCGTTTGCATAGCATTCCAGAGAATATTGTGTCCGATAGATGTTCCCAGTTTGTTTCTAGGTTTTGGCGGGCCTTTTGTGCTAGGCTGGGCATTGATTTGTCTTTTTCTTCCGCGTTTCATCCTCAGACAAATGGCCAAACCGAGCGAACTAATCAGACTTTGGAAACTTATTTGAGATGCTTTGTGTCTGCTGATCAGGATGATTGGGTGGCTTTCTTGCCATTGGCCGAGTTTGCCCTTAATAATCGGGCTAGTTCTGCTACCTTGGTTTCACCCTTCTTTTGTAACTCTGGTTTTCATCCTCGTTTTTCTTCGGGGCAGGTTGAGCCTTCTGATTGTCCTGGGGTGGACTCTGTGGTTGACAGGTTGCAGCAAATATGGGCTCATGTTGTTGACAATTTGGTGTTGTCTCAGGAGGGGGCTCAGCGTTTTGCTAACCGTCGTCGGTGTGTTGGTTCCCGGCTTCGGGTTGGGGATTTGGTCTGATTGTCTTCCCGTCATGTTCCTATGAAGGTTTCTTCCCCTAAGTTTAAGCCTCGGTTTATTGGCCCTTATAGGATTTCTGAGATTATCAATCCAGTGTCTTTTCGTTTGGCCCTTCCAGCCTCTTTTTCCATCCATAAAGTTTTTCATAGATCTTTGTTGCGGAAATATGTGGTGCCCGTTGTTTCCTCTGTTGATCCTCCTGCCCCGGTGTTGATTGATGGGGAGTTGGAGTATGTGGTTGAGAAGATTTTGGATTCTCGTTTTTCGAGGCGGAAGCTTCAGTATCTTGTCAAATGGAAGGGTTATGGCCAGGAGGATAATTCTTGGGTTGTTGCCTCCAATGTTCATGCTGAGGATTTGGTTCGTGCCTTTCATTTGGCTCGTCCGGATCGGCCTGGGGGCTCTGGTGAGGGTTCGGTGACCCCTCCTCAAGGGGGGGTACTGTTGTGAATTCTGCTCTTGGGCTCCCTCCGGTGGTTATAAGTGGTAGTGCTTCTGTCTCTGGATCGCAGCATTCATCGGGTGTGTCAAGTTTTTGCAATCCTGACTGGGCTATTTAGCCTTGCTTGACCCTTTAGTCAGTGCCAGTTGCCCATTGTTCCTGGAGGATTCACATCCTTGCCTGCTCTCTCCTGCTTTGCTGTTCCTTTCAACAAAGATAAGTTCTGGCCTTGATTTTTGCTGTCCACATGTTGTGGCCTTATTGTTCAGTTCTTTTCCATGTTTTTGTCTTGTCCAGCTTGGTCTGAATAAGGATTTGTTTAGCCAAGCTGGTATCTCTGGAGATGCAGATATACCCTCCATATCTTTAGTTAGCCTTGGAGATTTTTGTATTTTCTGTGGTGGATATTTTCTAGTGTTTTAATACTGACCGCATAGTACTCTGTGTTATCCTTTCTATTTAGCTAGAATTGGCCTCCTTTGCTAAATTCTGATTTCAGTCTGTGTATGTTTTTTCCCTCTCCTCTCACAGTCAATATTTGTGGGGGGCTGTCTATCCTTTGGGAATTTTCTCTGAGGCAAGATAGTTTTCCCTTTTCTATCTCTAGGGGTAATTAGTCCTCCGGCTGTGTTGAGATGTCTAGGGAGTGATAGGTACATTCCACGGCTACATCTAGTTGCGGTGTTAAGTTCAGGGTCTGCGGTCAGTACAGGTGCCACCTTCTCCAGAGTACGTCTCATGCTGCTCTTAGGCCACCAGATCATAACATTCATCCACGTTTCATCTTCAATGCCCTTGCTGATGGAAGGAGGTTTGCACTCAAAATCTCACAACACATGGCCCCATTCATTCTTTCATGTGCATGGATCAGTTGTCCTTGTCCCTTTGTAGAGAAACAGCCCCAAAGCATGATGTTGCCACTCCCATGCTTCACAGTATGTATAGTGTTCTTTGTATGCAACTCAGCATTCTGTCTTTTCCATACACGACAAGTTTTGTTTCTACCAAACAGTTCTACTTTGGTTTCATCAGACCACACGATATTTTCCCCATACTCTTTTGGATAATCCAAATGCAAACTTCAGATGGGCCCGGACATGTACTGGCTTAAGCAGGGGGACACGTCTGGCACTGCAGGATCTGAGTCCCTGGCGGCATAGTGTTTTAGTGATGGTAGACTTTGTTACAGTGGTCCCACTTCTATGCAGGTCATTCACTAGGTCCCCCGTGTCATTCTAGGATTTTTGTTCACCGTTCTTGTGATCATTTTGACCCCATGGGGTGAGATCTTGCGTGAAGCCCCAGATCGAGGGAGACTATTAGAGGTCTTGTATGTCTTCCATTTTCTTATTATTGCTCCCACAGTTGATTTCATCACACCAAACAGCTTGCCTATTGCAGATTCATTCTTCCCAGCCTGGTGCAGGGCTACAATTTTGTTTCTGGTGTCCCTTGACAGCTCTTTGGTCTTCATCATAGTGGAGGTTTGAGTGTGACTGTTTGAGGTTGTAGACAGGTGTCTTTTATGCTGATAACAAGTTCAAACAGGTGCCATTACTGCAGGTAATCAGTGGAGGATAGAAGAGCCTCTTAAAGAAGAAGTTACAGGTCTGTGAGAGCCAGACATCTTGCATGTTTTAGGTGACCAAATACTTATTTTCCACCATAATTTGCAAAATAAATCTTGCCAAATCAGACAAGGTGAAACAGTTTTTTCCCCACTGTATGTGTTTTGAAGGAGAGATCAGAGTCCAGGGTTACCTGGAGTTTACATGACACCCTCATATACGTCTTGTAGATTAATGCCAGAAAGAGCATGTGCTCCAGTGAATGGCAAGTGCTGCATCAAGTGTCCTTTCCTCCTCTTCCTTTACCGTGACATCACAGGCAGCACACACAGTACAGTCCTCAAAGGTGGCAAACCAATCACCCTTTTTTCCTCTCACCTCACAACTCTACAACTGCCCAACTGACTTTGGGAAACCACAGACGTGCAAGTCTGCTTTTCACACATTCTATTCTATGGGCATCAGAGGCCAAATATGTACAGACTCAAGAGAAAGAAAGCATCTGCACCAATTACAAACATTTTTTCCAGTTGGATCTGGGGTCAGAGAGAGTAGGTTCCAAGAAGAATCCAGACCTCCACTGAGTTGGAGGTGATCCTGATGAGTCAGATACCTGAGAAGCACATGGACTGTGTTGTGTTGTCAGGGCAAGAAAAGAAGGAGGGTGCCTCTCATTGCAAGGAGTGGGAGAACAGAGAGGATGATGATGAGGTTGTAAATGCCACTTGTTGTGAACCCAGAGAAGGTACGCAGCTGAGTAGCTCAGCAGAGGTGGTGGAGGAGGAGGAAGACAATTAGGTTATGTTGCGGCTTACCGCAAAGACACAGAGTGATGCAACCACGACAAGCACTGCATCCTCAGCAACAACTCTGGTTGTGGCCAGCAGCGGTCATGGGTCTACAGTCTGCAGGGTCGGCAAAGGTTGCCTTGATTTTTCTTTTTTTGAAATGGCAAAGGATGACCCTACTCACGTTATTTGTCAACTCTGTGAAACAAAGACTCAGTGGAGTAAAAAAATCCAATAATTTGATTACAACATGCATGAACAGACACATGCGCGATCAACGTGCATTAGTCTGGGAATCTCAGTGAGCTAAAATGTGGCCTAGGGGCCCTCGCCAGCCACTGGCCACCCTATCAACTGCATCTGCTGCTTCTTCCTCCTCCGTCACCATGGCAAGAGTTCTCACACAGGTCTCTGGCTTCAGAACCTCCACTTGTTTACCCGCTACAGTTGGAGTGAGTGAGAGCCCATCAGCTGTTATGGAAGTTGACATGCCTGCTGCTTTTGACAGATGTCAGACACATAGCACATAATATCTTTCTCAATCCACCATATCATCTCCACCTGTACCTCTCTCACAGTCCATCAGTTTGTTGCTCCCACCCTACTCCACCCTCTCTCAGCACGGCAGCAGCTCTCAGTCATGCAGTTGTGGTCACATAGAAGATTGTTTACTCCTATATATGGCAATGCTAAGAGCTTGAACTTCATCAACTCCAATCTGTTGCCCTCATAAATGCTGTCTTTCCACCTGCAGTATACATACACTTTCCAACAGTTGATTCCCGTCGCAGTCCCCATTACCATTTGCCCAGTCACCATTACTTCTCTGAGAAAGCTGTGGCTGCCCTACACCAGCATGTGGCAGACAACATCACCCGTTCCTTTTAAAATCTATGTATGCCAGGGTCCATTTGACCACTGACACCTGGACAAGCATTCGTGGCCAGGGGCATTACATCTCAGTGACTGGGCACTGGATGACTCTGGTGGCAGTATGGGAAAGTGGGGTAGGGTCTGTTTCCCAAGTCTTGAAATACCCAAGGCTTGCAGGGTGTGTGGAGCCCAAGAAGTAAAACACTACACATTAGAGGATGGAGAACTGGAGAAATAAACTGCTAGACAACAGGGGTTGAAGAACTGAACTAGTAAACACCTAGGGTATTGAGAACTAAAACACTACACACCAAGGGATGGTGAACTATACAACTAGGCACCAAGGTGTCACTAAACACCAAGTCTTGTAATCTCAAAGGCTTATGGGTAGTGTTGAGCGATACCGTCCGATACTTGAATGTATCGGTATCGGAAAGTATCGGCCGATAACGGCAAAGTATCGGATCTAATCCAATACCGATACCCGATACCAATACAAGTCAATGGGACTCAAGTATCGGACGGTATTCCTGATGGTTCCCAGGGTCTGAAGGAGAGGAAACTCTCCTTCAGGCCCTGGGATCCATATTAATGTGTAAAATAAAGAATTAAAATAAAAAATATTGCTATACTCACCTCTCCGACGCAGCCTGGACCTTACCGAGGGAACCGGGAGCCTTCTTTGCTTAAAATGCGCGCTTTTACTTCCTTCCGTGACGTCACGGCTTGTGATTGGTCGCGTGCCGCCCATGTGGCCGCGACGCGACCAATCACAGCAAGCCATGACGTAATTTTCAGGTCCTCAATGCCTAATTCTAGGCATTCAGGATTTTAAAATTACGTTCCGGCTTGTGATTGGTCGCGTCGCGGTCACATGGGCGATGCGACCAATCACAAGCCATGACGTCACGGGAGGCAGGAAACGTGCGCATTTTTAAAATTACGTCACGGCTTGTGATTGGTTGCGTGCCGCCCATGTGACCGCGACGCGACCAATCACAGCAAGCCGTGACGTAATTTCAGGTCCTGAATGCAGAAATAGGCATCAGGACCTGAAATTACGTCATGGCTTGCTGTGATTGGTAGCGTCGCGGTCACATGGGCGGCACGCAACCAATCACAAGCCGTGACGTAATTTTAAAAATGCGCGCGTTTCCTGCCTCCCGTGACGTCACGGCTTGTGATTGGTCGCGTCGCCCATGTGACCGCGATGCGACCAATCACAAGCCGGAACGTAATTTTAAAATCCTGAATGCCTAGAATTAGGCATTGAGGAACTGAAAATTACGTCACGGCTTGCTGTGATTGGTCGCGTCGCGGCCACATGGGCGGCACGCGACCAATCACAAGCCGTGACGTCACGGAAGGAAGTAAAAGCGCGCATTTTAAGCAAAGAAGGCTCCCGGTTCCCTCGGTAAGGTCCAGGCTGCGTCGGAGAGGTGAGTATAGCAATATTTTTTATTTTAATTCTTTGTTTTACACATTAATGTTGTTTCGATACCGATACCCGATACCACAAAAGTATCGGATCTCGGTATCGGAATTCCGATACCCGCAAGTATCGGCCGATACCCGATACTTGCGGTATCGGAATGCTCAACACTACTTGTGGGACAAACCCCTTTATCTAATACTTCCTCCACTGCTTCTGCCTTCTACACCTCCTCTAGGCCCTTTACCTCTCCCTTAATGAAACACGTGTTCCAACAGTACAGAAGGTATCCCCCCACCTCCATACTGCACAGCCAGAGCTCACCACAATCAGGCAGTGTTTAAATTAATATGCTTTGGAGATCGCAGTCACACCGCTCAAGAGTTGTGTACAGCTGTCCAGGTCAAGATTGAGCTTGGAGGCAAGGAAGGACATGTACGAATCTGGTGGCACCCTACACTGGGGCAACCTCACACACATGCCTTGAATGGTTCACATCCTCATCCTGGGGGTACAGCAATTTCTCAGCCACTACCCTGGGCTGGATGCACTGCTGCAGAAAGCACGTAGCTGTTTGCTCACTTCCGCCATTCACACCCCGCGGGTCGACTTCCATCACTATAGAGATGCTAGGCTTCTGGTTAAGCAGTTGATATATGATGTGCCAACAAGTTGGAAATACACTCTGCACATGTTGCAGCAAATGTGACAGCAGCAATGAGCACTGGTGCAGTATGTCCTTTTGCATAGCTTGGGACAATGCAGTACAAGTGCAAATCACGCTTGCGGAGTGAGCACATATAAAGTACCTCTGCACTATTCTACACAGTTTCAAAATGGCTACTAAGATGGTTAGTGCTGACGATACCATCATCAGCATCACTAATCTGGTCATCTATATGCTGTATGCTGGAGCACACTTTAAATAATCTGTGGGAAGAGCTGATGGTCCCAGAGGAAAAGAATAAAGCAGAGGAGGATGCAGAAGGGATAACAATATCTCTAAATTCCAGAATGTCATCACACAAGCAGGTGCCACGGGAATGAGGATTAAAAGCGATCGGGGGGATATGGTACCAGATAAACTGTTAATGAACGTGAAGGAGTCGAGAAACAAATGGAGGAGGATGAGGAGGAAGAGGTGCTGGGCATGCAACAGTCAGGAGATGAAGAGGATAATGATCCCTCTCAACAGTCCATGTTTGGTGGGAGGGGACTTAGGAAGCAAGTGTTACCATGGCACATGTAAGCGCCTGAAACATGAGTGCCTTCTTGTTGCACTATTTGCAACATGATGCCCTGATTGATAGGTTTACAAAGCGTGCTTACAACTGGGTTGCCACTCTTGTGCCACGGTTAGTGTTGAGCGATACCTTCCGATATCGGAAAGTATCGGTATCGGAAAGTATCGGCCGATACCGTCAAAGTATCGGATCTCGCCGATTCCGATACCCGATCCCAATGCAAGTCAATGGGACGAAAATATCGGAATTAAAATAAACCCTTTCTTTCCTTGTAGGTTCATTCTATATGAAGGAAAACAACTAAGAATAATGTAGGATGTATTGGGGGACGTGGCGGAGACATTAAAGGCATAGAGGTTTAGCCCAATCAAATAGAATACCAGGAATTTTATTTTTTTTTAAAGACGTTCGGAGTTACAAAGATATTGACTATGTTAAGATTTTTTTTATTTTGTCAGATATTGATGTTTCACTACTTCCACGCCCTTCACCCTCTTTTTTACTTCTCCCACACTTTCTTCTTCATCATCATCAGCATCTTTGACATCAACTTCTTCTTCACCTTATTCATCTTCTTCATCTTCTACCTATAATTTTTTTTTTTTACATTGTTCATATTCTTTTTATTTAACCCCTTCCCGACCCATGACGCCACATAGGCGTCATGAAAACCCGTGCCAATCCGACCCATGACGCCTATGTGGCGTCATGGAATGATCGCGTCCCTGCAGATCGGGTGAAGGGGTTAACTCCGATTTCACCCGATCTGCAGAGACAGGGGGAGTGGTGCTTCAGCCCAGGGGGGGTGGCTTCACCCCCCCGTGGCTACGATCGCTCTGATTGGCTGTTGAAAGTGAAACTGCCAATCAGAGCGATTTGTAATATTTCACCTGAAAAACTGGTGAAATATTACAACCCAGCCATGGCCGATGCTGCAATATCATCGGCCATGGCTGGAAACACTAATGTAACCCCCCCCCCCCCACCGATCGCCCCCCCACCGCTCCGTTATGGGGTCCGGTCCCCTCGGTGCTGTGCTCCGCTGCCCCGTGCTCCTGCCCGCTCCCCCCGTGCTGCTGTGCCACCCCCCTGTGCTCCGACGCCCCCCCGTGCCCCGATCTCCCCCCCCTTATACTCACCGAGGCTCCCGGTGTCCGTCCGCCTCCTCGCTGGGCGCCGCCATCTTCCAAAATGGCGGGCGCATGCTCAGTGCGCCCGCCGAATCTGCCAGTCGGCAGATTCGTTAAAAGTACATTTTGATCGCTGTGACAGGTTCTATCACAGCGATCAAAATAAAAAAAATAATAAATACCCCCCCCCCTTTATCACCCCATAGGTAGGGACAATAATAAAATAAAGAAAATATATATATTTTTTTTTCTTTTTCCACTAGGGTTAGGGTTAGAACTAGGGTTAGGGTTACGGGTAGGGTTAGGGTTAGGGGTAGGGTTAGGGTTACAGGTAGGGTTAGGGTTAGGGGTAGGGTTAGGGTTATGGCATGTGCGGATTTGGCTGCGGATCCGCAGCGGATTGGCCGCGGATCCGCAGTGGATTGGCCGCGGATCCGCAGCGGATTGGCCGCGGATCCGCAGCGGATTGGCCGCGGATCCGCAGCGGATTGGCCACGGATCCGCAGCGGATTGGCCGCTGTGAATTCGTAGCAGTTTTCCATCAGGTTTACAGTACCATGTACACCTATGGAAAACCAAATCCGCTGTGCCCATGGTGCGGAAAATTCCGTGCAGAAACGCTGCGTTGTATTTTCCGCAGCATGTCAATTCTTTGTGTGGATTCCGCAGCGTTTTACACCTGTTCCTCAATAGGAATCCGCAGGTGAAATCCGCACAAAAAAACACTGGAAATCTGCTGTAAATCCGCAGGTAAAACGCAGTGCCTTTTACCTGCAGATTTTTCAAAAATCGTGCGGAAAAATCTTACACGAATCCGCAACGTGGGCACATACCCTTAGGGTTAGGGTTGGAATTAGGGCTAGGGTTGGAAATAGGGTTAAGAATAGGCTTGTGGTTAGGGTTACGGATAGGGTTAGGGGTGTGTTGGGGTTACAGTTGTGGTTAGGGTTGGGATTAGGGTTAGGATTAGGGTTGGAATTAGGGTTACGGGTGTGTTGGGGTTAGGGTTGGGATTAGGGTTATGGCTACAGTTGGGATTAGGATTAGGGGTGTGTTGGGGTTAGTGTTGAAGTTAGAATTGAGGGGTTTCCACTGTTTAGGCACATCAGGGGCTCTGCAAACGCAACATGGCGCCACCATTGATTCCAGCCAATCTTGCATTCAAAAAGTCAAATGGTGCTCCCTCCCTTCCAAGCCCCGACATGCGCCCAAACAGTGGTTTACCCCCACATTTGGGGTACCAGCGTACTCAGGACAAACTGGGCAACAACTGTTGGGGTCCAATTTCTCCTGTTACCCTTGCAAAAATAAAAAATTACTTGCTAAGACATAATTTTTGAGGAAAGAACAATTATTTTTTATTTTCATGGCTCTGCGTTATAAACTTCTGTGAAGCACTTGGGGGTTGAAAGTGCTCACCACACATCTAGATAAGTTCCTTCGGGGGTCTAGTTTCCAAAATGGGGTCACTTGTGGGGTGTTTCTACTGTTTAGGCACATCAGGGGCTCTGCAAATGCAACATGACGCCCGCAGACCATTCCATCAAAGTCTGCATTTCAAATGTCACTACTTCCCTTCCGAGCCCTGACGTGCGCCCAAACAGTGGTTTACCCCCACATATGGGGTATCACTGTACTCACAACAAACTGGGCAACAAACATTGGGGCCCAATTTCTCCTGTTACCCTTGTGAAAATAAAAAATTGCTTGCTAAAACATCTTTTTTGAGGAAAGAAAAATGATTTTTTATTTTCACGGCTCTGCGTTGTAAACTTATGTGAAGCACTTTGGGGTTGAACGTGCTCATCACACATCTAGATAAGTTCCTTGGGGGGTCTAGTTTCCAAAATGGGGTCACTTGTGGGGTGTTTCTACTGTTTAGGCACATCAGGGGCTCTGCAAATGCAATGTGACGCCCGCAGACCATTCCATCAAAGTCTGCATTTCAAATGTCACTACTTCCCTTCCGAGCCCTGACGTGTGCCCAAACAGTGGTGTACCCCCACATATGGGGTATCAGCGTACTCACAACAAACTGGACAACAAATATTGGGGTCCAATTTCTCCTGTTACCCTTGAGAAAATAAAAAATTGCTTGCTAAAACATCTTTTTTGAGGAAAGAAAAATTATTTTTTATTTTCACGGCTCTGCGTTGTAAACTTCTGTGAAGCACTTGGGGGTTGAACGTGCTCACCACACATTTAGATAAGTTACTTGGGGGTCTAGTTTCCAAAATGGGGTCACTTGTGGGGGGTTTCTACTGTTTAGGCATATCAGGGGCTCTGCAAACGTAACATGATGCCCGCAGACCATTCCATCAAAGTCTGCATTCCAAAACGTCACTACTTCCCTTCCGAGCCCCGGCATGTGCCCAAACAGTGGTTTACCCCCACATATGGGGTATCAGCGTACTCAGGAGAAACTGGACAACAACTTTTGGGGTCCAATTTCTCCTGTTACCCTTGCAAAAATAAAAAATTCTGGGCTAAAAAAATATTTTTGAGGAAAGGAAACACATTTATTATTTTCACGGCTCTGCGTTATAAACTTCTGTGAAGCACTTGGGGGTTCAAAGTGCTCACCACACATCTAGATAAGTTCCCTTGGGGGTCTAGTTTCCAAAATGGAGTCACTTGTGGGGAGTTCCTACTGTTTAGGCACATCAGGGGCTCTGCAAACGCAACCTGACGCCCGCAGAGCATTCCATCAAAGTCTGCATTTCAAAATGTCACTACTTCCCTTCCGAACCCCGACGTGTGCCAAAACAGTGGTTTACCCCCACATATGGGGTATCAGCGTACTCAGGAGAAACTGGACAACAACTTTTGGGGTCCAATTTCTCCTGTTACCTTTGGGAAAATAAAAAATTGTGGGCTAAAAAATCATTTTTGAGAAAAGAAAAATTATTTTTTATTTTCACGGCTCTGCGTTATAAACTTCTGCAAAGCACTTGGGGGTTCAAAGTGCTCACCACACATCTAGATTAGTTCCTTGGGAGGTCTAGTTTCCAAAATGGGGTCACTTGTGCGGGAGCTCCAATGTTTAGGCACACAGGGGCTCTCCAAACGCGACATGGTGTCCGCTAATGATTGGAGCTAATTTTCCATTCAAAAAGCCAAATGGCGTGCCTTCCCTTCCGAGCCCTGCCGTGCGCCCAAACAGTGGTTTACCCCCACATATGGGGTATCATCGTACTCAGGATAAACTGGACAACAACATTTGGGGTCCAATTTCTCCTATTACCCTTGGAAAAATAAAAAATTCTGGGCTAAAAATCATTTTTGAGGAAAGAAAAATTATTTTTTATTTTCACGGCTCTGCGTTATAAACTTCTGTGAAGCACCTGGGGGTTATAAGTGCTCACTATGCATCTAGATAAGTTCCTTTGGGGGTCTAGTTTCCAAAATGGGGTAACTTGTAGGGGAGCTCCAATGTTTAGGCACACAGGGGCTCTCCAAACGCGACATGGTGTCCGCTAACGATTGGAGCTAATTTTCCATTCAAAAAGTCAAATGGCACGCCTCCCCTTCCGAGCCTTGCCGTGCACCCAAACAGTGGTTTACCCCCACATATGAGGTATCAACGTACTCAGGAGAAATTGCCCAACAAATTTTAGGATCCATTTTATCCTGTTGCCCATGTGAAAATGAAAAAATTAAGGCTAAAAGAAATTTTGTGTGAAAAAAAAGTACTTTTTCATTTTTACGGATCAATTTGTGAAGCACCTGAGAGTTTAAAGTGCTCACTATGCTTCTAGATAAGTTCCTTGGGGGGTCTAGTTTCCAAAATGGGGTCACTTGTGGGAGCGCTCCAATGTTTAGGCACACAGGGGCTCTCCAAACGTGACATGGTGTCTGCTAGCGATGGAGATAATTTTTCATTCAAAAAGTCAAATGGCGCTCCTTCCCTTCCGAGCCTTACCATGTGCCCAAACAGTAATTTACCCCCACATGTGAGGTATAGGTGTACTCAGGAGAAATTGTCCAACAAATTTTAGGATCCATTTTATCCTGTTGCCCATGTGAAAATGAAAAAATTGAGGCTAAAATAATTTTTTTGTGAAAAAAAAGTACTGTTTCATTTTTACGGATCAATTTGTAAAGCACCTGGGGGTTTAAAGTGCTCACTATGCTTCTAGATAAGTTCCTTGGGGGGTCTAGTTTCCAAAATGGGGTCACTTGTGGGGGAGCTCCAATGTTTAGGCACACGGGGGCTCTCCAAACGCGACATGGTGTCCGCTAAAGATTGGAGCCAATTTTTCATTGAAAAAGTCAAATGGCGCTCCTTCCCTTCCGAGCCCTGCCGTGCGCCCAAACAGTAGTTTACCCCCACATATGAGGAATCAGCGTACTCAGGACAAATTGGACAACAACGTTCGTGGTCCAGTTTCTCCTTTTACCCTTGGGAAAATAAAAAAAATTTCGTTAAAAATCATTTTTGTGACTAAAAAGTTAAATGTTCATTTTTTCCTTCCATGTTGCTTCTGCTGCTGTGAAACACCCGAAGGGTTAATAAACTTCTTGAATGTGGTTTTGAGCACCTTGAGGGGTGCAGTTTTTAGAATGGTGTCATTTTTGGGTATTTTCAGCCATATAGAACCCTCAAACTGACTTCAAATGTGAGGTGGTCCCTAAAAAAAATGGTTTTGTAAATTTTGTTGTACAAATGAGAAATCACTGGTCAAATTTTAACCCTTATAACTTCCTAGCAAAAAAAATAATTGTTTCCAAAATTGAGCTGATGTAAAGTAGACATGTGGGAAATGTTATTTATTAACTATTTTGTGTCACATAACTCTCTGGTTTAACAGAATAAAAATAAAAAATGTGAAAATTGCAAAATTTTCAAAATTTTTGCCAAATTTCCGTTTTTTTCACAAATAAACTCAGAAATTATCGACCTAAATTTACCACTAACATGAAGCCCAATATGTCACGAAAAAACAATCTCAGAATCGCTAGGATCCGTTGAAGCGTTCCTGAGTTATTACCTCATAAAGGGACACTGGTCAGAATTGCAAAAAACGGCAAGGTCATTAAGGCCAAAATAGGCTGGGTCATGAAGGGGTTAACTATTATTCTTCTTCATATTCAACTTCTTCATCATATTCTTATTTGTGACAGGCATTCCCGTAGTTGTTATCTATAAAAGTTTGAAGATTACACCTTCCGTTCTGCCTGTCACAAAAGAGTTACATTTGTCCACGTTCAGTTTGGCCTGCAGCATCAGGCTTTATCCAGGGGCACCACGAGGAGGAACGGACTCACCCCCATACACTGCTTAGTCTTCTTCTGCTTATAATTTAGATAATATCTTTTGCTCTGATATTTAGTGTTATGCTTAATGTTCTTCTGCTCTTTGTTCTGCAGCCTCTTGTTCTTCTGCTTCTCGGTCTCCCATGTCGTCGTCGTCTCCAGGGTTGTCGTCTCCAGGGTCATCGTCTCCGGGGTCGTCGTCATTGGGGTGGTCTTCAGGGTCATCGTCTCCAGGGTCGTCGTCATCTCAGCAGTTGTCGTCTCTGGTGTCGTCGTCATCTTAGGGGTGGTCTTCCGGGTCGTCGTCTTTAGGGTCTTGAACTTGGAAATGTAGCAGAAGGTACAATAAGGCTGAGAAAATGCCAAGAAACAGCTGATGGAACTGGAACTCGGATGGCTACCCGAAGGTCCAAGAGCCAATGGAACTACCGAGGACCAGCTGACGTTACTGGAACCCGGTTACTAAGCAGGAGGTACCCGTGCCTGAAAGCACTACCAAGGACCACCTGACGTTGGTGGAACTCGGATACCCAGAGGGAGGCACCTAAGCGAAAGGCTCTGCCCGGAACCAGCTGACGGTACTGGAACCAGGATGGGGAGCAGAAGGTACAAGAGCAAAAGACACTGCCGAGAACCAGCTGACGGTACTGGAACCCGGATGGGTAGCCGAAGGTCCAAGAGCCAATGGCACTACCGAGGACCAGCTGACGTTACTGGAACCCGGTTACTAAGCAGGAGGTACCCGTGCCTGAAAGCACTACCAAGGACCACCTGACGTTGGTGGAACTCGGATACCCAGAAGGAGGCACCTAAGCCAAAGGCTCTGCCCGGAACCAGCTGACGGTGCTGGAACCAGGATGGGGACTTATTCAAGCTTGTCTTCCTAGAGCCCCAACTAGCGGTGTTGGAGCAAAGGGTCAGCAGGGGGAGCAGAGTGTAGGCCGAAGCCTGCACTGGAGGCATTTGTAGGTCTGTTGTGTCTGCGTGGCGTTTGCAGGACACGATGCCGGCTACACAGCAGGGGAACAGCTGGCGGTGCTGAACCCCACTGACACATTGGCGAGGTGTTTGGCTCTGTGCAGCTAGCAGTACCGGGCACCAACTGGCGGTGTTAGAGCCCAGGCTCTGCAGGGGGAGCAGAGTGTAGGCCGAAGCCTAATTGAACCAATTTTAAAGGTAACCTTTAACCCCCCCACAGGTGTTACAAACTAGAAGAGCCACGCCTTATGCAGCAGTAGTGCTGCACAAGTCAAAGGTTGCTCTTTTAATTTTGTTCCTTGCACAAGCTGAATGAAACACGTACAACATTTTGGCCCTTATACAGTCAATCTGTCTTGGAGGCGGGAGTTCCCTTCGTAACGAGACGCAGCACAGCTGGCAAAAATACCACCTTGGTGCTTGGCGCGGCCTCCTGAGCATCGCATTTTGCTGTACAGGAGTCTGCGTTGTTGCGTTATCCCTTGGCCATGCGCTGCCCGTCTTCTGACATCATTTCATGTTGGCTGGTGCGGTTCGCGATGCCCATGAATCCCAGCCCCGCAGTGTCTTTACAGTGTTTCACACTGCGGGGCTGGGATTCATGGCCTGGCGCAGTACATATGTTCGCCTCTCGCTCGGGTCCTTACACCTGCTACAGACTGTGCGGCGTCAGCTGATCCCTTATCGCATGCCACGGCCATGAAGCCACACAGTCTGAAGAAGGCGGAAGGAGCTGAGTGACAGCCTGGCGAAGATATGCACTGCTCATGCCCGTCAATCACACCCTCGCAGTCAAAATAAATAAGACACCGAGGGGCGTTGTGTCGGGCAGGGCGGCCGCAGAGGCGCAGCCAGCCAAACAATGATGTCAGAAGAAGGGCTGTGCTACCAAGGGGGTCGTTGCGTGTCATTACAAAGGAAAGTCACACCTCAGGGACGTTTTAATGGTCTCAGGGGACACATTGTAGACGTGTTCCGTTCCACGTGTGCAAGGAGAATAAGTTTATGAGCCACCTTGCACACATGCAGCATTACTGCTGTACAAGGTGGCTGTAAAACACACAAACACCTGGGGGAGGGGGGACAGGTTCCCTTCAATTTCAGTTCTTGTGTCTGCTTGGCTTTTGCAGGACACGTTGCCGGCTACACAGCAGGGGAACAGCTGGCGGTGCTGAACCCCACTGACACATTGGCGGGTGTTTTGCTCTGTGCAGCTAGCAGTACCGGGCACCAACTGGCGGTGTTAGAGCCCAGGGTCAGCAGGAGGAGAGGGAGCAGAGTGTAGGCCGAAGCCTGCACTGGCGGCAGCTCTGTGTCTGCGTGGCTGTTGCAGGACACGATGCCGGCTACACAGCAGGGGAACAGCTGGCGGTGCTGAACCCCACTGACACATTGGCGAGGTGTTTGGCTCTGTGCAGCTAGCAGTACCGGGCACCAACTGGCGGTGTTAGAGCCCAGGCTCTGCAGGGGGAGCAGAGTGTAGGCCAAAGCCTAAATGAACCGATTTTAAAGGTAACCTTTAACCCCCCCTCAGGTGTTACACACTAGAAGAGCCACGCCTTATGCAGCAGTAGTGCTGCAGAAGTGAAACGTTGCTCTTTTAATTTTGTTCCTTGCACAAGCTGAATGAAACACGTACAACATTTTGGCCCTTATACAGTCAATCTGTCTTGGAGGCGGGAGTTCCCTTCTGTCACGATATGGTATGAAATATCATATAAGTTTAGTTCTGTTGCTAGCAAGCTGTGGGTTAAAAACCCCCCTTCCCTTTCACTCAGCGAAGAGCTGCCTTGCCAATGTATGTGAGAGGGGAGTTTTATTGAAGAAAGGCATTTACGACCGGCATTTCCTGCCGCGTAAGCTCTTCTCCAGCTTTAACTGTTAGAGAAGATTCTAGAATCATGAAAGTCCTTTGTTCTGTATTTGTAAGATATTAGGCAAACGATTTAAAATACGAACACAAAAATATATCGTCATAATCACACTCGGAGGATCTACCCATCCCTCGAAACACAGGTTTCTAGCTCCATCTGGTACAGAGGTAGGGATTTCTCTGTCAGTGTGCGTGACAGGTGGGACATGTTTGGTCTCACTGGAATGCCGGCGATGATACGAGATGAATGAGGGGTATGGTGCGATTATGATAGGTTCAGCAGCGGAATTACAAGTCTTAGAAAGATTTAGCTTATACTTAGTCAGAATGTAGAGAGAGGAGGGTCTGGGATAGCCAGCCTTTTTGGTGATGTCACCAACCTAAGCTATAACTGTTTTGGCCGGACTCCAGCACTGAGTCTGTTGCTGGAAGAACATTTGGGTCTGACCTGAAGAGCTGTACCTCATGCATTGGGATTTTTGGGAGCCCCTCCCCCTAGCATGGTGTTTGCCTGAACTGATATGAACTAAGAACATGTGAGTTATCTTTTCTTCCTTTAATCCTTTTATTTTCATAATTACCTTGTACATATTTGCAATTGTCTCATTTGTAACATCTTTGTAAAATATTTTGATAAACACTGCATAAACTTTATGGGTATATTATTTCATGCCAGTTATTTCTCCATGCTCTAAAAACGTACCCTGTCTTCTGAAGGGAATTACGCTACTGTTTTGGGGTTAGCTCCAGACCCGTTCAATTGGAGCTGGTGGCAGCGACCGTGTGCAGGCTTTTGGGGGTCACTGTAGCGACTGCGGCTTGATAATTATAGTGCTTTGGAACAAAGCACTATACTGTTATTCCACCGTGGTAAACTTCTTCTTATTCTTATTATTCAGTCCGCACGTAATGCGGCCCGAACCGCTAAACTCACAGACTCCAGTGAGGTGTCATTTCGAAGCCAGCGTTCCTGAGAGGTGTGCTAAGTATTTTTCGTGTCGATCGGATTTGTAGTTTTTGCGCAATTTGTGTTTGAAAAAAGTCTTTCAATGCGTTTCAATGGAGAAATTTTCCTATACGTTTATAATGGGCTGGTTTCTGAGGCAATTTCTAAAAATAACTGCCACCTGGCTGATTAGCTCATTGATATGCGCAGTCAGACACAGTTACTATGCCAACTCCTATGAAATCTACATCAGCTCACCAGGTCACAAGTTTTGTCAGATAATATCAGCTCTTAAAGTGACAGTACAGCACAATTCCAAACCACTATCCGTAGTCTTATGATTATTAGACTGTGGCCCGATTCTAACTCATCGGGTATTCTAGAATATGCATGTCCACGTAGTATATTGCACAGCCACGCAGTATACAGTGCAGAGCCGTGCAGTACACAGCGCAGAGCCGCGCAGTACACAGCGCAGAGCCGCGCAGTACACAGCGCAGAGCCGCGCAGTATAAAGCGCAGAGCCGCGCAGTACACAGCGCAGAGCCGCGCAGTACACAGCGCAGAGCCGTGCAGTACACAGCGCAGAGCCGCGCAGTATAAAGCGCAGAGCCGCGCAGTACACAGCGCAGAGCCGCGCAGTACACAGCGCAGAGCCGTGCAGTACACAGCGCAGAGCCGCGCAGTATAAAGCGCAGAGCCGTGCAGTACACAGCGCAGAGCCGCGCAGTACACAGCGCAGAGCCGCGCAGTACACAGCGCAGAGCCGCGCAGTATAAAGCGCAGAGCCGCGCAGTACACAGCGCAGAGCCGCGCAGTACACAGCGCAGAGCCGTGCAGTACACAGCGCAGAGCCGCGCAGTTTAAAGCGCAGAGCCGTGCAGTACACAGCGCAGAGCCGCGCAGTACACAGCGCAGAGCCGTGCAGTACACAGCGCAGAGCCGCGCAGTATAAAGCGCAGAGCCGTGCAGTACACAGCGCAGAGCCGCGCAGTACACAGCGCAGAGCCGCGCAGTATAAAGCGCAGAGCCGCGCAGTATAAAGCGCAGAGCCGCGCAGTACACAGCGCATAGCCGCGCAGTACACAGCGCAGAGCCGTGCAGTACACAGCGCAGAGCCGCGCAGTATAAAGCGCAGAGCCGTGCAGTACACAGCGCAGAGCCGCGCAGTACACAGCGCAGAGCCGTGCAGTACACAGCGCAGAGCCGCGCAGTATAAAGCGCAGAGCCGTGCAGTACACAGCGCAGAGCCGTGCAGTACACAGCGCAGAGCCGCGCAGTACACAGCGCAGAGCCATGCAGTACACAGCGCAAAGCCGCGCAGTATAAAGCGCAGAGCCGCGCAGTATAAAGCGGAGAGCCGCGCAGTACACAGCGCAGAGCCGAGCAGTACACAGCGCAGAGCCGCGCAGTAGACAGCGCAGAGCCGTGCAGTACAGAGCGCAGAGCCGCACAGTATAAAGCGCAGAGCCGCGCAGTATACCGCGCAGAGCCGTGCAGTACACAGCGCAGAGCCGCGCAGTACACAGCGCAGAGCCGCGCAGTACACAGCGCAGAGCCGCGCAGTACACAGCGCAGAGCCGCGCAGTACACAGCGCAGAGCCGAGCAGTACACAGCGCAGAGCCGCGCAGTACACAGCGCAGAGCCGCGCAGTACACAGAGCAGAGCCGCGCAGTATACAGCGCAGAGCTGCACAGTACACAGCGCAGAGCCGCGCAGTACAGAGCGCAGAGCCGCACAGTATAAAGCGCAGAGCCACGCAGTACACAGCGCAGAGCCGCGCAGTACACAGCGCAGAGCCGCGCAGTACACAGTGCAGAGCCGCACAGTACACAGCACAGAGCCGCGCAGTACACAGCGCAGAGCCACCCAGTATACAGCGCAGAGCCGCGCAGTACGCAGCGTAGAGCCACGCAGTATGCAGCGCAGAGCCGCGCAGTATACAGCGCTGAGCCGCGTAGTATACAGCGCAGAGCCCCGCAGTATACAGTGCAGAGCCCCGCAGTATACAGCGCAGACACGCGCAGTACACAGCACGGACACGCGCAGTACACCGCGCAGAGCCGCGCAGTACACAGCGCAGAGCCGCGTAGTATACAGCGAAGAGCCACGCAGTATATAGCGCAGAGCCGCGCAGTACAAAGCGCAGAGCTGCGCAGAGCTGCGCAGTATACAGCGCAGAGCCGCGCAGTATACAGCGCAGAACGCGCAGTACACAGTGCAGAGCCGCGCAGTACACAGCGCAGAGCCGTGCAGTACACAGCGCAGAGCCGCGCAGTACACAGCGCAGAGCCGCGTAGTATACAGCGCAGAGCCGCGTAGTATACAGCGCAGAGCCACGCAGTATACAGCACAGAGCCACGCAGTATACAGCGCAGAGCCACGTAGTTATACTGCCCAGTCACGTAGTATATTGTCCAGTCACATAGTATACTGCATATCCCTGTTAAAAAAAAAAAGAATTAAAATAAAAAAGTTACATACTCACCTCCTGGAGCGGCCGGTATCTGATGGTTGTTGCACCTCCTAGAGCGGCCGGTACACGATGCTTGTTGCACCTGGAGTGGCCGGTACCCGATGCTTGTTGCGCGCTCCGGTCCCAAGAGTGCATTGCGGTCTCACGAGATGATGACGTAGCGGTGTTGTGAGACAGAAAGACGGAAGTGCCCTTAGATAATTAGATAGTAGATTACCCCGCTCACCAATTCGGAACCCGAGAGGCCCGGCCCACCAAATCGGACCCCGAGGGGCCCGGCCCACCAAATCGGACCCAGAGTGACCCCGCCCCCTAAATCAGACCCAGAGTGACCCCGCCCACCAAATCGGACCCAGAGTGGCTCCGCCCACCAAATCGGACCCAGAGTGACCCCTTCCACCAAATCAGACTCAGAGTGACCCCTTCCACCAAATCGGACCCAGAGTGACCCCTTCCACCAAATCGGGCCCAGAGTGACCCCGCCCACCAAATCGGACCCAGAGTGACCCCACCCACCAAATCGGACCCTGAGGTGCCCAGCCCACCAAATCAGACCCTGAGGTGCCCAGCCCACCAAATCGGACCGAGTGACCCCACCCACCAAATTGGTCCCTAAGGTGCCCCGCCCACCAAATCGGACCCAGAGTGGCTCCGCCCACCGAATCGGACCCAGAGTGGCCGCGCCCACAGAATCGGACCAAAAGTGACCCCGCCCACCGAATCGGACCTAGATTTACCCCGCCCACAAAATCAGACCCAGATTGACCCAACCCACCAAATCGGACCGCCTGAGGGGCACCCAAGTGTGAAAGTCTTGCAGGGGCAGCCCGGGCACCATTCCAAAGCACTATCTGTAGTTCCTTCAGGAAATACCCATCTAGTTATCGTTCCTGCCTGAGTGGGAGTAGTTATCGCGTCGCTGCAGTGCACCCAATAGCCAGTACATAGCAGGCAGCGTTTCTGGCGACTAATCACCCTAGGTGCAGTACCTAATCTGACCTGACAGAAAGGGTGGGCGCCAGAGAGCTGCAAGGTTTAAGTGGAACTGTAAGCGGGATACACAAATCCCTGCAGTTCATGGTATATTGAAGAGCAGTGGGATACCTAAAATAAGCCCCTGCTGTAAACTAAGAGGTCAATAGCCTCGGGTGTGTGTTTTCATCACATTGTGGCAGTGGAGGGATAACTAGGATAACCCCCCTGCACATGTGAGAGCCGTCTGTTGGTCTAAAGTCACCCCAATCCGTGACATATTGTGGGCAGCGGCTAAGGGATCTTGACAATTGGTGACAGTCACGGTGTGAATCGTGACATATTGGTGGCAAGGCGGTGGGATATTAGAGCATTAGTGATTTGGTTTGAGCAATCATTCCTCTCACTAAAAACTTGCAGAAAGTTTTTGCGAGAACTCTGCGCAAATAAGTTTGGAGAACGAACTCAGTGTTTATTAGTTGTGAGACAATTGTGTACTGGTAATTATCCCCTCCCTTTCTCTTCGTTTTTCTATTCTATCTTTTATTTGGCAACCATGGCTGCGAAAGGAGAAGCCTGGTACGCCCAGCAGAAGAAAGACACTCTTGCTGGGATATGCATGTACCATGGCCTGAACCCCCAGAACAAGACCAAGACTCAAATGGTCACTGAACTGGTGCAGTGGGAAGCCGCTGTAGACCACTCACAGAGCCCAGAAGCCGCAGATGCCAGCACCAGCGAGCATGGTGCTGCAGCAGAGGTCCAACCACCGAATACAGGCCCTACTGGCAACCAGGGAGGCGCAGACCTCCTCTTGCAGCTGGCTCTGCAACAATGCTCCGCAGATGACCTAGAGAGACGCCTGCAGCTGATCCAGCAATACCAGGAGCGAGCCGAGCGAGAGGCCCAGCGAGAGGCAGAGAGAGCCGAGCGAGAGGCCCAAGCGGAGAGGGATTACCAGCTGCAGATGGCCCAACTACAAGTGCAGGGGTCGTCCCAGTCCAGTCGTGAGCCCAGCAGCGCTCAGATACCGAAGCCCCGGCCCGACCACTTTCCTGTTATGGAAAAGGATGGAGACTTGGACACTTTTCTGCGGGCCTTTGAGAAAGCCTGCAGGCAGTACCAGCTGCCTACACAAGAATGGGCACGATACCTGACACCAGGGCTGAGAGGAAAAGCTCTGGAGGCATTTGCTGCACTCCCTCAAGAACAAGATGGTGACTATGAGGCTATCAAGCAGGCCCTCATAGCCAAGTACCAACTTACACCCGAGGTGTACCGTAAAAAGTTTCGGACCCTCCAACGTGGCCCACACGACAGTTACAGTGATGTGGTGCATGGATTGGGGACCCACTTTGACCAGTGGACCCAAGGACTGTCAGTGACCACCTTTGCACAGCTGCGAGACCTGATGATCAAAGACCAGTTCTTCCATCTTTGCCCAACTGAGGTGCGACAGTTCGTGATGGACAGAGAACCCAAAGACGTGACAAAAGCAGCGCAGATTGCCGATGCCTATGAGGCCAACCGTAGATCGGAAGTGCGGAAGCCAGTCACCTCCAGCTGGAGAGGGGGTAAGCCTGCAACCAACGCCAGTACCCCTGCCAGCCAACACACCAGAGGTCCTGTCCCCGTGGCCAACAGCACCAGACCTGCCACCGAACTTCGCCAGTGTTACCACTGCAGGCAGACTGGTCACATCAGTCCCCGATGTCCAGCCAAGCAGAAGAACCCCTCATCCCAGGCCCCAGGGCTGAATGCAGCAGTTCTTTTGGTGGGTGGTGTGGCTGGGAGGGGGTGTGATAACGTACAGCATGTCATTGTAGGAGGTCGTGTTGCTACAGGCCTCAAGGACACCGGGCTGAACGAACCCTCATCCGACCCGAACTGGCGGCCCCTGAAGAAATCATTCCGGGGATAACCCTAACTGTCACTGGGATTGGGGGCATCAGCTGTCCCTTACCGATGGCCCGGGTTTTTATTGATTGGGGTGCCGGGAGCGGGGTGAAGGAAGTGGGGCTGTCTGATAATTTGCCCACTGATGTTTTGTTGGGGACTGATTTGGGGAGGTTGTTTGCATACTACGTCCCTGACACCCCTCCCCAATCTACTAATGAGGGTAAAGTTAACCCTGATGATGATGAGGATGGGAAATCGCATGTGTTACCTGACCATGCTTTATCTTGTAATGTTGCATCTGATAACCATTTTTTCCCTAGGATTGATGGGGGAAATGTTGTACCTGTGCCAACTGTATCTGATAATGATGTTTCTGTGAAAGTTGATGTGTCCATAGGTACAGGAGTGCTCAGCCCAGTCGCTCTGCGGAGTGAGACGGCTGAGGAACCCCTAGCAGGGGCAAGTGTCGGTGCTACAAGAAATGGGGAGATACATGGGAACCGTGAGGAAGGTGATGCCATGCAATTGACCAGTGCCACCGAGGAAGGTAACTGGCCCATAAGTAGCAATGCTCCTGAGGTAATGGGGGTGGATGGGGAGGTAGAGCCCATAGCAGCGTCGGCTGTTGGGTCTGTAGAAATCCCCGGGGAGACAGCCTACGTAGCTGCTGTCACCCGCAGTCAGAGTGCCCGGAACGCAGATACCTGTCTGCCTTCCGGACCCTCCTCAGTCATCAGTATGACTGAACCAGAGGTGGACCCAGAGCAGGTCCCAGAGGGCTCCCGTGGGGAAGGGACCCTGACATCGCTTCTGGCTTCCCCTAGCCAGGAGTTTCAGGCCGCTCTGCACACAGATGCGAGCCTAGGGAGTTTGAGACAACTCGCCGGGACGTCATTCTCCGAGACTGATAAGGAGAAGGTGTTCTGGGAAGGAGGAAGGTTGTACCGGGAGACAGTACCCGGAGAATCACAAAAGGAGTGGTTGAGGGAAAGACAGCTGGTCGTCCCACAGCAATTCCGGGGTGAGTTGTTGCGGATTGCCCATGAGATCCCGCTAGCTGGACACTTGGGGATCAGCAAAACTAAGGCCCGGCTGTCTCAACACTTCTATTGGCCTAAGATGGGGACAGATGTGTCAAACTACTGCCGCTCCTGTGTCACCTGTCAAAGAGTGGGGAAGGCGGGGCCTGCTCTTAAGGCTCCCCTGATCCCTTTGCCAGTGATAGAGGAGCCTTTCCAGAGGATTGCGGTGGACATTGTGGGCCCGCTGGCCGTCCCCAGCAGCTCTGGAAAGCAATATATTCTTACTGTGGTAGACTACGCTACCCGGTACCCAGAGGCAGTAGCTCTGTCGTCAACTAGGGCAGATAAGGTGGCGGATGCCCTGTTGGCCATCTTTTCACGGGTAAGATTTCCCAGGGAAATGCTTACTGATCGAGGGACCCAATTTATGTCTCACCTAATGGAGGCTCTCTGTAAGAAAATGCAGGTGAAGCACCTGGTATCGAGTGCGTATCACCCACAGACCAATGGCTTGTGTGAACGCTTCAATGGTACCCTCAAACAGATGCTACGCATGCTGGTTGAGACACAAGGGCACGACTGGGAGCGGTACCTCCCACACCTGCTATTCGCTTACCGAGAGGTTCCGCAGGCCTCGACGGGGTGCTCCCCCTTCGAGCTCCTGTACGACAGGCGAGTCCGGGGACCCCTTGGGTTGGTAAGAGAATCCTGGGAAGAGGAGCCGAACCCTTCTGAAGTGTCCATAGTGGAGTATGTCATGCACTTCCATGACAAGATGCAGACCTTGACGCAGTTGGTGCATGACAACATGACGCAGGCTCAGGCTGATCAGAAGCACTGGTACGACCAGAACGCCCGGGAGCGGACCTACCACGTGGGTCAAAAGGTGTGGGTGCTGGTTCCTGTACCAACGGATAAGCTTCAGGCAGCCTGGGAGGGCCCGTACGTCGTCCACCAACAGCTCAACCCGGTCACCTATGTGGTCACGCTTGACCACACTCGGGGTAGGCGAAAGGCCTTTCACGTCAACATGATGAAGGCTCATCACGAACGTGAACCTTTTGTCCTACCGGTCTGCAGCGCACCCGAAGAAGGGGAGGAAGACACCCTCCTGGACATGCTGGCCCAAGCCAAGGCCCGTGGGTCCATTGAGGATGTGGAGGTAAGCGCCTCGCTAGATGAACCACAGCGGTTGCAGTTGCAAACCACACTGGAACCCTTCCGGGTCGTGTTCTCCAACCGGCCTGGAAGGACTGAGTTAGCCGTCCACGAGGTGGACACCGGGAACCACGCCCCACTACGGCGAACACCCTATCGAATCTCTGACCAGGTGCAGCAGATTATGCGCCAGGAGATCGATGAGATGTTACAGCTGGGGGTGATTCGACGGTCAAAGAGCGCGTGGGCCTCACCGGTAGTTCTCGTGCCAAAGAAGGACCGGACCACCCGGTTCTGCGTGGACTACAGGGGGCTCAACGCCATTACAGCCTCTGACGCGCACCCAATGCCGCGCATCGAGGAGCTGCTTGAGAAGTTAGCTGGCGCAAAATACCTGACAATAATGGATCTGAGTCGAGGATACTGGCAGATTCCCCTGAGCCCCGAGGCGCAGGAGAAGTCCACCTTTATCACACCCTTTGGACTGTACGAGTCCACGGTCATGCCCTTCGGCATGAAGAATGCCCCTGCCACTTTCCAGCGGATGGTCAATCTCCTGCTTCAGTGACTGGAGAAGTACGCTGTGGCGTACTTAGATGACATTGCCATATTCAGTCCCTCCTGGGATGAACACCTGCAGCATCTCGAGGAGGTGCTCGGGCGAATTCACCGAGCAGGACTGACTATCAAGCCGGGAAAGTGCCAGATGGGCATGAGGAAGGTCCACTACCTGGGGCACCGGGTAGGTGGAAACACCCTAAAGCCAGAGCCTGACAAAGTGGGCGTGATCGTGAACTGGCCCACTCCCAGGAACAAGAAACAGGTGATGTCCTTCCTGGGCACTGCAGGGTACTATAGGCGCTTCGTGCAGCACTATAGTAGCCTGGCAAAACCTTTGACGGACCTCACCAGGAAGAAGCTACCCCACATCGTCAACTGGACAGATGGCTGTGAGGGGGCCTTCCAGGCGTTGAAAACAGCACTGTGCAACGCCCCGGTGTTGAAAGCAGTCGACAGCAGTCGACCGTTCTTGGTACAGACCGACGCCAGCGAGTTTGGCCTTGGTGCTGTGCTCAGCCAGGTTGACTCGGAGGACCAAGAGCACCCCGTGTTGTACCTGAGCCGGAAACTTTTGCCGAGGGAAGTGGCCTACTCCACCATCGAGAAGGAGTGCCTGGCCATAGTCTGGGCCCTGCAGCGCTTGCAGCCCTACTTGTACGGTCGCACCTTCACAGTGGTGACCGACCACAACCCTCTGCGCTGGCTAAGCACCATGTGTGGAACCAACGGCAGGTTGCTACGCTGGAGCCTTGCCCTTCAGCAATTTGACTTCACCATTGAACACAAAGCGGGCAGGGAGCATGGGAATGCAGATGGACTGTCCCGCCAGGGTGAACCCACGGAGGTGCGCATGGAGGCATACCGAGAGGTTCGGCCGCCGTAGCGCACGCTAAAAGGGGGAGGTGTCACGATATGGTATGAAATATCATATAAGTTTAGTTCTGTTGCTAGCAAGCTGTGGGTTAAAAACCCCCCTTCCCTTTCACTCAGCCAAGAGCTGCCTTGCCAATGTATGTGAGAGGGGAGTTTTATTGAAGAAAGGCATTTACGACCGGCATTTCCTGCCGCGTAAGCTCTTGTCCAGCTTTAACTGTTAGAGAAGATTCTAGAATCATGAAAGTCCTTTGTTCTGTTTTTGTAAGATATTAGGCAAACGATTTAAAATACGAACACAAAAATATATCGTCATAATCACCCTCGGAGGATCTACCCATCCCTCGAAACACAGGTTTCTAGCTCCATCTGGTACAGAGGTAGGGATTTCTCTGTCAGTGTGCGTGACAGGTGGGACATGTTTGGTCTCACTGGAATGCCGGCGATGATACGAGATGAATGAGGGGTATGGTGCGATTATGATAGGTTCAGCAGCGGAATTACAAGTCTTAGAAAGATTTAGCTTATACTTAGTCAGAATGTAGAGAGAGGAGGGTCTGGGATAGCCAGCCTTTTTGGTGATGTCACCGACCTAAGCTATAACTGTTTTGGCCGGACTCCAGCACTGAGTCTGTTGCTGGAAGAACATTTGGGTCTGACCTGAAGAGCTGTACCTCATGCAACGTTTTATTGATGACATTGTTTTTATCTGGTCCGGTGGACCGCACACCCTTAATAGTTTTTTAAGTAATTTAAATAAAAATGAGTTCTTTTTAAAGTTCACTTCAAACATTAGCACCAATGTCATCAACTTTTTAGATTTGCAAATTTTTATTGATAATGGCGCCATCCAGACTCGCACGTTTTTTAAACCAACAGATACAAACAGTTTTATTCCTTTAGACAGCTGCCATCTCCCGATTTGGTTGCTCAACATTCCTAAAAGCCAGTTTATGCGAATTTATCGTAACTGTTCAAGAACTGAAGACTTCCACACTGAAGCCGAGATCATGACCAAAAAATTTTTACAAAAAGGATATAAACAAGACTTATTGGGGATGTCCAAAAACAGTGTTCTTGCAAAACCACGTCTGGATCTGATCAATTTCACGGGAAAACAGAAGGTAAAAAACGAGTCCATCCCTATAATCACTCAGTATAACACCAACTCTTACTTATTACGGAAAATAGTAAATAGACACTGGCACCTTCTAAAAGACGACAAGATTATTGGTGACAAAATATCTGACGGTCCCAGGTTTATATATAAGAAAGCTGCTAACCTGGGAAATATGGTTGCTCCAACTATTCAGAATAAACCCCCTTTTGTTCATAATCCCTCTTTTTTTCACAGCTCACTAAAAGGTTTCTTTCCGTGCCGTAAGTGTAGCATATGTAAACAAATTACGACTCATAAAACTGATGGTATAAGTAAAGGGGACTTTAAACATAAGATAAACGACTTCATTACATGCTCCACAACAGGAGTAATTTATGTTATTAAATGTCCATGCCACAAAATGTATGTGGGGCGTACAAAAAGGCCCCTAAAAGTTAGGATTAATAAGCATATACGGAACATTAAGAATAAATTTATTGGTCACCCATTGTCCAAGCATTTTATTGAAATACATGGAGGAATGGTCCATGCAATGGAGGTGTTTGGTATTGAAAAAGTACACCGACAATGGAGAGGGGGTAACTTTATAAAATCCATGTCTAGGATTGAAAGTAAATGGATTTTTCTATTGGATACACTGACCCCTAGAGGACTTAATTGTGGAGTCGAGCTGTTTGGTTTTTATTAGCTAACGAGATCGCGGAGGCTATAAAAGGAACTTCAACCTGGGCAAGGACCAGCCCTGAGGAAGAAAACAGTTGTTTTCGAAACGCGTTGGTTTGTTTTGGTCCTTACCGCGATCCGTACCCAATCCAGCGGTCACGTGGGGCGGTCACCTGGTTCACACGTCACGCAGGTCCTGTATGCGCCGCTCACACCGGTCACACGCTGTAGCGTCGCCGACCATAGACGGTGCACATCCGCCCCTGCTGGACTTCTATACTCGGAGTTGCTGTTACCGGCCGGAACAGCCCTCCGGGATCAATACCCTCTGAAGACTTCTTACCGCATCATCGTGCCCTCTTAGAAAATCGACAGAGGCAACAGATCAGCTGTTTTTACTCCTAAAGGTATTATTTATGACTTATTTTTAGTTCAATGAATGCGCTACCAATGTTAAAAGCAGTACTTCCTTGTTAAAAGCAGCACTCTTTTGTTAAAAGCAGCACTTCCTTATAGACTTTTGTACCGACTGAATTAAATATGGACCCTGTGTCCTGAGGATTATTCCACACTGGAATACACACTGTGTGAGGCTATCACACCTATCTATCTCTAGTGCTCTTGGGCATTTTTTGGGTTTACCAGCGCGAATTTTATCTATTTTATTTATTCTTTTACAATCTTGTGGGGATTGTTTAAATTCTGCAGCAGGTAATTACACCCGTCACCTCCAGCGCCGCTTTCATTCTTTATATAGATATTTTCATAATTACCTTGTACATATTTGCAATTGTCTCATTTGTAACATCTTTGTAAACTATTTTGATAAACACTGCATAAACTTTATGGGTATATTATTTCATGCCAGTTATTTCTCCATGCTCTAAAAACGTACCCTGTCTTCTGAAGGGAATTACGCTACTGTTTTGGGGTTAGCTCCAGACCCGTTCAATTGGAGCTGGTGGCAGCGACCGTGTGCAGGCTTTTGGGGGTCACTGTAGCGACTGCGGCTTGATAATTATCGTTCCTGCCTGAGTGGGAGTAGTTATCGCGTCGCTGAAGTGCACCCAATAGCCAGTACATAGCAGGCAGCGTTTCTGGCGACTAATCACCCTAGGTGCAGTACCTAATCTGACCTGACAGAAAGGGTGGGCGCCAGAGAGCTGCAAGGTTTAAGTGGAACTGTAAGCGGGATACACAAATCCCTGCAGTTCATGGTATATTGAAGAGCAGTGGGATAACTAAAATAAGCCCCTGCTGTAAACTAAGAGGTCAATAGCCTCGGGTGTGTGTTTTCATCACATTGTGGCAGTGGAGGGATAACTAGGATAACCCCCCTGCACATGTGAGAGCCGTCTGTTGGTCTAAAGTCACCCCAATCCGTGACATATTGTGGGCAGCGGCTAAGGGATCTTGACAATTGGTGACAGTCACGGTGTGAATCGTGACACCTTCGTAATGAGACGCAGCACAGCTGGCAAAAATACCACCTTGGTGCTTGGCGCGGCCTCCTGAGCATCGCATTTTGCTGTACAGGAGTCTGCGTTGTTGCGTTATCCCTTGGCCATGCGCTGCCCGTCTTCTGACATCATTTCATGTCGGCCGGTGCGGTTCGTGATGCCCATGAATCCCAGCCCCGCAGTGTCTTTACAGTGTTTCACACTGCGGTGCTGGGATTCATGGCCTTGCGCAGTACATATGTTCGCCTCTCGCTCGGGTCCTTACACCTGCTTCAGACTGTGCGGCGCCAGCTGATCCCTTATGGCATGCCACGGCCATGAGGCCGCACAGTGTGAAGAAGGCGGAAGGAGATAAGTGCCAGGCGAAGATAGGCACTGCTCATGCCCATCAATCACACCCTCGCAGTCTAAAGAAATTAGGCTACGTTCACATTTGCGGTCAGCGCCGCAGCGTCGGGCGCCGCAGCGGCGCCGCATGCGTCATGCGCCCCTATATTTAACATGGGGGCGCATGGACATGCGTTGTGCTGCGTTCAGCGCCGCATGGCCGCAAGCGTTGGACGCAAGAAACGCATCAAGTTGCATTTTTTTTGCGTCCAACTTGCGGCCAAAAACGACGCATGCGGCGCAAAACGCAGCGTTTTAGCGTGCGTTTTGCCGCGGTTTTGTTTGCGTTGTGCGCTGCGGCGCCGACGCTGCGGCGCACAACGCAAATGTGAACGTAGCCTTGGACACCGAGGGGCGTTGTGTCGGGCAGGGCTGCCGCAGAGGCGCAGCCAGCCAAACAATGATGTGAGAAGACGGGCAGCGCTACCAACGGTGTTGTGAAATTGGATTTTGGGCTCCCCCGGTGGCCACTGGTGGAATTGAACTGGTGTGCATCATCCTCTCTGTTCACCTGTTTCCATCAGGATGTGGGAGTCGCTATTTAGCCTTGCTCCTCTGTCACTTCCATGCCGGTCAACATTGTAATCAGAAGCCTTTCTGTGCATGTTCCTGCTGCTAGACAACTCCCAGCTAAGTTGGACTTTAGTCCTCGTTTGTTTTTGCATTTTGTTCCAGTTCACAGCTGTAGTTTCGTTTCTGTGTCTGGAAAGCTCTTGTCATCTGAAATTGCCACTCTGATGTTATGAGTTAATACTAGAGTCTTAAAGTAATTTCAGGATGTGTTTTGATAGGGTTTTCAGCTGACCATGAAAGTGCCCTTTCTGTCTTCCTGCTATCTAGTAAGCGGACCTCAATTTTGCTAAACCTATTTTCATACTACGTTTGTAATTTCATCTAAAATCACCGCCAATATTTGTGGGGGCCTCTGTCTGCCTTTCGGGGAAATTTCTCTAGAGGTGAGCCAGGACTATATTTTCCTCTGCCAGGATTAGTTAGTCCTCCGGCCGGCGCTGGGCGTCTAGGGATAAAACGCAGGCTACGCTACCCGGCTACTGTTAGTTGTGCGGCAGGTTTAGTTCATGGTCAGTTTAGTTCCATCCTTCCAAGAGCTAGTTCTAATGTTTGCTGGGCTATGTTCTCTTGCCATTGAGAACCATAACAGTTTGACCGGCCAAAAAGGGTTAAATTAATTGACAGAGAAAGGAGAGAAAAGAGAAGTCTGCAGAAGATTTTTTTTTTTTTTTTTTTTTTTTTTTCAGTTCTGAGTGTGCTTGTAATTGAATCTCTTGCTAGTCTGCCTATATTGCAGCCTTTCTCTCTCTCTCTCTCCTTCTAATCCTGGAATGGCTCTGTGTTCACCTGTTTAAAATGGATATTCAGAGTTTAGCTGCAGGTTTGAATAATCTCACCACGAAAGTTCAAAATTTACAAGATTTTGTTGTTCATGTTCCTATATCTGAACCTAGAATTCCTTTGCCTGAATTTTTCTCAGGGAATAGATCTTGCTTTCAAAATTTCAAAAATAATTGCAAGTTGTTTTTGTCCCTGAAATCTCGCTCTGCTGGAGATCCTGCTCAGCAGGTCAGGATTGTGATTTCCTTGCTCCGGGGCGACCCTCAGGATTGGGCTTTTGCATTGGCTCCAGGGGATCCTGCGTTGCTCAATGTGGATGCGTTTTTTCTGGCCTTGGGGTTGCTTTATGAGGAACCTCAGTTAGAACTTCAGGCGGAAAAGGCCTTGATGTCCCTATCTCAGGGGCAAGACGAAGCTGAAATATACTGCCAGAAATTCCGTAAATGGGCTGTGCTTACTCAGTGGAATGAGTGCGCCCTGGCGGCGAATTTCAGAGAGGGTCTCTCTGATGCCATTAAGGATGTTATGGTGGGGTTCCCTGTGCCTGCGGGTCTGAATGAGTCCATGACAATGGCTATCCAGATCGATAGGCGTCTGCGGGAGCGCAAACCTGTGCACCATTTGGCGGTGTCTGCTGAGAAGACGCCAGAGAATATGCAATGTGATAGAATTCTGTCCAGAAGTGAACGGCAGAATTTTAGACGAAAAAATGGGTTGTGCTTCTATTGCGGTGATTCAACTCATGTTATATCAGCATGCTCTAAGCGTACTAAGAAGCTTGATAAGTCTGTTTCAATTGGCACTTTACAGTCTAAGTTTATTCTATCTGTGACCCTGATTTGTTCTTTATCATCTATTACCGCGGATGCCTATGTCGACTCTGGCGCCGCTTTGAGTCTTATGGATTGGTCCTTTGCCAAACGCTGTGGGTATGATTTGGAGCCTCTTGAAACTCCTATACCCCTGAAGGGGATTGACTCCACCCCATTGGCTAGCAATAAACCACAATACTGGACACAAGTAACTATGCGGATTAATCCGGATCACCAGGAGATTATTCGCTTTCTTGTGCTGTATAACCTACATGATGTGTTGGTGCTTGGATTGCCATGGCTGCAATCTCATAACCCAGTCCTTGACTGGAAAGCTATGTCTGTGTTAAGCTGGGGATGTAAGGGGACGCATGGGGACGTACCTGTGGTTTCCATTTCATCATCTATTCCCTCTGAGATTCCTGAATTCTTGACTGAATATCGTGACGTTTTTGAAGAACCTAAGCTTGGTTCATTACCTCCGCACCGGGAGTGCGATTGTGCCATAGATTTGATTCCGGGTAGTAAATACCCTAAGGGTCGTTTATTTAATCTGTCTGTGCCTGAACATGCTGCTATGCGAGAATATATAAAGGAGTCCTTGGAAAAGGGACATATTCGTCCTTCGTCATCTCCCTTAGGAGCTGGTTTTTTCTTTGTGGCTAAGAAAGATGGCTCTTTGAGGCCGTGCATTGATTATCGGCTTTTGAATAAAATCACGGTTAAATATCAATATCCGTTGCCACTGCTGACTGATTTGTTTGCTCGCATAAAGGGGGCCAAGTGGTTCTCTAAGATAGATCTCCGTGGGGCGTATAATTTGGTGCGAATTAAGCAGGGGGATGAGTGGAAAACCGCATTTAATACGCCCGAGGGCCACTTTGAGTATTTGGTGATGCCTTTTGGTCTTTCAAATGCCCCTTCAGTCTTTCAGTCCTTTATGCATGACATTTTCCGTGATTATTTGGATAAATTTATGATTGTGTATCTGGATGATATTTTGATTTTTTCGGATGACTGGGACTCTCATGTCCAGCAGGTCAGGAGGGTTTTTCAGGTTTTGCGGTCTAATTCCTTGTGTGTGAAGGGTTCTAAGTGCGTTTTTGGGGTTCAAAAGATTTCCTTTTTGGGATATATTTTTTCCCCCTCTTCCATCGAGATGGATCCTGTCAAGGTTCAGGCTATTTGTGATTGGACGCAACCCTCTTCTCTTAAGAGTCTTCAGAAATTTTTGGGCTTTGCTAACTTTTATCGTCGATTTATTGCTGGTTTTTCTGATGTTGTTAAACCATTGACTGATTTGACTAAGAAGGGTGCTGATGTTGCTGATTGGTCCCCTGCTGCTGTGGAGGCCTTTCGGGAGCTTAAGCGCCGCTTTTCTTCCGCCCCTGTGTTGCGTCAGCCTGATGTTGCTCTTCCTTTTCAGGTTGAGGTCGACGCTTCTGAAATCGGAGCTGGGGCGGTTTTGTCGCAGAGAAGTTCCGATTGCTCCGTGATGAGACCTTGTGCTTTTTTCTCGCGTAAATTTTCGCCCGCCGAGCGGAATTATGATGTTGGGAATCGGGAGCTTTTGGCCATGAAGTGGGCTTTTGAGGAGTGGCGTCATTGGCTTGAGGGGGCTAGACATCAGGTGGTGGTATTGACTGACCACAAAAATCTAATTTATCTTGAGTCCGCCAGACGCCTGAATCCTAGACAGGCGCGCTGGTCGTTGTTTTTCTCTCGGTTTAATTTTGTGGTGTCCTACCTGCCGGGTTCTAAGAATGTTAAGGCGGATGCCCTTTCTAGGAGTTTTGAGCCTGACTCCCCTGGTAATTCTGAACCTACAGGTATCCTTAAGGATGGAGTGATATTGTCTGCCGTTTCTCCAGACCTGCGGCGGGCCTTGCAGGAGTTTCAGGCGGATAGACCTGATCGTTGCCCACCTGGTAGACTGTTTGTTCCTGATGTTTGGACCAGTAAAGTCATTTCTGAGGTTCATTCTTCTGCGTTGGCAGGTCATCCTGGAATCTTTGGTACCAGGGATTTGGTGGCAAGGTCCTTCTGGTGGCCTTCCCTGTCTCGAGATGTGCGAGGCTTCGTGCAGTCTTGTGAAGTGTGTGCTCGGGCCAAGCCTTGTTGTTCTCGGGCTAGTGGATTGTTGTTGCCCTTGCCTATCCCGAAGAGGCCCTGGACGCACATCTCGATGGATTTTATTTCGGATCTTCCTGTTTCTCAGAAGATGTCTGTCATCTGGGTGGTGTGTGATCGTTTCTCTAAGATGGTCCATTTGGTTCCCCTGCCTAAGTTGCCTTCTTCTTCCGAGTTGGTTCCTCTGTTTTTTCAAAATGTGGTCCGTTTGCATGGTATTCCGGAGAATATCGTTTCTGACAGAGGTACCCAATTCGTGTCTAGATTTTGGCGAGCATTCTGTGCTAGGATGGGCATAGATTTGTCTTTCTCGTCTGCTTTCCATCCTCAGACTAATGGCCAGACCGAGCGGACGAATCAGACCTTGGAGACATATTTGAGGTGTTTTGTGTCTGCAGATCAGGATGATTGGGTTGCTTTTTTGCCTTTAGCGGAGTTTGCCCTCAATAATCGGGCCAGCTCTGCCACCTTGGTGTCTCCCTTTTTCTGTAATTCGGGGTTTCATCCTCGATTTTCTTCTGGTCAGGTGGAATCTTCGGATTGTCCTGGAGTGGATGCTGTGGTGGAGAGGTTGCATCAGATTTGGGGGCAGGTAGTGGACAATTTGAAGTTGTCCCAGGAGAAGACTCAGCTTTTTGCCAACCGCCGGCGTCGGGTTGGTCCTCGGCTTTGTGTTGGGGACTTGGTGTGGTTGTCTTCTCGTTTTGTCCCTATGAGGGTTTCTTCTCCCAAGTTTAAGCCTCGGTTCATCGGCCCGTACAAGATATTGGAGATTCTTAACCCTGTGTCCTTCCGTTTGGACCTCCCTGCATCTTTTTCTATTCATAATGTTTTTCATCGGTCATTATTGCGCAGGTATGAGGTACCGGTTGTGCCTTCCGTTGAGCCTCCTGCTCCGGTGTTGGTTGAGGGCGAGTTGGAGTACGTTGTGGAAAAAATCTTGGACTCCCGTGTTTCCAGACGGAAACTCCAATATCTGGTCAAATGGAAGGGATACGGTCAGGAGGATAATTCTTGGGTGACTGCCTCTGATGTTCATGCCTCCGATTTGGTCCGTGCCTTTCATAGGGCTCATCCTGATCGCCCTGGTGGTTCTGGTGAGGGTTCGGTGCCCCCTCCTTGAGGGGGGGGTACTGTTGTGAAATTGGATTTTGGGCTCCCCCGGTGGCCACTGGTGGAATTGAACTGGTGTGCATCATCCTCTCTGTTCACCTGTTTCCATCAGGATGTGGGAGTCGCTATTTAGCCTTGCTCCTCTGTCACTTCCATGCCGGTCAACATTGTAATCAGAAGCCTTTCTGTGCATGTTCCTGCTGCTAGACAACTCCCAGCTAAGTTGGACTTTAGTCCTCGTTTGTTTTTGCATTTTGTTCCAGTTCACAGCTGTAGTTTCGTTTCTGTGTCTGGAAAGCTCTTGTGATCTGAAATTGCCACTCTGATGTTATGAGTTAATACTAGAGTCTTAAAGTAATTTCAGGATGTGTTTTGATAGGGTTTTCAGCTGACCATGAAAGTGCCCTTTCTGTCTTCCTGCTATCTAGTAAGCGGACCTCAATTTTGCTAAACCTATTTTCATACTACGTTTGTAATTTCATCTAAAATCACCGCCAATATTTGTGGGGGCCTCTGTCTGCCTTTCGGGGAAATTTCTCTAGAGGTGAGCCAGGACTATATTTTCCTCTGCCAGGATTAGTTAGTCCTCCGGCCGGCGCTGGGCGTCTAGGGATAAAACGCAGGCTACGCTACCCGGCTACTGTTAGTTGTGCGGCAGGTTTAGTTCATGGTCAGTTTAGTTCCATCCTTCCAAGAGCTAGTTCTAATGTTTGCTGGGCTATGTTCTCTTGCCATTGAGAACCATAACACAACGGGGTTGCTGCGTGTCATTACAAAGGAAAGTCACACCTGAGGGACGTTTTAATGGTCTCAGGGGACACATTGTAGACGTGTTCCATTCCACGTGTGCAAGGAGAATAAGTTTATGAGCCACCTTGCACACATGCAGCATTACTGCTGTACAAGGTGGCTGTAAAACATACAAACACCTGGGGGAGGGGGGACAGGTTCCCTTCAATTTCAGTTCTTGTGTCTGCGTGGCTTTTGCAGGACACGATGCGGCTACACAGCAGGGGAACAGCTGGCAGTGCTGAACCCCACTGACACATTGGCGGGTGTTTTTCTCTGTGCAGCTAGCAGTACCGGGCCCCAACTGGCATTGTTAGAGCCCAAGGTCAGCAGGAGGAGTAGAGGGAGCGGAGTGTAGGCCGAAGCCTGCACTGGTGGCAGCTTTGTGTCTGCGTGGCTGTTGCAGGACACGACGCCGGCTACACAGCAGGGGAACAGCTGGCGGTGCTGAACCCCACTGACAGAGTGGTGGGTGTTTTGCTCTGTGCAGCCAGCACTTCCGGACAGCAACTAGCGGTGTTGGAGCCCGGTGTCAGCAGGAGGAGGAGAGGGAGTAGAGTGTAGGCCGAAGCCTGCACTGGAGTAAGTTGAAAGGGAACCTTTAACCTCCCCCCAGGCGTTTGTAGCTGAAAGAGCCATATAGTACAGCACTAAAGCTGGAAAAGGTAAACTTAGCTCTTTTAATTATGGTCCTTGCAAACGCTGAACCTAACACTTATGAAATGTGTCCCCTCACACCGTTAAACCGTCCGGTCGGTGGAACTTTCCTTTGTCATGTGACGCAGCACAGCTGTCATTCTTACCCCCTAGGCGCCGTGCGCCGCCTCCTCAGCGTTGTTTGAATCTGTCCCGGAGCCTGCGCTGTTAGGTTAGCCCTTGGCCATGCACACATTTTGCGCTGCCCGTCTTCTGACATAATTTGGTGTCAGGCTGGCTACGCCTGTGCGGCCGCGCTGGACAAGATCTCGCCTCGCTGTGTCATCTAATGTAATCACTCTGCGGACCTGGGATCCATGGGCATGAGCAGTGCATATCCTCGCCTCTCACTCCCCTCCCTACGGCTTCTTCAGACTGTGCGTCGTCACGGCCATGGCATGCTATTAGGGATCAGCTGACGGCGCACAGTCTGAAGAAGGCTTAGGGAGATGAGTGAGAGGCGGAGATTCAGATATGCACCGCGCATGTCCATGGATCCCAGGCCCGCAGTGTAATAAAATCAGAAGACACTGCGAGGCGGGATCTCGTCCTGCGCGGCCGCACAGGCGCAGCCAGCCTGACACCAAATGATGTCAGAAGACGGGCAGCGCAAAATGTGTGCATGGATAAGGGCTAACCTAACAGCGCAGGCTCCGGGACAGAATAAAACAACGCTGAGAAGGCGGCGCACGGCGCATAGGGGGTAAGAATGACGGCTGTGCTGCGTCACATGACAAAGGAAAGTTCCACCGACCAGACGGTTTAACGGTGTGAGGGGACACATTTCATAAGTGTTAGGTTCAGCATGTGCAAGGAGCACCACGAAAAGAGGCACTTTTTCCTTTTGCATCATTACTGCTGCAGAAGGTGGCTCTTTCAGTAACAAACGCCTGGGGGGGGGCAGGTTACCTTAAATTTAAGTTGTTGTGCCTGCGTGGCATTCGCATGACACGTTGCCGTATACACAGCAGGGGAGCAGCAGGCATTACTGAACCCCACTAACACATTGGCGAGGTGTTTGGCTCTGTGCGGACAGCACATCTGGACAGCAACTAGCGGTGTTGGAGCCCAGGAACAGCAGGAGGAGGAGGTGGAGGAGAGAGGAGGAATTGCCACACACACAGCTGGGGAACAGCTGACGTTACTGAACCCCAATAACAGAGGAGCGACTGTTGACTGTGCAGACAGCACTTCTGGACAGCAACTAGCGGTGTTGGAGCCCAGGGACAGCAGGAGGAGGAGGTGGAGGAGAGAGGAGGGATTGCCACACACACAGCTGGGGAACAGCTGACGTTACTGAACCCCAATAACAGAGGAGTGACTGTTGACTGTGCGGACAGCACTTCTGGACAGCAACTAGCGGTGTTGGAGCCCAGGGACAGCAGGAGGAGGAGGTAAAGGAGAGAGGAGGGATTGCCACACACACAGCTGGGGAACAGCTGACGTTACTGAACCCCAATAACAGAGGAGCGACTGTTGACTGTGCGGACAGCACTTCTGGACAGCAACTAGTGGTGTTGGAGCCCAGGGACAGCAGGAGGAGGAGGTGGAGGAGAGAGGAGGGATTGCCACACACACAGCTGGGGAACAGCTGACGTTACTGAACCCCAATAACAGAGGAGTGACTGTTGACTGTGCGGACAGCACTTCTGGACAGCAACTAGCGGTGTTGGAGCCCAGGGACAGCAGGAGGAGGAGGTGTAGGAGAGAGGAGGGATTGCCACACACACAGCTGGGGAACAGCTGACGTTACTGAACCCCAATAACAGAGGAGTGACGGTTGACTGTGCGGACAGCACCTCTGGACAGCAACTAGCGGTGTTGGAGCCCAGGGACAGCAGGAGGAGGAGGTGGAGGAGAGAGGAGGGATTGCCACACACACAGCTGGGGAACAGCTGACGTTACTGAACCCCAATAACAGAGGAGCGACTGTTGACTGTGCGGGCAGCACTTCTGGACAGCAACTAGCGGTGTTGGAGCCCAGGGACAGCAGGAGGAGGAGGTGGAGGAGAGAGGAGGGATTGCCACACACACAGCTGGGGAACAGCTGACATTACTGAACCCCAATAACAGAGGAGTGACTGTTGACTGTGCGGACAGCACTTCTGGACAGCAACTAGCGGTGTTGGAGCCCAGGGACAGCAGGAGGAGGAGGTGGAGGAGAGAGGAGGGATTGCCACACACACAGCTGGGGAACAGCTGACTTTACTGAACCCCAATAACAGAGGAGTGACTGTTGACTGTGCGGATAGCACTTCTGGACAGCAACTAGCGGTGTTGGAGCCCAGGGACAGCAGGAGGAGGAGGTGGAGGAGAGAGGAGGGATTGCCACACACACAGCTGGGGAACAGCTGACGTTACTGAACCCCAATAACAGAGGAGCGACTGTTGACTGTGCAGACAGCACTTCTGGACAGCAACTAGCGGTGTTGGAGCCCAGGGACAGCAGGAGGAGGAGGTGGAGGAGAGAGGAGGGATTGCCACACACACAGCTGGGGAACAGCTGACGTTACTGAACCCCAATAACAGAGGAGTGACTGTTGACTGTGCGGACAGCACTTCTGGACAGCAACTAGCGGTGTTGGAGCCCAGGGACAGCAGGAGGAGGAGGTGTAGGAGAGAGGAGGGATTGCCACACACACAGCTGGGGAACAGCTGACGTTACTGAACCCCAATAACAGAGGAGTGACTGTTGACTGTGCGGACAGCACTTCTGGACAGCAACTAGCGGTGTTGGAGCCCAGGGACAGCAGGAGGAGGAGGTGGAGGAGAGAGGAGGGATTGCCACACACACAGCTGAGGAACAGCTGACGTTACTGAACCCCAATAACAGAGGAGCGACTGTTGACTGTGCGGACAGCACTTCTGGACAGCAACTAGCGGTGTTGGAGCCCAGGGACAGCAGAAGGAGGAGGTGGAGGAGAGAGGAGGGATTGCCATACACACAGCTGGGGAACAGCTGACGTTACTGAACCCCAATAACAGAGGAGCGACTGTTGACTGTGCGGACAGCACTTCTGGACAGCAACTAGCAGTGTTGGAGCCCAGGTACAGCAGGAGGAGGAGGTGGAGGAGAGAGGAGGGATTGCCACACACACAGCTGGGGAACAGCTGACGTTACTGAACCCCAATAACAGAGGAGTGACGGTTGACTGTGCGGACAGCACTTCTGGACAACAACTAGCGGTGTTGGAGCCCAGGGACAGCAGGAGGAGGAGGTGGAGGAGAGAGGAGGGATTGCCACACACACAGCTGGGGAACAGCTGACGTTACTGAACCCCAATAACACGGCAGCAAGTGTTGACTGTGCGGACAGCACTTCCAGGCACCAACTAGCGGTGTTGGAGCCCAGGGACAGCAGGAGGAGCAGAGGAACACAGTGTAGGCCAAAGCCTGATTGGAGAAAGTCGAAAGGGAACCTTTAACCCCCCCAAGGTGTTTGTAGCTGAAAGAGCCAGCTTGTGCAGCACAAAGGATGCAAAAGGAAAAGGTGGCTCTTTTCATTATGCTCCTTGCAAACACAGAACTAAACACTTATAAAATGTGTCCACTGATACCGTGAGACTGTCCCGGAGGTGGGACTTTCCTTCGTAATATGACGCAGCACAACCGTCATTCCTACCCCCTTGGCGCCGTGCCCCGGCTCCTCAGCGTTGTGTAATTCCGTCCCGGAGCCTGCGCTGTTATGTTATCCCTTGGCCAGGCACACTTAGCGCTGCCCATCTTCTGACATCATTTGGTGTCAGTCTGGCTGCGCCTGTGCGTCCGCGCTGGCCGAGATCCCGCCTCGCAGTGTCGTCTAATGTAATCCCACCGCGGGGATGGGATCCGTGGCCATGCGCAGTGCATATCCTCGCCTCTCACTCCCCTCCCTATGGCTTCTTCAGACTGTGCGGTGTCACGGCCGTGGCATGCTATTAGGGATCAGCTGACGGTGCACGGTCTGAAGAAGGCGAAGGGAGATGAGTGAGAGGCGGAGGTGAAGATATGCACTGCGCATGCCCATGGATCCCAGGCCCGCAGTGTGATTAAATCAGAAGACACTGCGAGGCGGGATCCCGGCCAGCGCGGCCGCACAGGCGCAGTCTGCATGACACCAAATGATGTCAGAAGAGGGGCAGTGCTAAGTGTGCCTAGCCAAGGGATAACATAACAGCGCAGGCTTCGAGACAGAATCAAACAACGCTGAGGAGCCGGCACACGGCGCCGGGGGGGTTAGAATGACGGCTGTGCTGCGTCACATTACGAAGGAAAGTCCCACCTCCGGGACGGTTTTACGGTATCAGTGAACACATTTTATAAGTGTTAAAACAAAAGGAAAATTGATTTGACGGTATGACGCAGTGAAGAACCCTGAGCTGGATACAACCAGGCTATGGCTGCTCACAGACTACAGGGCGAGCTGCAGTCACACGGAGACCGTGCAGACAGCCGTAAACGGCGCTGCAAGGCCCAAAAAACCTCCTCTACTTTATCCTATGTAGTGTTTTTCCACAAGTTAGCTGGATACGGGTGGAAAGTCACTAATAGGAATTATTAGAAAAAATGAGTAGCAGACTACACTACTTAAAACAAAAGGAAAATTGATTTGACGGTATGACGCAGTGAACAACCCTGAGCTGGAGACAACCAGGCTATGGCTGCTCACAGACTACAGGGCGAGCTGCAGTCACACGGAGACCGTGCAGACAGCCGTAAACGGCGCCGCAAGGCCCAAAAACACTCCTCTACTTTATCCTATGTAGTGTTTTTCCACAAGTTAGCTGGATATGGGTGGAAAGTCACTAATAGGAATTATTAGAATAAATGAGCAGCAGACTACACTACTTGGAAAAAAAAAAAAAATAGAACAGTATGAGGCAATGAACCACCCTCCCTGAACTGAATACAACCAGCTATGGCCTATGGCTGCACACAGACTAGAGAGTGGGCTGCACTCACACCCACACACACACACACACACACAGACCTTGCAGATCGCTGTGAAAACAGCGCTGCAAGGCAAAAGCAAGATGATTAGTAGGTGAACACAGCGGTTGCTAAATTAGCCTTGGAAAAGAACAATGAAGCAAATCGCTATCTCTAAACTGGCCCTCAGTCAGCAAACAGCGTCCTGTCACTACCTGAATTCACAGCAGAGTGAGCGCAAAATGGCGCCAGCGACTTTTAAAATGCAGCATGACATCATTTCAGCAGCCAATCACAGCCTTGCCAGTAATTTAATGCCCTCCATGCTGAACAGGATGTGCCCACACTTGGAATCATTCTCATTGGCTGAATTCGTGCAAATTTGTGCAGTTTGAATCCTGGGAACTTCCGATTCCGGTATCCGATACGCGGCAAGTATCGGATCTCGGTATCGGAATTCCGATACCGCTAAGTATCGGCCGATACCGATACTTGCGGTATCGGAATGCTCAACACTAGCCACGGTACAATAGTAAATTTGTCCAGATGCTTCACCCCCTTGAAAGAGGCGTGTTTATGCTGGAGTATCGAAACACACTTGTAGACAAATTTAAAGGGAACCTGTCACCTGAATATGTTTGTGTAATGTTTAAGTTATGCACCTTTATCGACTAGGAATAGAGATAGGGAGATACAGTATAAGAGTAAAGTCTAGTAATAGTAATGGGTAGTATAGGATTTGGTACAGTGGGGGGCACTGTAGATTAGGAGATTAGATAAGGTTAGGATAAGAACTGATTAAGCAAATAGGGGATTTCCAGGTTAGGAGGGGCCAGAGTAGTGATAGTTGAGACACTTCCTGGATTTAGTTAATTAGAAAGTGGGATGAAGAACAGTAAGGTTGTTGCAGGAACAAGTTTAAGGAGTCCAGCAATCCAGGGCCTCGGGGCTGGAAGTCACATGAACATGAGGGAACAGAAGCAGCATGAGAGCAGCAGCGACTAGGTTCAGTGGGAAATACCGGAACATCCGAGACCTACAGTCTGAAAAAGTTTGGAAGCGCCATCCTTTATTTTGCCCTTGGAGGGGAAAACAGGCAGGGAAAACCAGGCACAAACTAGTCTGGCTAGTCGAGATGCTGCGGTATCAGAGGGTATGTTACCAGAAAAAAGATTGCCAGGAGAGCAAGGGACAGCACAGAGGAAAGGATCTACGGTCAGTGAGAATTACTGTGTAATGTCGGTGACTGAACTGGATGTGCTGAGTAAAGTTGTTTTGTTAAAAATGGACTTGGACTCTGTCAATAAGTGTGTGATGATATCTGGAATATAGTGCAAGCTGAGGAGAACTGTAACCTAAAACTGAGTGACATGCATTCCACACAACTCACACAGCAAATGGGATATTGTAGTTTCTTTGCGGGTCGCCAGGGTGTGCCGGAACAGAAATCCCTTGCCATGACTACCACCCTGGCCATATCATACTACGGTCATGCCGATTTTCAGATTGGCAGATGTTTTCCTCTCTTACTGTGTATATCCTTTCTATTTGCTTTGATAGTTTGCCATTTGACTTGTTTTTTTACTTCAATATTTGTGAATCTCTGCAGATGTTATCACTATATAAAGCTTATTTTTAATATTATTCACAGTAGAGATCAGATGTTGGAGGTTTTTATTTTTTTGATTATGTAAAATGATTTAGAAAAAATCTAACATATTCCACAGAGAATAATTATTGTAAATGCAGATATTTCTCCTGATGCAGTATAAAGTATATAAATAGATGATCAACATGCATTGTAATCTTACAGGATGTAGGCAGAGCACATGGGTAATGAGAAATGAATTAGAAATCATAAAAATACAGCACATCTATTAGAAAAAATTACATAATATTATTTCTTAATCTGTAAATGTTTAACAATGTTTACTTATTTACAAATGTCACAGTTACATATTTTTTAATATTATTTTATAAAAAAACAACAACATTTGTGCATATTATTTGATATTCAGCTTACAGGTAACAGGAAATTTTTTATAAAAAAGAAAACACATTTGTGCATATTATTTGATATTCAACTTAAAGGTAAAAGGAAATTTTACAGGTATGTAAAGTGAGTAATTTTCAAGATCTACTATAGTTCTATAATTAAAAGCACCAGGCTCAGACTGAATCCATCGGTGGGCTCCTGTACGCGAGTTGGTCACTTACCCTATTATATCAGCAGTAGTTGGCATAATACACTTGATTCACTATGTACAGACAGATGCAACATCTCATCATTAATTTAACAAACTACCCAGTTTATTATTTTATACATTTATGAATAAGTATAATATAATATTTGCATTTAGGAGCACAATGGGTCCTCAGGGTCAATGTTACAGGTGGGATCTTGGTACCACAGGCCAACACAGTTCAGGATGGTGAACATTATTAGAACATAAAAGTAGCCAATATCCTTCTGGTCAAGTATGTGGGATAGTATGTCTTTGGAACTTGCTGGGCCCCAAAGGAAACTCTATAATAAGGTCCTCACTCGTCTCGTGTTATTTATAATACTATTGGTTTCTTACAGGGAAGAGTGACAGTTGAACCCCCTCATGTCATAAACTGTGTATATAAACATTGATACATTGCATTGTAATAATTAGCAACAACACTATCCATAATAAATTTATATTATTTATATTACAGTGTATATTCATTTTGTATTAGATGTTGACCAATTTATTCATGGAATTTTATGGAAGAACAAACAGTTCCGGCTTGGGCGAATTTATCCTATCCGGTTTCTCTCACAAATCACATATCCAAACATTATTATATGTTGTTTTTTTATTAATTTATCTTGTAACCATTTTTGCAAATGTGTGCATTATTTTTCTTGTTTATACAAACCCTCATCTTCAAACACCTATGTATAATTTTATAAGCAACCTGGCTTTCCTTGATATTTGCTATTCTTCAGATATTACCCCCAAAACACTGGTAGACCTCTTTTCTCATCAGAAAACAATATCATATTTTGGATGCATGACTCAACTCTTTTTTTTTACCGGTTTTGGAAGCACAGAATGTTTTCTTTTCGCTGTTATGGCTTACGATCGTTTTATGGCAATTTGTAATCCGTTGAACTATAACTTGATTATGCATCAGAAGACCTGCGTGATACTAGTGTCTGGAGCTTATAGCGCTGGATTCCTTCATTCTGTAATAGAGACTTGTTGTACCCTTCGTCTTTCTTTTTGTGCCTCTCGCATCCTCCATCATTTCACTTGTGATTTTCCTCCATTACTAAAAATCTCTTGCACAGACACTACAATTAATGAAATTGTTTTGTTTACATTTTCTTCTTGTGTAACGATGTCTTCTATCTTGATCATTGTTGTCTCATACATTTCCATCTTAGTGGCAATTTTAAAGATACGTAACACCGATGGAAGGAAAAAAGCTTTTTCAACCTGTGCCTCACATATCACAGCGGTGACCTTATTTTATGGCACAGTGCTATCTGTATACTTAAGGCCCAAGTCTAAATCCTCTCTAGAGACCGGTAGTGTGGCAACAGTGTTTTACACTATGGTGATCCCCATGTTAAATCCAATTATTTATAGCATGAGAAACAAAGACATTAAAACCTCTCTGCAAAAATTATTCAATAAATGGATAAATTAAATTCATACATTGCAAAACAAAGGAGATCAGAAATTTGATTACTCTCTTAATAGTATTGTAAGTCAACTTGTTATTTTAAGATGAATTTGCCACATTATTGTACACTACAAAAAATTTTTTGAAAACATGACGAGTGGGGTACCGTGAGGACCAGAGTTTGGGAAACCCTGATCTAGCCTGATTAACAAACTCTTCTGTGTCTCTGCTTTCTGATGCTACTTTCTGATATCTCACCCTGCTAAGTACAAGCTGTAATTGTTACACAGGCCATATTGGTGGAGACTGAATATTCTTGGTCCCATGAGCTCTTTCACTCTTTGGCTAACTTCGCATGAATGTAGAAAGAAATAATCTATAAAACTAAGACTTTTTCTCACTTGTAATCCTTACGCAGGCCATGTACTGTCCATATGTAATCTGTTTTTATACAGCAGATGCTATTATATTATGAATGGTGGATTGCACAATGGCAAATTAATAATCAGCAATACATAAATTTAAAAGATTTAGACTTGAATGTGCGACTCTTATCCGACACATGGAAGAAGTTAATGCATGCTGCAATTTTTTTTTGATGTGCCAATTTGGTATGTGAAAAAAGAAGCACACATAATGCGATCATGTGAACTTTATCAATGGCTGAAGTTATAACATTTTAATGGACTGACTAAGTGCAATGGACTGATCAGATCTGAAGTTATAATGAAATGAAAAAAATCCAGCTTCACATTACACTGAGCAAAAAAGAAGCACCATGGGGTGTGGCGCCACTGCACTTAAACTGAATTATCTAGACATATTATTTCAGTAGGTCCAGGGACATGAGTTAAGGTACCTTCACACTGAACAACTTAGCAATGATAACGATAGCGA